>NC_138551.1:153506131-153636131 GCF_964273705.1 Natrix helvetica | reverse complement strand
TATGTGTGAAAAACGACCGTAAGTCACTTTTTTGTAACTTAGGACGGTCACTAAATGAGCTGTTGTAAGTCGAGGACTATCTGTATAAATATTTTAGGGCCCAGTCAGTCTCTGTTGTGGTGGTCATTTATCTGAAAGGAATGGTTGAATTGGCCTTTAAAAGTTTGGCAATCTGATTTTTTTTCTCCATTTCAGCCTTATAGGGATGAGAAAAGGCAGCCGTGGTTATTCACTGCCTCTTCCCTGATCGGGGACGGCTTGACTACTCCTTGCCCATCTAGGAAGGTCCCTCCCTGGGTGGGTATTTGTGAGTGTGTATTCCTAAGGTGTCTCTGTGTGTGTTTGTGTGTGTCATTCATTCATTGGAACCGAATGAGAAGACACAACACCCATTCTGCATTAGGTGGCAGTTGAACAAACCATGGTTTGTCAGGATGGGTGCATTCAAACCAAGGCTGATGCTTTGGGTGTGGATGCCTTGCATTATTATGGGATAGCAGATGGAGAGGATCAGCTCTCCGAGATGGAATTTATTTATTTATGTATTTTATTCATTCAGTTGTGAGATCTGTGACTCTCGGCTTGCGTTTATATTTCACACTTGGGCCCTTCGGAGGGACTGACGTCACACTCTGGAGGCACAAAACGGATGGAATGATAAAATACCGAAAGAGGTGTGTAAGACGGGAAACCTAGCAGCAGGAGGAGGAGGAATGAAAGAAAAAAGGAGAAGAATTAAGGAAGGAATAAAAAGAAGGGAAGGAGGGAGGGAGGGAAAAGAGGAGAAGGAGAAGGTGAAGGAAGGAAGGGAAGAAAGGGAGGGAGGAAAAAAGAAGTAATTGAAACAGAGGGAAGGAGGGAGGAAAGGAAAGGGAAGGGAAGGGAGGAAGGAAAAAAGAAGAAAAAGAAGTGAAGCAAAGGGAGGGAGGAAGGAAGGACGGAAAGGAGGTAGGTAGGTTGAGAGAGTGTGGAAGAAGGAAGGAAAGGAGGGAGGGAGGATGAGTGTGGGAAAAGGGAGGGAGAGAGGCAGGGAGAGAGGGAGGATGTGGGACAAAGAAGGAAGAAAGGAAGGAAGGAAAAGAGGGAGGGAGGTTGAGAGAGTGTGGAAGAAGGAAGGAAAGGAGAGAGGGAGGATGTGGGAGAAGAAAGGAAGGAATTTAATAAATGTCTCGCTTAGTAACAGAAACTTAGGGCTCAATTGTCCTGAGTCAAGGACTACACACATAGAGAAAGCCATGATAGGTTTTGGCCCTCACCTGTCTCCAATTGGCTGCAACCGAGACCAGCCAAGCACTTCACTTAAAAAGAAAGATACAACGCTTGGCAAGGGGGCTGAAGAGAACTTGCCTTCAGGTAGGATTTTATGGCTCCATAAATTAGGAACTCAAAAAGCTTTGCTCGTAAATTAACCTGATTGGGTTTGGCCTCAATAACTGGACCAGCCACCAGAGGCAGCGTTGAGCCCCACTTCCTTGCCTGCCTGGTCTTTGCCGACATCTAGTGGTGAAATCAATATTAGTTTCATTGTAATTTTTTTTTTGCAATCAGGATACATGGCAGCTCTCTGGGAGTCCATGTTTGCCTTGGAGATTGAACAAAACAATTTCAATGCTCCAAGACTGGGGAATTCTGGGAGTTGAAGTCCATCCATTTTCAAGTTGCCAAGGTTGAGAGACTCTGGGTTAAAGTAACAGCATTGTGCAGTCCTCCCTCCCTTCCTCCCCTCCCTCCCTCCCTTCCCTCCCTTCCCTCCCTTCCCTCCCTCCCTCTCTTCCTTCCTCTCTCCCTCCCTCTTCCTTCCCTCCCTCCCTCCCTCCCTTCTCTCCCTCCCTTCCTCCCTCCCTTCTTCTCTCCCTCCCTCCCTCCCTCTCTTCCTCCCTCTCTCCCTCCCTTCCCTTCCCTCCCTCCCTCCCTTCTTCTCTCCCTCCCTCCCTCCCTCCCTTCTTCTCTCCCTCCTCTCCCTCCCTCCCTCCCTCCCTTCTTCTCTCCCTCCCTCCCTCTTCCTCCCTCCCTCCCTCCCTCCCTTCTTCTCTCCCTCCCTCCCTCCCTCCTGCTGTTGTGTTGTTGTGGTAACAGACTATTGTGGCTTGTCAACCGCATTGTTTGCAGCTGAAAGGGTTGTGCACACCCAACCTGCGGGTTTGTTTGGAACTGTGTTTCTTCATTTACACACCGTGTGAGAGTCACACAAAAAGCATCTGCCGTTTGCAAACGCAGCCTGCTCCCTTTTGATGTCGAGTATGCCCTCCCTCCAGCCAATTGGGATTCGGTCAATCAATCTTAGCTTAAGCAAGCCAGGATTTTAGCATATGGCAATATTTGCAGGTTTTTTTTCCCCTACAGATACGACACTGGCAGGAATTTGGAAAATTAAATTCTGCTTTTCCACAGCCTTTTTGCATTCCTCCTTTGGCTGCTTTTGCAATGGGAGAAAAATACATTTTTTTACAGGCAAACCTAGTTTGTTTGTGTGAATCGCCATAAAGATAGTGGATTAGGCTCCCTGCGGGACCTTCGCAGGCTTGCAAAGTTGGAGTAGGATCGTATGAGCAGTCAGAGTTTCACTTAGCGACCAAATACATGGCCACAACTGTAGTTGCTAAACAAGGAGTATTCCGCCTATATTTGGATCTGTCCGTGGTCCTGAAACTCTTTCCCCACAATTGAGAACGAGAATTTCAGCTGCTAAGTGGGGTGGTTGTTAAGTGAGTCACAGCCTTCCTTCTTTCTTTCCTTCCTTCTCCTTTTCCCTCTTTTCCCTTTCTCTCCTCCTTCCCTCCCTCCCTCCATTTCCTTCCTTCTTTCTCTCTCCCTTCCTTCCTTTCCCTCTGTTCCTTTATATATCTCTCTCCCTCCCTCCCTTCTTTCTATTTCTCTCTCTCTCTCTCTGCCTTCCTTTCCTTCTGTTCCTTTATCTCCCTGTCCCTCCCTCCCTTCATTTCCTTCTTTCTTTCTCTCTCTCTCACTCTCTCTCTCCTTCCTTCCCCTGATCTCCCCCTGTACTTCTAAGACAAATGCTCTTCTCAGGCTCATTTCCAGGGTATTAAACCAGGTTCGCTGTAATGCTCCCACTTGCTGTATTTTCTTGATTGCAGAGATTGTAAAAATAATAATAATAAACAATTAAAGAAGAGAGACGGTTCAGTTTCACCTCCCATGGTTTAAAAGCGAGATTCCTGTGGCTGAGCAGGGGAGGCAGCGATGGGCGAGCGGCTGTTCTCGTCCTCTGTGGAAACCAGGAAATTGCCTCAGTTTTCTCCTTGGACTTTCCTTGGATGCTGGAAGGACAGTGCAAACACTTCCCCCTGGAGTTGCCCCACAAGACCACTTTACAAGACCACTTGGGAAGGCCACGCATGGAATAGTTGCATCCAGTTTTGGTCTCCACGATGTAGGAAAGAAGCGGAGACTCTGGAAAGAGTGCAGAGAAGAGCAAGAAAGAGGATGAGGGGACTGTAGGATAAAAGATACGAGGAACGGTTGCAGGAACTGGGTAGGTCTAGTCTGATGAAAAGAAGGACTAGGGGAGACATGATAGCTGCCTTCCAATATCTCAGGGGCTGCCCCAAAGAAGAAGAGGGGGTCAACTTATTCTCCAAGGCACCTGAGGTCAGGAGAAGAAGCAATGGGTGGAAACTAATCAAGGAGAGAAGCAACTTAGAACTAAGGAGAAACAGTTAGAACAATGAATCAGTGGAACAAAAATTGCCTCCAGAAGCTGTGAATGCTCCAACACTGGACGTTTTTAAGAAGATGTTGGATAGCCATCTGTCTGGAACGGTAGAGGGTTTCCTGCCTAGGCAGGGGGTTGGACTAGAAGACCTCCAAGGTCCCTTCCAACTCTTGTTATTCTATTCTATTCTAAGGTTGGAAGACTGAACGTTGTGGCTTTTTTGGCAACTCCAACCCATTCCACACTGCAACTTTCCCGTGACAAAAGCACACTCTGCAAAATACAGGAAGTCCTCGACTTATGACCATAAGGGAGCCCCCAAATGTCCCTTGCTAAGGGTGACGCTTGCAAAGTGAGTTTTGCCCCCTTTTTTAACCTTTCCTGCTGCCGTCATTAAGTGAACCACGGCAGTTGTTCGGTTAGCAACATGGTTGTTAAGTGAATCCAGCTTCCCCATGGACTTTGCTCATCGGAAGGTCGCCAAAGGGAATCACCCCCCCCCGGACACTGCAACCGTCATAAATGTGAGTCAGCAGCCAAGCGTTGGGATTTTGATCTCTCGACCACAGGGATGCTACAACGGTCGTAAGTCTGAGAAATGATCCTGAGTCTCAGTGCTGTTGCAACTTTGGGCACTAAATGAACGGTTGTAAGTCAAGGACTTCCTGTAGTTGCAAATGTCTCACTTAGTAACGGAATTTCAGGCTCCGTTGTGGTCATACCTTGAGGCAACCTGTACAGAGTTCCTGTACCGTACGACAGTAATCCCTTAAAGTTCAAATTCCCAGCAAATTTGGAAAATGTCGGGATGAAAGGAATATTCAGAGCTTCATTCACAGGAAGAAATATATATATATATTCTGGAACCATCTCATTGTAAAAAATGCAAATAATTGTATTTTTCCCCCTCCTTTTCATTGGAATTTTCATTGGGTTAAAACAAGGGCGAAGCCTGGAGAAGATCATCTTATTGCTAATTAAGTTTTCCCATCTTCTGCTCATGGCCCGAGATCCTCCGTTTGTCTAAAACGGTGAAATGGCAGCCGATTCAATTAAAACCGCTTTGATTCCCACAGTCAGGTCCAGGCGGGGTAGCAGCCTGTAAAAACCGAATTACGGACAGCATTGAAATGTGTTTCAGACCATTGCAAATGTACCTTTTAAAAAAGACAATTAAAGAGGGTTTTTTTTTTTTAAAAAAAAGCAGGTAATAAGGATGGGCAATTGAATTAAAGAGCTGGCTAACTTCCTACTGATTAATCAGGAGCTCTTAATGGATATTGAAGATGCTTCTTGGGATAAGAGGAAGCGAATGCTGTAAAAAGATTTTTTTTTTATTGGACGCTTTCTTGAACTTTATGCTAGAAGCGTCACAGAAGGGGAGCCTCGCTTCCATTCAGTTTTGCTTAATATTCATACGTTTCTCTGCTCCTCGGGACTCCCTGAGCTTGGTGTTTTACTTGCCGACATTTTATTACCAACTTGGGGGGCAGTGCTAGAAGGGAAGGGTGTTGTAGGGAGGAGGAGGAGGAGAAAGAGGAGAAATAGGAGGAGGAGGAAGGAGAAGGAGGAAGAGAGGGAGGAGGAGGAAGAGGAGGAGGAGGAGGAGGAAGAGAGGAAGGAGCAGGAGGAGAAAGGAGAAGAAGGAAGAGAGAGAGGAGGAGGAGGAGAAAGAGGAGGAGGAGGAGAAAGAGGAGGAGAAGGAAGAGAGGAAGGAGCAGGAGGAGGAAGGAGAAGAAGGAAGAGAGAAGGAGGAGAAAGAGGAGGAGGAAGAAGAGAGGAAGGAGCAGGAGGAGGAAGGAGAAGAAGGAAGAGAGAGAGGAGGAGGAGGAGAAAGAGGAGGAGGAGGAGAAAGAGGAGGAGAAGGAAGAGAGGAAGGAGCAGGAGGAGGAAGGAGAAGAAGGAAGAGAGAAGGAGGAGAAAGAGGAGGAGGAAGAAGAGAGGAAGGAGCAGGAGGAGGAAGGAGAAGAAGGAAGAGAGAGAGGAGGAGGAGAAAGAGGAGGTGGAGGAGGAAGAGAGGAAGGAGCAGGAGGAGGAAGGAGAAGGAGGAAGAGAGAGGAGGAGGAGGAGGAAGAGAGGAAGGAGCAGGAGGAGGAAGGAGAAGGAGGAAGAGAGGGAGGAGGAGGAGGAGGAAGAGAGGAAGGAGGAGGAGGAGGAAGGAGAAGGAGGAAGAGAGAGGAGGAGGAGAAAAAGGAGGAGGAGGAAGAGAGGAAGGAGCAGGAGGAGGAGGAGGAGAAAGAGGAGGAGGAGGAGGAAGAGAGGAAGGAGCAGGCCCATCTGCTTACGATGCCTGCAAGTCCTCGCCCAGCTCCCTTGGCACAAAGACCCACAAACCACTCTGCAACCTCCATTTTTATGTCCACCGCGCCTGTGAGACACATCCTTCCCTCCTTATACATACATACATACTAGTGTCTCTCTCTCTCTCTCTCTCTCTGTGTGTTGCCGCCCCCCTGCTTGGAACGGGGCCCTTCCTCCTGAAGGATCTCCCCAAAACACTGGCCGCCTTGTCCCCGGGGACGACAATGTTGACCACAGACAGTCGGGGTTTTCATTGGATCGAAGGCCGCCCCCCTCCCCCCTGCCTCTCCACCGTTCAAACTGCGCCTGGTGGAAACAAGGCCTTCCTGTGTCCCCTGAAATGTGCAGCTGCTTCCCACATTCAGTCCCCCGGGACTCCCAGGACCCCTCACAGGCAACTGCTAGGGAGCAATCAGGAGGATTCTCATCCTCAGAAACCACGGGCAGAATTCTGCGGTTGGAAGGGACCTTGGAGGTCTTCTAGTCCAGCCCCCTGCTCAAGCAGGAGACCCTAACCCTAACCCATCCTGTCTCTTGAGGATGGACGTGGTAACTGTCTTCCAGTACTGGAGGGTCTGCCAGAGAGAGGAGAGGAGAGGGGGGTTAACCTATTTCTCCAAAGCACACGAAGAAGCAACGGATGGAGAGATCCAGCCTAGAACTTAAGGAGACATTTGGGGAGTTGAGGACAATTAACCAGTGGGATGACTTGCCTGCAGAACCCGTGAGTGGTCCATCAGTGGAGGTCTTCAAGACGAGACTGGACATCATTTGTGCAGGAGGGTATATAGGGCCTCCTGCTTGAGCAGGGGGTTGGATTAGAAGACCTCTGAGGTCCCTTCCAATTCTGTTATGGCATGATCACAGATCAATTAATTGGTGGAAGGGTTTTCCTTCAGAAGTTGCTGTGATCCATCATTGAAGGTCTTCAAGAAGAGATTGGAGAGCCATTTGCCTGGGGTGGTAGAAGGTCTCCTGCTTGAGGAGCGGGTTAGACTAGAAGACCTTCAGGCTCCCTTCCAACCCTAGGAGTCTGATATTCTGAGGGTAGATTTGGAAGTTTAAAGAAACAGCCTGGAGAAAAGTCACAGCAAACCGCTTCCTTATGGGTCTGTCAAGAAAAATACACCCATCCATCCCTTGATATCACCAGAGATTGACCTTGATCTGAATTTTTTAAATTATTATTCCACCTTTACCTTAAATCAAGACCTGCTCAACCCATTTTGGAATCGGCGAGGATAATTTTATGTAAAACTCCTCCAGTGGTTTTCAAGCGAGAAATGCAGGACGGAAAAGTCCTTTCATTTCGTGATTATCTTGGGTACCCGAGGGAGAATTAAGGTCACGTCCTTTTTGGGGTTGATCCGTGGACTTTTATGTCTCCAAGAACCCAAGAAAAACCTGAATAAAAATGAAACGGGCACCTACGTCGCTCGGAGGTCCACAAAGTCTTCTTAAAGCAGACCGTGGAATAAAAGTTCATTATATGCCACTACGTGGAAAAAAATTAAGCCGTGCGCCATTGTGGGATTCAGCTAGTCCTCAACTTGCAACATCTCATTTAGTGACATGGCGGGGGGTTGGACTAGATGACCTACAAGGCCCCTTCCAACTCTGTGACCAAAGTTACAACAGCACTAAAAAAGGACCAATTTTTTTCACACTTACGGCTGTTTTAATGTCCCCCGTGGACACGTGATTTATATTTGAATGCTTGACAACTGACTCACATTTATGACGGTCACAGTGTCATGGGGGGGGCGTGATCCCCTTTTGTGACCTTCTGAAAAGCAAAGTCAACGGGGAAGCAAGATTCACTTAACAACCGTGTTACTCATTTAACAACTGTGATTCACTTAACAAACATAGCGAGAAAAGTCGCAAAACGGGGTAAAACACGCTTAACAAATTTCTCATATAACAACGTACATTTTGGTCTCAATTGTGGTCATAAGTTGAGGACTATTCTTAAAAACTAATCTCCTGAAACAGCCCTTGTGTGTAGAAGACAATTATTGAACCCATGGATGTGGAATTTTACAGCTGCCCCGAAAGCTTGTGACTTTTCCAAATGCCATGCAGTTGACGCAGCCTTGCCTTCCTTCTCCCCGGAGATCTCTCTCGCCACCCCAGTTGTGACTTCTCAGATCACACGTTCTCCCGAAATCTCGCACAATGTCCACCTCCTGCGATCCCAGGAGACCTTGTGTGAAAATTGGATCGTGACTTCCGACGAGATGGGTCAGGATGATGCTAGCTAATGTGAGCTTCCTTCCTCCTTTAATTTTCATTTGGGTGACGGATATCTCTGAAGGCTTTTTGAGATGCCTCCTCAAGCCATCTTATCATCTCCTAGATGTGGCCTGCTAAATTCTGGCAATGAAACGTGAGGAGTTATGGACTTAGCCTGGTCAACAGACCCAGATTCAACCTCAATCCTGGTTTGTAAGGCGCGTCAGTTTTGTCTAACTTGCTCCAATCTCATATCTGCAAGCCCATCCCCATTGCTACTCAGATAGTAGTTGAAAGGAAGACACAAAGTTAATCCCATCCTCCTTTAATTTTCATTTGGATATCTCTGAAGGCTTTTTGAGATGCCTCCTCAAAGCCACCTTACCATCTTTTAGACATGGGCTACTGAATGTCACGTCGTTGTGGCATGAAGCGCAGGGAGTTATGGTCCCAGCCTAACCAACAGACCTAGATTCACCTTGAATCCTGGTTTCTAAGGCACTGAGTTTGTCTGATTTTCTCCAACCTAATTCCTGCATCTCTGCTGGTACTCCGATGCCTGACAGATGGAGACATGGTCTCCCTGTGGCTTTGATTTCCATCCTGCTGCTTGCGTAATGGACGATCTCTTCTCCATTAGGTCGCTTCTGCCTGACCCAGCTAAACCCAAATGCCTGGGCCCCCCTCCAGCACCCCTACGGCCTACGAAGCCAGCATCCTTGGGGGGGGAGGGTCAGACAGTCACGATGTCCCGTCCTCCCCACCAAAATCCAGATTGAACTCTTGACGTCCTCCCAGAGTGGGGAAGGTCTCCGTCTACCCATGTTCCCCACGGCTCTTCTACCATTTCCCTTCCTCTGGACAAGGGTTGGACTTTGGCACAAGCCAAGCCACTGTCTTCTGCAGATGGTGAACTAAAAGGTCATCTAAACTAGATGGGGAAGTGAACTTTTAAAAAAGGACAGTTTTCAACGTAGGATTGATGTAAAATAGAGAATGAGGAGCTCCCTGAGCTTGGTGGCTTTCTGGTAGACATTTCATGACCCAATTAGGTGACATCATCAGTGCTAAAAGGGAGTGGGGTTTGTGGAGAGGAGGAAGAGGAGGAGCCTATCTACCTCTCTCTACTTATCTATCTATCATATATCTATCCCTTTGTCTACCACTATCTCTATCTGTCTGTCTGCCTGCCTGCCTATCTAATCTACCTACCTACCTACCTACCTACCTACCTACCTACCTACCTACCTACCTATCTATCTATCTATCTATCATCTACCTACCTACCTACCTACCTACCTAGCTATTCATCCATCCATCCATTCATCCAACCCACCCACCCACCCCATCCATCCATCCATCCATCCATCCATCTACCTATCTATTCATCCATCCATCCATCAAACCCACCCACCCACCCACCCCATCCATCCATCCATCCATCCATCCATCCATCCATTCATCCATCCATCTACCTATCTATTCATCCATCCATCCATCCATCCAACCCACCCACCCCATCCATCCATCCATCCATCCATCCATCCATCCATCCATCCATCCATCTACCTATCTATTCATCCATCCATCCATCCATCCAACCCACCCACCCCATCCATCCATCCATCCATCCATCCATCCATCATCTCTCTCTCTCTCTCTCTCTCTCCTATCATCTATCTATGTCATCTTTCATCTCTCTCTCCCTCTCTTAAATTCATTGGCTGACCATCTCACCCTGGGGCTACTCGAGGTGTCTTGACCTGTTCAACTTGGGTCTGCCAATTTTTCACGGGCCGTTGCCCCTGTTCCTAGTTTCGTGTGACTTCAGTTGTGCCTCCTTCAAAGTGGTTTTGTTGCAAAGCTCCATGGACATTCCTTTGCTTGCTCCGATGGCCCCACTGGAACCTTCTGAGCCCATCGTCCCCCGCCCTCTTGGCTTCCAACCCCCAACCCCCGAAACCCCAACTTCCCTTGCTCAATGCAAACATGATGTGTGACGCAAAGTTCGTGTCATGAATTTCCATCTCCTGGGATCCGAGAGCATCTCCTTCTGTTTGGCCCCGTCTGAATAGCGTATTAATTGTAGGCTTTGGAAGGAGATGAGATGGTGATCATGCGAGCTCCGTTGCCAAGGTGACAGGGGATAAAACACAATTTAAGTGTTTTCCCGGAAGAATATTTGGAAGGGGTCCGGAGAGAGGAAGGCCAAGGGGATCAGCCTTGGTAGGCTATTCGGTTGGATCCATCCAAGGGCTTCAGCCTTCCAAGGGGAGCCCAGATCTTGCTTGGTCTCCTCAGCAGGGTGGATAATAATGGGGGAGGAGGAGGAGGAGGAGGAGGAGGAGGAGGAGGAGGAGGAGGAGGAGGAGGAGGAGGAGGAGGAGGATGGCTCTTGCCTCTTCAGTTTGCCTTTCCCCCAGCTCTCATTTTGAGAAGCTTTTTTTAAAAGATCCTGGCTGACTTTCTCATCTGAGTGAATGATAAAGGCTGCAGCATTCTGCTCAGCCGTCTGCTGATGTCACAAATGTTAGAGAAAGAGAGAGGATGGTTGGATGGATGGATAGATAGATGGATGGGTGGGTGAGTAGATAAGTAGGTAGATAAATGATAGGTAGCTTGCTGGCTACAGATGATAGATAGATAGGTGGATTGATGGATGGATGGATGCATAAATGATAGATGATAGATAGATAGATAGATAGATAGATAGATAGATAGATAGATAGATAGATAGATAGATAGATGTGAGGGGGATAGATGTGATGGAGGAAGGGTTGATAGACAGACAGATAGAGAGCTAGAAAGCTAGAGCTAGATGATAAATGATTGATAGATGATAGATGATGGATAGCTGGATGGATTGATGGTTGGATTGATGGTTGGATGCATAAATGATTGATTGATAGATAGATAGATAGATAGATAGATAGATAGATAGATGATAGATAGATAGATAATGTCTATCTATCCATCCATCTTTACTTGTCTTACCTAACTCTATCTATCTATCTATCTATCTATCTATCTATCTATCTATCTATCTATCTATCTATCATCTATCTATCTATCTATCTATCTATCTATCTATCTATCTATCTATCATCTATCTAATCTATCTTATCTATCTATCTATCTATCTATCTATCTATCTATCTATCTATCTATCTATGTATCTATCATCTATCATCTATCTAATCTATCTATCTATCTATCTATCTATCTATCTATCTATCTATCTATCATCTATCTAATCTATCTAATCTATCTTATCTATCTATCTATCTATCTATCATCTATCTATCATCTATCTATCATCTATCATCTATCTATCTATCTATCTATCTATCTATCTATCTATCTATCTATCAAATCTATCTATCTATCTATCTATCTATCTATCTATCTATCTATCTATCTATCTATCTATCAAATCTATCTATCTATCTATCTATCTATCTATCTATCTATCTATCTATCTATCTATCTATCTATCTATCTATCTATCTATCATCTATCTAATCTATCTTATCTATCTATCTATCTATCTATCTATCATCTATCTATCATCTATCTATCTATCAAATCTATCTATCTATCTATCTATCTATCTACCTACCTACCTACCTACCTACCTACCTACCTACCTACCTACCTTCCTATCTCTATCTGCCTGCCTCCCCCTCTCTCCTTTCCTCCTTTTCCCCCTATGCCTGCTGATATTTAATAAATAAACACCCAGCAATATTTTTGCCAGCTGAACTGAGTGGCATGTGGATCTGGGGATTGACGGATGGGGAAAGTGAGCTGCCTGTCAATGAACCTGGAAAGCAGCCACAGGTTTTTTTTTTCCCAACAGGGAGAATCATGTGGATGGACGAGTGGACATGGGTGTGTGAGGGAGGGAAAGGCCCTCGGTGGAAACACCGTTCCAGGCTGATGGGCAAATACCTTGGCTGGGGTTTGAACGGTTGGCCAAGAATCCCCCAGTTGTCCCCCCTTGGGGGCTGTGGGGGTTTTCGGCCCCATTTTCAAGGCGGTTGGGCGTGATCTTCCTTACGCATCTGGGTATTCACACATGCATGAGACAATGACAGTTTCGTAGGTCTAGCGAGAAACCGTGGTGCCATCACGATGACATTGGAGGTGCCATCACACCTCGGGATCATCGTGCTGAGGACACAAAACAAGTCATTTGCTCATCACTCGTGTCCATTGCAGTCCATGACAATCTCCCTTGTCCAAGTAGACTCTTCTTCAAAACCTCTTCCAGATCAAGAGAGGCCAGGAGGAAGACTACAGAAGAAGGACAAGAGTTGGAAGGGACCTTGGAGGTCTTCTAGTCCAACTCCATGCTCAAGGCAGGAGATCCTATACCTTTCTGGACAAACAGTTGTCCACCCAGCAACGGATGGAAACTAATCAAGGAGAGAAGCAACCTAGAACCAAGGAGAAATTTCCTGAGGGGTGAGAACAATTAACGAGTGCAAGGGCAGAAGTTGTGAATGCTCCATCACTGGAGGGTTTAAGAAGAGATTGGACAGGACTCTGTCTGAAATGCTCTAGGATCTCCTGCTTGAGCAGGGGGTTGGACTAGAAGACCTCCAAGGTCCCTTCCAGCCCTCTTCTGATTGATAAATTGATTAAAGTGGTCTAGGGTCTCCTGCTTGGACTAGAAGACCTCCAAGGTACCTCTCAACTCTGTTATTCTGTTGTTTCTCTCATTCAATCTCTTCTCGAAAACCTTCAGTTGAGCAAAGTCAACAGGGAGATTTAACACAACCGTGTGACTCACTTAACAACGGCGGATTATTCCCTTAGCCCCTGAGGCAAGAAAGGTTGCAAAACGGGATAAAGACTCCCTTAACAACTCTCTCCCTTAGCAACGGAAAATTTAAGCTCAATTGCGGTTGTAAGTCGAGGAGTCCCTGCCCTGGGAGAGACGCAAATATCCCATTTTCTTCGGAGTGACTTTTGTGTCCTTCTGCTGAAATAACCTTGGCCGAATCATTAAGGCAGCCTCAACCGCTCCAATTTCGTTCCTTATCCTGAGAAACTCAATTTGGAAATCTACCTTGTTAATTGATCTAACGAGGTTCTCTTGGTCTTTGTAGAGAGGGGGGGAAATGAACAATAACGCACAAATGTCGGTAGTGGAGAATTGTGGCCTTCTCCGTTGCTCTTCCCTGTCCTTCTGCCCAAGTTCTTCAGATGTTCTTCAACCACCACAGTGACGGACGGGCCATGGGAATCCCCTCCGGGGCTGTGGCCGTTGTCTTCCATGCGGCAAGGACAATTCGCCTCCAGCACCCACCGCCCTCTCTACAGGCGGCCCCCAATTTAGAATGATTCACTTAGCAACCGTCCAGAGTTCCAATGGCACCGGGGGGGGGGAGGGACTTAGGAGCGGGGTTTTTTTCACACTTACAACTGCGGTCACGTGATCCAAATTCGGCCTCTAGGCCGCTGGTTCCTACTTATGACCAGAATTCAACAATGCAATTTGATTTATTTTTTAAAAAAATTCCAGCCTGGAATTTGCTAAGGGAACTTTCTCCAGGAAATCCCTCCTTCCTTCTCCTTTCCTCCCCCCCCTCCATCCCTCTAAACAAGCCTGGATCACACCCTGCTTAAACCTCCCCTCGCCCGAAAATGGGCTGCTAAGGAGAGGCCTAGGAAACGCCCCTGTCTTCTTCGGATCCGATGCCTTCGCCCGCCCACCGGCTCCGTGGCAGCGCTGGCAACGTGGCTTCTTGGGGTCCAGAGTGGGGGGTTGTCCTCGGTGTATTTTGGGGAGCCAGCCTGGTCTGCAGGCAGAGCTGCCTTCTGGGTTGGTTGGCAGCCTTGGAGCTCTGGTGGAAGCCAGGAAAGGTTGCATCCAGGAAGCAGGGCAAGGGCCCTCGCGGGGGCCGTGTCCGATTGCGGTGCTCAGTTGACCTGGCAGGGAAGCATCTTGGCACCAGTGGGGCTCCTCCCATCGCTGACCTCTCTCCTCCCCCCCCCCAACACACAGAAGGAGCCGGAGCCCCTTCCCCTGCAAGGGCCTCGAAGGGAGCTAGATGCTGGTCTTTTCTTTTCCTGGTGTCCTGGATGCAAAAATTGTATGGGAGGAAGTGGGAAAAAACGGCTTCGCCTTCTCTCTCCCTCCACCTGTCTGTTCCTCCCTCCCTTCCCTTCCCTTCCCTCCCTCCCTCCCCTCCTTCCTTTCCTTTCCTTTCCTCCCTTCCTTTCTTCCTCTCTCTTTGTCTCTTTGTCTCTTGTCCTCCCTCCCTATCCCTTCTTTTCCTTTCCTCCCTTCCTTTCTTCCTCTCTCTTTGTCTCTTTCTCTCTGTGTCCTCCCTCCCTCCCTCCCTCCCTCCCTCCCTCTCCCTTTCCCCCCTTCCCTCCTTCCTTCTTTCCTCTCCCTTTCTCTTTCTCTCTCTCTCCTCCCTTCCTTCGCTTAGAGGAAGGAAGAGAAGGTCGTGAGAACACAGCCTCTAACTGTGGTGACAGGGCCATGCTTAGGAGCCCATGAGGCTGAGCCTTCGGGTGGATCCCCAGGGGGCCCAGCGCTTAGAAGCCAGTCCGGTTACAGCCCCCCCCCCAGGGCTGACAGATTCCCCCTCCTCTGCCCCTGTTTTGATCTACCCAAAAGTCGCCCCTTGTGCAGTTGCTGGGAAGGGCTAGGAAAATCACCGCGTCCGCGTCCGCCGGTTGTGTTCCTGGAGGAGGCAGAGAGGTGCAAACATGATGCTCTCCCCGCCAGAGAAATCCACAACATAAAATTGTCTCCCACACCACAAACCTTCATTTGTGTCGCTCTTGTTTCTCCCTCCCTGGGAAACCACGGAGGTTAACCATTCCACGGGGAGTCCTTGACTTACAACGGCTCATTTGGTGACTGAAGCTACAAGGGCCCTGAAAAAAACAGTGGCTTAGGAACAATTTCCCCCTTTCAGAGGACCCTTTCAGCCCTCAAACCTCAGACGCTTGGCAATTGACTCGTATTTATGACGGTCGCTTTTTCCCTGGTCACGTGATTTCCCTTCTTGAGACTTTCTGACCAGCAAAGTAAATGGGGAAGCCCGGATTCACTTAACAGCATTATTCCTCACTTAGCCACTGTGGTGATTCACTTAACAAGGGTGACCTGTAAGGTCATAAAATGGGGCACGACTCGCTTAACAAATGTCTCTTACTTAGTGAGAGAGGGGGGGGAGGGAGAGGGAGGAGAGAGGAAGGAGAGAGAGTGAGAAAGAAGAGAAAGGGAGAGAAGGAGTAAGAAAGAGAGAAGGAAACACAGAGAGAGAGAAAGCAAGACAATGAGAGAAAGAGAGAGAGAGAAAGAGTAAGAAAGAGAGAAAGAGAGAGAGGAGAGAGAAAGAAGAGAGAGTGAGAAAGTAGAGTAAGAAAGAGTAAGAGAGAAGGAAAGAGAGAGAGAAAGAGAAAGCAAAAGAAGGAGAAAGAGAGAGAGAGAGAGTAAGAGTAAGAAAGAAAGAGAGAGAGGAGAGAGAGTGAGAAAGGAGGAGAAAGAGTAAGAAAGAGAGAGAGGAGAAAGAAGAGAGCGTGAGAAAGAAGAAAAAGGGAGAGGAAGAGGAAGAAAGAAAGAGAAAGAAAGAAGGAGAGAGAGAGAGTGTGTAAGAAAGAGAGAGAAAGGAGAGAAAGGGAGAGAAAGAGTAAGAAAGAGAAAGTAGAGAGAGAGAGGAAGATGGAGAGTAAGAGAGAAAGGGGGGGACGGACATGATTGTTGAGGACTTCACTTGTAAAGGAGCCAGGCGATGCGTCCAAAGCCGGGGAATTTCAAGATGAAAATTAAAGGGAAAATGTAATTTCAACTTTCATTCTGAAGCAGATCGGTCCTTCCAGGCCGAGTCCCACCGTCCAAGCCCTGGAGGGGTCTCCCTCCCAGAGGAGCCTTTTGTGTTGTTGTTGGTGTTGTTGTTGGTGTTGTTGTTGTTGTGGCTCCAGGCTCAGCTCCGGGAACAGTCAAATGCCTCGTGGGTCTTGCAAAACGGGGAGTGCTGTGTTGCCTAGACAACCGCAAACTCCCCCACGCGCCTCTCTCTTCTGTGCCGTCACTCACCCGTCCCTGCACCCCCTCGCACCCCCACACCCACCAGGCTCTGGCTCACCACGGCTTGTGTGGCGTCCCCTCAATGGGACCGTCTCCGTTGGAGGGGGCAGTCCGAGGGGGCGGGGGGGGGGTCATCTCCAATTGCCTGACCCAGATAAGGAGGGGGGGGGCTTTTGCCAGTTGAACATGATTTTGCAAATGGGGGACAGAGACCCCCCCAGGATGGGCCAGAAACCTGCAAAACGAAGGCGATCAGCAGATCAAACTCTTCCGCATTCAGATCAGACTCAGAGGCTCAGATCAGAAACTCCAGACGATCCAGACAATTTGGTTTTAATCAATGGGACAGTTGGCCTCTCACCTACCTATCATCTCTCTCTCTCTCTCTGTGTGTCTCTCTCTGTCTCTCTCTCTCAATCTCTGTATCTCTTTCTTTCTCTCTTTCTATGTATTTCTCTCTCTCGATCTCTGTATCTATATCTATCTATCTATCTATCTATCTATCTATCTATCTATCTATCTATCTAATCATATCTATCTATCTATCTATCTATCTATCTATCTAATCATATCTATCTATCTATCTATCTATCTATCTATCTATCTATCTAATCATATCTATCTATCTATCTATCTATCTATCTATCTATCTATCTAATCATATCTATCTATCTATCTATCTATCTATCTATCTAATCATATCTATCTATCTATCTATCTAATATCTATCTATCTATCTATCTATCTATCATCAACTCTCTCTCATCTCTGTATCTCTCTCCCTCTCTCTCTATCACCCCCCTCTCTCTATCACATCTCTCTCATCTCTGTCTGTCTATCTATCTATCTATCTATCTATCTATCTATCTATCTATCTATCTATCTATCTATCATCTATCTATCTATCTATCTATCTGTCTGTCTCTCTCTCTGTGTGTGTATCTATCTATATCTATCTATCTATCTATCTATCTATCTATCTATCTATCTATCTATCTATGTATCTATATCTATCTATCTGTATTTATTGCTTGATCTATGATAGATAGATAAAGGGATATAGATAAAGTATAGGTAGATAAATAAGGCAGCAGATAGACAAAGATACAGAGTGAGAGATGAGAGAGAAAGAGAGAGAACGATAGAAAGATAGAGGGATAGATAGGTAGATAAGTAGGTAGACAGTGACAGATAAAAGAGAGACATAATTTTTTTCCTCTTTTTTCTCTATAGCTGTCTTTTCTATTTTTCCTCTAGCTTTCTATCTAGCTGTGTATCTACAACTATCCACTCTCATTTATATCTATCTATCTATCTATCTATCTATCTATCTATCTATCTATCTATCTGTCATCTATCCATCCATCCATCCATCCATCCATCCATCCATCTATCTATCTATCTATTCAGGCAGGCAGGCAGGCAGGCTCTGATGTTGAGGTCATCAAAGGACTTGCCAAACGGTGGGGGGAACTGAGGCCCGTCCGCAGGGAGCCTGGGGCCCCCGCCAGGTGAGAGTCAGCAGATCCGGCTTCTGCAGAGCAGCTGAAACCGAGTCGTGTCCTTAAAACTGGCTTGTCATTTATCACGGCATGTCAAACTCTGATCCAAAGCACATCGAAGTCACTTCATGCCATCCGAAGATTTCTCTCCTGGGAGTGTGTGGTGAGCGGCGGGGGCAGGAGAGACACACTAGCGCAGTTGTGAGATTCACACAGTCACAACCCCAGCACCCTTGCTTCTCTTGCAGCCACGGGGCAGCTTTCAAAGGGAGTCCTCGACTTACGACCCCCGTAGGAGGAGGAAAAGAAGGAAGGGAAGGAGAAAGGGAAAGAGAAAGAGAGGACGAGGCAGTAGGGGTAAGGAGAAGCAGAAGGAGATGAAGGAGAAGGAGAAAGAGGAGGAGGAGGCACAGTAGGAGAAAGAGAAGGACAAGGAAGAGGAGAAGGAGAAAGAAGGGGGAAGGAGAAGAGGAAGAGGAGATGGAGGAGGAGGAAGAGGTAGAGGAGGAAGAGAAGGAGGAGAAAGAGATGGACAAGGAAGAGGAGATAGAAAAAGAAGAGGGGGAAGGAGAAGAGCAAGAGGAGATGAAGGAGGAGGAGGTAGAGGAGGAAAAGGAGGAGGAGGGACAGGAGGAGAAAGTGAAGGACAAGGAAGAGGAGAAGGAGAAAGAAGAGGGGGAAGGAGAAGAGCAAGAGGAGATGAAGGAGGAGGAGGTAGAGGAGGAAAAGGAGGAGGAGGAACAGGAGGAGGAAGAGGAGGACAAGGAAGAGAAAAAGGAGAAAGAAGAGGGGGAAGGAGATGAGGATGTAGAGGAGGAAAAGGAGAAGAAAGGGGTAAGAGGAGGAGAGTGAAAGAAGGAGATGGAAGCGGATGAGGAGGAGGAAGAAGAGGAGGAGGAGGAGATGAAGGAGGAGGAAGAGGAGGAGAGTGAAAGAAGGAGATGGAGGAGGAAGAGGGGAGGAAGAAGATGGTGTCACACAAACACCTACAAGAACCAAAGCTCAGGAAGTTTCTCCTCCAAAGAGTAACTCCTTCCTCCTCCTTCCTCCTCCTCCTCCTCCCTCTGCAGCCCTTCAGCGGATGGTGGAGGCAAAGGCCGTTCAACGCAAACACGGAGTTTGCATTTAGGGAGTCCTCCACTTACAACCACAACTGGAACCAGAATTTCCCCAGCTAAGCAACGCCGGTTGTTATGTGAAGCACGCCCCTTTTACCCACCAACCTCCAGAAAGCTGCTCCACTCTCGCTTCAGCTCCTAATTGCATGTATGTTTATAGCGATGGGTGAAGATCCTCACAAGATGTTCTCCCCATTTAGCAAAGGTTGTCTTCTCCCTTCTCCACCTACGTCGACAGGCCCGGCCTTCAGGTTCTAGAGCAGAAGCCCCCTTCAGAAGTAGCTGAACCTGTGGAAGCGTTGATCCATCTCGGTCCATCTGTCTAGAGCAGGTTCTCCCCCTCTCAGGGAATGGTTTGTTTTCATGGAGTCCTTACTCCGTCAGATGAAACACGCGCTGGGGGATGTGGAAGGGGTGAGAAACACAGCTCGTTTCCAAAGGAACGTGGTTTGGGGCTCCCGCGGCGGAGGAGAGTAGGAGGAGGTCAGGAGACCTCCTCACAGAACCTTCTGTGCTGAGGATTTCTCAGCTGTGCAATTTCTCGGAGGTGATCAAGAGTTGGTCGTGAGACAGAGGAAGGAGTTGAGAAGCTTGCCCAAGGGTTCTTCTGACAATGACGTTCTGGAGGAGGTGTCGGAGGGGGAACCTGACAGAAGGTGAGGTGGGATGAAGCCATCTCAACGCTGGTCTGTGGGCAGGAGGGTTGTGTGTGTGTTATCCCAACTAGTTCTAGCAACTAGGGTTGTAGTAAGGTGTTGTCAAAAGAAGAGTGCATTAGAGTTTAGAAGAGTCTAGAACGCGAAATAAGGATGTTCAAAGAGAAGAAGGATAGGGACACCAGGGGAAGACACGGAAAACCAGAGGAGAACCTGGTTGGGGTTCTACAGCAGGGTTAGGATCAAATTGTGGTTGAGGAACCTGCTTATTTTGGACCTGGTGTTGGGTGAGGAGGTCAGCTGGCCAAGGGTTGGAAACCTGGTTGACCTGGTTGCTGAGGGGAACGTCACCTGAGGTCGTCCTACAAACCATCTTGAGATGTTTGGCTTCACGGACGCCCGTATCTAACCCACTTCTCTCTCGATCCTCAGGTCAGCTTCTCCTGTGCGAAGCCACGCTTGGATTTTAATAGCCATGTTCCGACTTGCCATGGAGGTCTCCTCTTGCGCGCCTTTGGGCCGAGACCACCGGCATCACTTTTTACAGAGACCCGCCCGCTGGCATGGATTCCCTCACCATCTTTTATGGAGCTTCAGATACGGACCGCCAGCCAGGAGGCTCGGACTTCCAACCAGCCCGGACTACTTGCAACTCTCCAACGGGCAACGGCCCAACTTGTCCCATCTCAAAAGGTTGCACAACGTGGCGGACCTTTGGTGGGAAAGACGGCGGACGCCGCCGCTCGCCCGCGTGAAAGCCAACCCTACGTTGACGGACAGGAGGACCATCTCCCAGGCTTACTTGAAACGGCGGAAAAGGTACCTCCGAGCCAATAGCAAGCCAACGATGGAGACGGAGGTCATCGTGTGGGGTTCCAGCAGCCCCTTGGAAGCTCTGGAAACCAGCACCTTCCCTGGGATTTACAATGGTCCTGCCACCTTGGTTTTCGAACGGGTGACCAGCAGTATGACTACGACGACCACTATCTCCACCACGACTACGGCTTCTACCACCGTACAGTTCAAAGGACTGGGCCCAGGGTTTGGGGCACCGAAGAACCACCCCATCAGCACGCTGCTGCCCCCTGCGACATCCGGGGGTAGCCGGAAAAAAGCAGAAGGTCCTCCACCGCCACCACCTAAAATACCCGGAGATACTTCAGGTAGGTGTCCTTCTTTTCTTGGTGGCCTCCATGGATGTTCTCGGGGTGTTGTTTTCGGTGGAGGCTACTTGGTAGGTAGGAATGAATGGATGGGGGGTCTCCATCCCACCTCTGATGGGACCCATGGTGCCTCAGCAGGCTGAGATCTCACCATCTTTGAGGTTTGAAGAGGTCAAATGGGGACCCAGAAGTTCCAAGAGGCCTTCTGCTCCCACCTCAAGAGGTTTAGGACACACCTCTTCTGTTGATATCCCTCGGTTCATCTCCTCTGGACCTCCAGAAAGTTGGTAGGCGAAGTCCCTGATCTTCTCAGGCGTTGGTCATCCCATCTGTAAGCTGGTTCTTTCCAGCCGCTGATTTGACGTGACTTTGTTAGTTTGTGAGGAGTCCCTTTTGTGAGTCCATCCACCTTTTCCAAATGGGGACATTTGTCCAGAGATGGCAACGCCGTAGGTTTCGGTTTTCAATGTCGTCGTTGTGTCAATTCTGCTTTCTTTCTCTGGCTTCTTCCTTTCTTTGTGTGTGGTGAATTTGTCCATTTCAGTATTTTCTCCTTTGGAGGAATCTGTCAATTTCAGGAATTTTCTGTAGCTGATTCTTTCTTTTTTTTTTCTTTTGGGAGTGTGTGTGAAACTGTCAATTTCAGTTTTTTTCCCCTCTGGCTGATTTTTTTTATTTTGGGGGGTTTGGTGAATCAATCAGTTTCCGTTTCTGTGGTTTGTTGGTTGTTGGTTTATTTTTGGTTTGTTTGTTTTTGCGTATCTGTCAATTTCACTTTCTCGCAGTGTCTTCGTTTCAAACGACCCGTTCTTTCAAATCGGTATTGTTTCTGGGGTGCATTGAGATTCAGAGATGTCCAGAAGTTGTGATTGCTCCAAGAATGGAAGTTTTTAAGAGGAGATTTGGATAACCATTTGAAATGGTAGAGGGGTTCCTGCCTAAGCAGGGGGTTGGACTAGAAGACCTCCAAGGTCCCTTCCGCCTCTGCTATTCTGTTCTATTCAGCTCTGTTGTTGGTCAAACTTTTCCATCCAGCCTCTTCCCTGTCTAATCTTAAATGCCTCCTGTCCTTCCAAAGAGTAATTCCTCTTTGGGTCATTTTTGCAGATAGTCCTTGTTTTACAACCGTTCATTTAGTGACTGTTCGAACTTACGACGGCAGTGAAAAAGTGACTTCTGACCATTTTCCACACTTACGACCGTTGCAGCATTCTCTGTGTAGCCACAGGAGACAAAATCCAGGCGTTGGGCAATCGATCCCTATTTATGACGGTCGCACTGATCCTCTTTTGCGACCAAAGCCAACGGGGAAAACCAGATTCATTTAACAACTGTGTTACTTACTCAATGGCTGCAGCGATTCACATCACAATGGTGGTAGGAAAGGTCACAAAACGGGGCAAACAACTGTCCCACTTGGTGGCAGGAATTTTGGACCCGACTGTCGTCGTAAGTCGAGGACTACTTGCACTTTAAAAAAAAGAGAGATTGTCAAGTGGTGTTTTTTTAAAATTGGCTGATTAGCACCCGGAGAAGATCCGCTCGACATTTCTAAGACTGATGGAAAGTTTGGTTCATGCACAATTTAGATAATTTTAATCTCCAATGAGGAGGAGAGGATTTTCCCCTGGCTTCTAATAGCTTCTGTCGTGTAATCCACCCGCCCTCCACCGTTCTGCAGCCTTCCAAATTTTCAGCCCCCTTGCAAAATCCAGACCCCCAAATCGAGTCGGAGAGCAAGAAAAAAAAACACCCTCGTTATTATTATTATTTTATTGCCCAGCGGGTAATCGGTCCACGTTTGAAGACGTCCCCCGTGGGAAAGAAAAATTCACCGGCTCTGAAAAGAGAAAAATAAACTGATTTTATTTTGGCACCGGCTTCAAGGAACTCTTTGAGCCAGGAAGTCTGGAGGAAGCCTGCCTGATCCCTGGGTTTGATCGGAGGGGCTGCTGGGGATTGGAAGGGATCATTGGATCCATCAAGTGGGGGAATCAACCACGGGATTTGGGCAGGGAAGGAAGGAAGGATTCCTCCCCCCCCCCAACGTCTCTGGCTCCACGGGGAGGGAGGGGGAAGGGAGGGTCCCCCACTCGGCTCAAAAGTGAGTTTGGCCCCGTCAGTCCAGAGGAGGTCAAAGCAGCGAGGAGAAGGAGGGATAGATAAGATGAAAAGTCAGGCTATTTTCCTTTCCATTTCCCTCTATTTCCTTCATCCCTTCTCCTCTCCTGTACTTCTCTTTCTTTCTTGTCCTCCATGCCTTTCTCTCCTTCCTTCCTTCTGTCCTTCCCTTCCTTCTTTCTTCCCTTCCTTCCTCCCCTTCCTTCCCCTCCTTCTGTCCTTCCCTTCCTTCCTTCCTTTCCTTCTCTTCCTTCCTTCTTTCCTTTCCTCCCTCCCTCCCCCTTCCTTCCCTTCCTTCCTTCTTTCCTTTCCTCCCTCCCTCCCTTCCTTCCTTCCCTTCCTTCCTTCCTTTCCTTCTCTTCCTTCCTTCCTTCCACCCTTCCAACCTACCTACCTTGAATGATTCCAAACTGGGCTTAGCTTAGTTTGAGGAAGTCCTCAACTTACAACTGTCCGCTTAGTGACTGTGGTGTTTGTTTTACAACCGCGGTATTTGTCTAATGACCACTACCAAAAAGGGGGGGGGGCATGATCCCACAGTGACTCGCTTAATGACCAGCACATCTTACGACTGCAATTCCTGGCTCTCTTGTGTCCGTAAACCGAGGACTTGCTGTATGGCCTCGTTCCCCGTTCCCCTCTTGAGAAAAAAACCTTGGAGAACATTCTGTGTCTTGCCTTGGGTACCAAACCTTCGGGAGCTCGGTTGCCCTTGGCAACGCAGATGGATGCCCGGGGAGAAGGTGGATGGTCCCACCCACGCAGGCTCTGGCAGCGGAAATACCTCCGGATGGTTTGGGATAATCGGAAAAGGGCCTTTTTCTGTAGCTCCCAGGTGAGAGGACAGCAGCCCAGAGATGCTCAAAGGATAGGCAGCATTTCCTAACAGGATAACCGAGTTGGAAGGGACCCTGGAGGTCATCCACTCCAACCCCCTGCACAAGCAGGAGACCCTCGACCGTGCCGGACACTTGGCTGCCCAGTCTCTCCTTGAAAAACTCCAGGGATGGAGGGAAGTTCTTCCATCTGCCCTACCCCCACCAGCTCCTCCTTCAATCCGACATGGAATCCTAGGGCTGGAAGGGACCCCGGAGGTCTTCTAGTCCAACCCCTTGCATAAGGCAGGAGATTTGGCTTTCAACAGCTCCCCTTGCAGGTAGTCCTCGAACTTATAACCACTGACCATGGCGGATGTTCTAGCAATGATGACGTTCCCTAGTTGAGTCATGAAATGTCTGCAAGGAAGCCCACCAAGCTCAGAGAGCATCACGGATGCCATAGTCGTCGTCCTCCTCCTCCTCCTCCTCCTCCTCCTCCTCCTCCTCCTCCTCCTCCTCCTCCTCCTCCTCCTCCTCCTCCTCCTCCTCCTTTTACTCTTCCTCCTCTTCCTCCTCCTCTTCCTTCTCTTCCCTTCTAACCCTGATGACGTTCCCTAGTTGGGTCATGAAACGTCTGCAAGGAAGCCCACCAAGCTCAGAGGGCATACAGGACATCCACCATCCTCCGCCTTTCGGGCAATTCCCAAAGTTGTTTCTCTCATGGTTTCCACGTCCAAACCTCGAACTCGGTACCTCCTGTGCCGGCCTGCCATCTTCCTTCCTTGGCCAATGCTAAATTCCGGGCTAATGGGCGCCTTCCCCGGGAGGTCTGCTTTGAGCCCGAGTTAATCCAGCCGTTCAATGAGAATGATGCCAGGCCCCGCGGAGGAGGCTGCGGCCGGCAACATCTGCCCGAAAAGCTGTCAAGTGACCGCTCTTAATTGCCAGGGTCCAGCTTCAGCAAAGGCCTCTCACCCCCCCTGCCCCCCCCCGTGACATCAGAAGGGGGATGGTTGCAGCAATGCCTTTATCTCTCCTGCAGGCTCTGTGGAGTAGGAGATTTGAGGGACCCTGGCACTCCCTCCCTCCCTCCCTTCCTTCCTTCCTTCCTTCCTTCCTTCCTTCCTTCCTTCCTTCCTTCCTTCCTTCCTTCCTTCCTTCCTTCTTGCCTGCCTTTCTTCTCCTCTTCTCTTCTTCTCTCTCCTCTTCTCTCCTCTCCCCTCCCCTTCCTCTCCTCCTTTCCCTCCTTCCTTCCTGCCTTTCCTCTCTCTTCTCCTCTTCTCTCCCCTTTCTCTCCTCTTCCTCTCCTCCTTCCCTCCCTCCCTCCCTGCCTCCATCCTTCCCTCCCTCCCTGCCTCTCTCCCCAGGAGACACAAAAAGATGGATCTGACAGCTTTGAGACCATTCCAACAATGTTCTCATGTTGTTTGTGAAGCTTGTGCACAACTTTCCCAGCGTGGCTTTCATCTGTTCACACAAAGTAGGTCTGTTGTTAGGATCTGTACATCCACCCATCCACCCACCCATCCATCCATCCATCCATCCATCCATCCATCCCAACCAATCATCCACCATCCCATCCCAACCATCGATTGATTGATGGATCCATCCATCCATCCATCCATCCATCCATCCATCCATCCATGCCAATCATCCACCATCCCATCCCAACCATCGATTGATGGATCCATCCATCCATCCATCCATGCCAATCAACCAACCAATCAACCAACCATCTTCAGAAAGAGTGGATCTTCCATCTCTGAAGACTTTCAAGAAGGTGGACACCCACCTCTCCTGGATGGTTGACTGTTTTTCTGCACACTGTAGACGGTCAGACTTGATGATGCCCTGATGACCTTCCCTTCCCGTTCTACAACCCCATGGTTTGTTGGTTCCTCTTGACGTTGCCCAAGATCCTCTTGGCTTCTTGAGCAGCTGCCTCTCACAGCTGGTTGTGGCCACCAAGCTGGCCCACCCAACGAAAAAGCCACCGTGCCTCCTAAGAAGGACACCAGGCTCTGCTTTCCTGAAGGTCGCTGAAGGGCCTTCACACCACCCATGGAGAAGACTTCCCTCAACAAAATTGCCTAGCTCACCTCTGCTAGTCCCCTCCAGTTGTGTTTGCGGCTGTGTTTCTACATTTGTGCACCTTCCTGGGGAATCCATTACGAGAGAAGTAATTAACAATTTCTTCTGCTGAGTGAGCAGAAGGTTTTCTGTCATTTTTACTCCTCTGCTCGGTGTTGCTGGAGTAATGTTTTCCATCTCCAAAGCGGTGGGGAAGGAAAGAGCCGTTCAACAGGAGCCGCGGGACAGAAATATTCTTATTAATAAAAGCAGCAAGGTGTCATCTCCACCTTCCCTTTGAAGGTAGGGTGGACAATCTTGCTTGGGGATCTCTGCGTTCTCTCGGCTGATCGGAGTCAGCAGAAGTCCTGTATTTCTGCTAACTGCCCTAAATGTTCCTCAAAACCTGCTGAGATCAGGGACCAAAACAAGGGAACTACAGACCTAACAGCCAGGTGCATGCAGGATGGTCTTCTTTGCTGATGAGAAGAAGACTTTGCTGTAGAGAAGCTCAATCAACCAGGAAGTAATTCGTTGGCCACGCAGCAATCCGGTAGACGTGCCAGACCAAGGTGAAGTTCCACCTGAAATGATGAGAAGAAGACTTCTCATCAGCAGAACATCAGAAGACTATCCTTCATGGTTCTTGGGTCACTTGAATCATGAGAAGTGAGAAGACTATCCTCCATGGTTCTTGAGAAGACTATCCTCCATGGTTCTTGTGTCACCTTCTTCTCATCATTCAGGTGACCCAAGAATCATGAAGGATAGTCTTCTCAAGAACCATGGAGGATAGTCTTCTCACTTCTCATCGTCCAGGTGTCCCAAGAACCATCAAGGATAGTCTTCTTCTGACGTTCTGTCTGAAGCCTAGATGATTTTCAGAACAAGTTGCATTTGTAAGGAGCTATGATTGGAGATTTCTATTCTGTTCTGTTCCATTCCATTCCATTCCATTATTCTTCTCTTCTCTTCCCTTCCCTTCTTTTCTGTTCCCTTCCCTTCTGTTCTGTTCCGTTCCGTTCCATCCCATCCCATTATTCTTCTCTTCTGTTCCCTTCCCTTCTTTTCTGTTCCCTTCCCTTCTGTTCTGTTCCCTTCCCTTCTGTTCTGTTCCGTTCCGTTCCATCCCATCCCATTATTCTTCTCTTCTCTTCCCTTCCCTTCTTTTCTGTTCCCTTCCCTTCTTTTCTGTTCCCTTCCCTTCTGTTCTGTTCCATCCCGTTCCATTATTCTTCCCTTCTCTTCTCTTCCCTTCCCTTCCCTTCTTTTCTGTTCCCTTCCCTTCTGTTCTGTTCCATTCCATCCCATTCCATTATTCTTCTCTTCTCTTCTCTTCTCTTCTCTTCTCTTCTCTTCTCTTCTCTTCCCTTCCGTTCCGTTCCGTTCCGTTCCGTTCCATTCCATTATTCTTCTCTTTTCTTTTCTTCTCTTCCCTTCCCTTCCCTTCTTTTCTCTTCCCTTCCCTTCCCTTTCATTCTGTTCTATTCCATTATTCTCCTCTCCTCCCCTCCCCTCCCCTACATTCCATTCCATTACTATTCTATTCTAGTCTATTCTATTCTATTCTGTTTCATTATTCTTCTCTTCTCATTTTCTATCCTATCTTATCCTCCTATTTTAAGTCAAATTTGCCTTACGAGTGCAACCTTACACATCTCAAACAGATCGATGCTCCAAACTCTACCCATCCTGTTTAGCACATTTTAATATCTCAGAGGGCAGATTGAAGGAAAGGGCCTAAGAGGAGCCAGTCAAAACATTCTCCGTATCAGTCCAGCTTTTTTCACCCAGTCTCTCGGTTTATTAATAGCCGTTCTCTCTTTTGATGCATCCGTGAGTTTTCTCCTTATTTTCTCCTCTCCAACCTGACCGTCCTTCTCTCCCGTAAAGTCCCCCCCCCCTGCATTTGTTAGGAGAGCGGGATCCAATTCGATCATGTCGCAGATCTGATCATCGGGAAGGCCATTTTGATTAACTTGTGATCTAATTCCCCATCAACGCAGGCGTAATTTTCTTTAATTATGCCATCAGTGTTTGGGTTTGGAGAGAGCCTCACTTATTTATCTCTTGCCGGTCAGCAGCTGTAATAAAACTTGATTGATTGAGCTGGATTGTTGGCTGAATATTAAATCCTGAATCTCAACAAGCCAAGTTATCTTCCAGCAGCAGCTGTCAGGGAGCAAAATCTCTCCTCCTTCACCAGCTTTCTTTTTCCTCTTTCTTTGCGTGCCTTTTTATTGTATTTTTTGGCCTAATCCTTCTGCATTTTGATGTGCTGGAGACGGGGGGGGGGGCAGAGAGGCTGGCTGTGTGCTCGCCCTTCGCGCCAACTGAGCCTGGCGCCAGGGTGTTGCTCAACAACTCAACCGGGGAGCAGATGGCCTGGAGAGAAAAGCCTGTTGGTGATTCACACCAGCCGCGCTTCGCTCCAAAAGACGTTGGCTCGCCTTCCACGTGGTGGTGGATCAGCTATCCCTCTTCCCCCTTTGTTCACCATGACAGAGGTTGAAGGGGCCTTAGAGGCCTTCTAGTCCAACCCCCTGCTCAGGCAGGAGACCCTGGACCATTTCAATCAATCAATCAGAATAGAGCTGGAAGGGACCTTGGAGGTCTTCTAGTCCAACCCCCTGCTCAGGCAGGAGACCCTAGACCATTTCAGTCCATCCATCCATCCATCCATCCATCCATCCATCCATCCATCCATCCATGAGAATAGAGCTGGAAGGGACCTTGGAGGTCTTCTAGTCCAACCCCTTGCTCAGGCAGGAGACCTTACACCATTTCAATCCATCCATCCATCCATCCATCCATCCATCCATCCATCCATCCATCCATGAGAATAGAGCTGGAAGGGACCTTGGAGGTCTTCTAGTCCAACCCCCTGCTCAAGCAGGAGACCCTGGACCATTTCAATCAATCAATGAGAATACAGCTGGAAGGGACCTTGGAGGTCTTCTAGTCCAACCCCCTACTCAAGCAGGAGACCTTAGACCATTTCAATCCATTCATCCATAAGAATAGAGCTGGAAGGGGCCTTAGAGGCCTTCTAGTCCAACCCCCTGCTCAGGCAGGAGACCCTGGACCATTTTAATAAATCAATGAGTATAGAGCTGGAAGGGACGTTAGAGGTCTTCTAGTCCAACCCTCTACTCAAGCAGGAGATCCCAGACCACTTCAATCCATCCATCCATCCATCCATCCATCCATCCATCCATCAAAATCAATCAATCAATTGGAGTAGAGCTGGAAGTGCCCTTAGAGGGCTTCTAGTCCAACCCCCTGCTCAGGCGGAAGACTCGCTGCCATTCCAGACCAATGACTGTCCACTCTCCTCTTGAAAGCCCCCAGTGATGTTGGAGAGAAGCCGTTCCACTGATTGATTGTTTTCACTGTCATTGCTCCTTAGTTCAGACGCCCTCGCCAACTGGCTCACATTTATGACGGGGTCCCGGGGTGGTGGTGGTGTCACACGATTCCCTTGGGCAACCCCCCAAGAAGCCAGATCAATGGGGAAGCAGGATTCCCTTCAAGCGTGTTGTCCCTAACTTTAACAATGGCGGCGGTTCACTTAACAGCGGCGGGCAGAAAGGTCATAAAACAGGGCGAAACTCCCTTGGCAATTGTCTCGAGCAGCCATGGAGGTCTTTTGCCTTCCATTGTGGTCGTAAGTCAAGGACTACCTCCTCTATTTGAATGACGCCTTTGCTGGAACATTAATTGGCTTTGAACAGCCAACGGGGGGGGGGGGGGGAGCCACATTTCTGCTTTTCTTGGTGTGTCGGTGAATCAAGGCCAGCCCTGTCTCACTTTGTGTCATTTGCCCCCCCCCAAAGGCCATTCCTCACTTGCCTCCTAATTACCCCTTAATTAAGCACGCTGACCCATTGCTCAGCCTTTCTCCCCTAATTGCTTTCGCTATTATTCATCCTCCTCTCGTCTGAACCTGCGAGAAATAAGTTATTTCCGTCGGCGCCAGACCAGGCAGCGGGTTTTAAACGCAATTCCAGTCCAAGCTGAGAATTCATCGTTTTTTTTTAAAAAACGAAGGAGCCGCCAACACCCAAAGGTTTGCAAAAGCCACAAACCGAGACAGGAAGCCGTGTCGTTGAAAACTGCCTCTTGGTTCGCCTGGCACAGGTAGTCCTCGGCTTACGACCGCAAAGGAGCCCCGGATTTACGCTGCTCAGTGAGACATTCACCGAGTGCTGCATTTTACGTCCTCTCTCTTTCCACGGTTGTTAAGGGAATCGCTGCAGTCGTTAAGTGAGTGACGCAGTTGTTAAGTGAATTTAAGTGGCTTTCTCGTTGCTCGTAGGGAGGTTGCAAAAACGGAACACACGACCCCGGGACGCTGCGACCGTCATAAATATGAGTCAGTGGCCAAGCGCCTCAATTTTGATCATGTGGCCCCCAGGGATGCTGCAACCGTCATAAGAGTGAAAACTTGTCATAAATCACTTTTTTCAGTCCTGTTGTAACTTTGAACCATCACTAAATGAACGGTTGTAAGTTGAGGACAACCTATAATCAAAGAATTAAACCAGAATTACTTTCTTCAATGACGGTTAGCCTTGACTGGAGTCTATTGAGAAGGGGGTTGGACTAGAAGACCTCCAAGGTCCCTTTCAACTCTGTTATTCTCTTATTATTTCTCTTACCCTTTATACCTTGATTTTTTTAAACTGCCCATAATCTTTCATATATATATGAACAAGGCTGTTTTTAAGGGGGGGAAGAAGAGGCGAAATAGCTGTGAAATCTCCCATTATTTTTATAGCCCCTGTCAGTTTGATATAAGAACCCGGCAGGCAGCAGGCTGGAGGGGAAAGAATGAAATAAAATGAAGCCGAAGAAATTTCAAAAGGATTGGAAAAAGGGAGGAGAGATAATATATATTATTTCCCAAGGAAACTCTGAAAATAGGGTCCTTGGTGCTCACGACAGCCTGAATTGGAGGACAAAAGAATTTGATAGGGGATTTGGAGCTTGGGGGTGAGAGAAGGAGGAGGAGGAGGAGGAGGGGGAGGAGGAGGAGGAGGAGGAGGAGGAGGAGGAGGAGGAGGAGGAGGAGGAGGAGGAGGAGGAGGAGGAGGAGGAGGAGGAGGAGGAGGACGACTGTGGGGTCCTTGGTTCTCTCTGAGCTTAGTGGTTTTCTTGCAGACGTCTCATCACCCAGCTAGGCAACATCATCAGTGCTAGAAAGGAAGGAGTGGAGGAGAAGGAGTGTTGCTTAGCAATGGAAACATTGAGCTCAGTTGTGGTCGTAAGCTGAGGACTGCCTATATTTTTAAACAAGAAACCCACATCTTCACTGGCACAGCCTTACCTCCCTTGCCTTGACTTATCCCAGTTTCTGGGTTGAAACCAGCTTGTGACCCCTTACAGTTTCTTTTGACTGCCTCCCATCTACCCCCCCGCTTTCCCCTCACCCTGGGCAAATCCTACTGAAAACCCCCCAAATGGGAAGGGAAGGTTCAGCCCCTCTGGAGCCCCCATCCCTGGAGCTGAGCCGTCAGAGCTGCGTCAAATCCGGCTTAATTTACTCCCTGGAGGATGAGAACGGAAGCGGAGAAAGAGAGAGAGAGAAGGGGGGGGGGGAATCTCATTGGTAAACAGCCCAACATCTCCAAGCTGAGACCAAGAGACGAGATCCGAATCTTCGCCCAGGATTGACAAATCATCTCCAAGCAAAAGGCCGGGCAAATCCCAAACATTGACCCCCCCCTCCAATTTGGGGGTCTGTAAGGATGGCAATAGATGGGGACGCAGCTGTCAGGACAGCTGAGTAAGGGAAAAAGCAGCACGAGGGTCTTTGGATGCCCTCTGGGTACCCCTGCCCTCTGGGTGAAGACACCAGGACATGGGACGAGTTGCCTGGGATTTGGGAGTGTCGTGGGGGACCCCACGTTCAAACAGGGGTGTTTTAGTTTGCTCCCGGAGGGCTGGGGAGGGGGAGGAGGGAGACTGGGTTTTTCCAAATGGGTCATTGGGTTATTTTTTTTAAAGTGGTGCTTCTTTTCTTTCTTTCTTTCTTTCTTTCTTTCTTTCTTTCTTTCTTTCTTTCTTTCTTTCTTTCTTTTCCCTCCTTCTTTCTTCCCTCTCCTTCCTTTCTCTTTCTCTCCTTCCTTCCTCCTTTTCTCCTTCCTTTCCCCCCTTCCTCCCTTTCTTCCTTTCTTCCCCTCTTCTTCAATTCCCTTTTCTTCTTTCCTTCCTTCTGTACTTTCCTCTGCTTTCTTCCTTCCCCCCCTCCTTCCTTCGTCCTTCATTCCTTTCCTTCTCCCTTCTGTCTCTTCCCTATATTTTCCTCCCTCCCTTCTTTCCTTCCTCTTCACTCAATTCCTTTTCCTTTCCTGCCTGCTCTCCCTCTTCCTTTCTTCCTTTCCTTTCCTCTATTTTCCTTCCTTTCTTCCCTTCCTCCCCTCCTTCCTTCCCTTCCTCCTTCCTTCCCTTCCTCCCTCCCTTCCTGATCCTGCCTTAACTTCTCTCTGTTCTTGCTGGATCTCAGAGCCACCGGCCTGGTCTTGTAGAAAGCCACAGCAGAGATTTCCAAAGGCAACTGAGCCGTTATCCTTCCAAGGCTAAAGAGGGAAACCTTTTGCCCAGACAGATGTAAGGGGGGGCGGGGGGACTGAACCCTGCACATCCCACCCCTCCAGCTGTTGGGGACCCCAGGCCCACCAATCACCCCACCTGCCGCAATCAGGTGCCAGAGACCGGCTGTCCATCCTGGGCCTGGCATCTGATGGAGGCGCTTGGCTGGCCGAGCGTGGCGTGATGTTCAATTAAAGTAATAAACAAAGTGAAGTCTGCACTCAGCAGTCCTGGCTGGCCTCAAAAACGTTGCTGACAGAGAAGCAGAGCCCAGATGCCAAAAATAGAGAGAGGGAGGGAGAGGGAGAGGAAGAGGAAGACAGAGAGAGAAGGAGAGGGGGAAAGAGAGAGAGGGAGGGAGAGGAAGAGAGAGGGGGAGGGAAGGAGAGAGGGAGGGAGAGGGAGAGAGAGGGGGGAGAGAGAGGAAGAGAGAGGGGAGGGAGGAGAGAGGGGGGAGGGAGGGAGAGGGAGAGAGAGGAAGAGAGAGGGGAGGGAGGGAGAGAGGTAGAGAGAGGGGGAGGGAGGGAGTGAGAGGGGGAGAGGGAGAGAGAGGGGGGAGAGAGAGGAAGAGAGAGGGGAGGGAGGAGAGAGGGAGAGAGGGGGGAGGGAAGGAGAGGGAGAGAGAGGGGGAGAGAGAGGAAGAGAGGGGAGGGAGGGAGAGAGGTAGAGAGAGGGGGGAGGGGGGAGAGAGAGGGGGAAAGAGAGGAAGAGAGGGGGGAGAGAGGGAGAGAGAGGGGAGGGTCGGAGAGGGAGAGGGAGAGGGAGAGAGAGGGGGAAAGAAAGAAAGAGAGAGAGAGAGAGAGAGAGAAAGCGGGGAAAGAGAGAGGGGGAGGGAGGGAGGATAAGGCTCCTTGGGGAAGACTTGACCTCTCTGCACCCTCCTTCCTTGTCTGCTCCTGGGCAGCATCAGGTGCGCTTCCCCCCCCCCCCCGGGTGGCGAAGGTCTCATGAACCGCTGCTGGCGGATTGTCGTCCTGGCGAGGAGGCCGAAGCCCCCGCCCTGGCACGGATGGTCTAATCCGCCTTGAAAGGCCTCTAAACGGACGGTTAGCATGGGGTCTCCCAGGAGCGCCAGGCAGGAGGCAGCTGCCAAGCCGCATTAGAGGCCTCCGCTTCAGATCTTGGCCAGCTAGGAAGCAGCCAGGGCTGTGTCTTCTGGGATAGATAGATAGATAGATAGGTGGATGGATGGATGGATGGATGGATGGATGGATGGATGGATGGATGGAGGGAGGGAGGGAGGGAGAGAGAGAGAGAGAGAGAGAGAGAGAATGAGATCCATTATGATTAGATCTGGAGAAGGTCCAGATTTCTCCAGTTCTCCAGCCAGCATCGAAGAGAACAGAAGAACCCAGTTGGAAGGAGACCTTACTCCATCCTGGTCCAATGGTTTTCCATCTCTTCTTGAAGACCTCCATTGATGGACCACCCACAACTTCTGAAGGGAAGCCATTCGCTGGTTCCTTGTGCTCACTGCCAGGAAATCCCTTCTTAGTTCTCGGTTACTTCTCTCCTTGATGAGTTTCCATCCTTTGTTCCTTGACTTGCCTTCTGCTGCTTTGGAGAACAGGTGGACCCCCTCTTTTCCACGAGACCCCCTCAAGTATTAGAAGACTGCTATTGCGTCACTCCCCCCCCCCCCCTAGTCCTTCTCTTTGCCCCACTCACCCACTGCTTATAAAGGTCTTTTCAGACTGGACTTCACAGTTTCTTCTTCATGCTCTTGAGATGCCTTCAAAACCCCACTGACTCTCCTCCCACCTCCCAAAGAACCACCAGCTGCCCAAAGCCCTTCCCTGTCTTCTCGGCTGCTTCCTTGAAGGACACCTTCTTCTTCCCAAGAGTCCTTTCCGCAGTACCTTTGAGTGGTTCCTTCAAGTTTATCAGTGCCAACAAAACAACTTGAAGGACACCAAGATAATAATCGTGGGCCAGGAAGCTTGGCAGCAGCTGCTGGTGTGACTCACACAACCAGGGGTGCCCTTGGCTTTGTGTGTGGCATTCCTGGGCAGGAATGGCGTCCTCCAATCTCCGATTGTATGAGTTTTGCTGTGGCCCTTTTAGGACTTCCTGAGCTTACGATTCATCTCCACGCTCGGGCAGGTTTCATTTGAGGGTCACCTGGTTTGATTCTGGGAGAAGGACAAATGTTGGACATCTTTAGCCTGGAGGAGAGAAGACTTCAGGGAGACGTGAGAGGTGTATCTGAAGGATGTCATGGAAAGGTTGAACCAAAAGTGTTTGGAGACGGTCCAGAAGATAGGAGAGGAAAGGAAGGACAAGGAGACAGATGTTAAGGCTGGGCTTCAGGGAAGGTTTCCTCACCAGGAAGGCCTGTTCAACTGTGGTGGCGTCTTCTTTGCTGGAGGTGCTTCAGCAGAGGGTCGTTCTCAGGGATGTCCTCATGGTAGATTCCTACACTGAGCAGGAAGGTGGATTAGATGTTCCTTAAAGTATCTTCTAACTCTTCTAGTGTGGTGTTCCTGTAATCCTGGGGTCTCCAAAGGTGGCCACTTGAAGACTTGTGGACTTCAACTCCCAGAATTCCCCAGGGCCAGGGGGGAATTCTGGGAGTTGAAGTCCACAAGTCTTCAAGTGGCCACCTTTGGAGACCCCTTCAACAATCCATGAGACTTGGAAGCTCAAAACTCACAAAGGAGCTAGCTCGTTCTGCTGTTCCCTTTGACGGTGATGAATCTGAGGACAACAGATGTTTCTGAACAGATGCTGCCCTTATCACATAAAACATTTAAACCCAGGTTAACCATCTGGGACCTCCTCGTTGTGTTCCAGAACATGTTGTGTTCAAACCTGAAGACGTTTTCATGAATCAGCTCCTGGTAGTCTCCATCGGAGGGCGTGGAAGCATCTCCCTAGCCTTTCCAGGGACCTGACCTGGGTGGTGACACACATACCTCTTGGCCGCAAAATGAACACATGAGAGCATAGAATCCTAGTCCTAGAAGTGACCCTGGAGGCCTTCTAGTCCAACCCCATGCTCAGGCAGGAGAACATCCACCCTCAAACTCTTCCCCTGAGGCCTGGGAGAACCACAAGGATGCAAAAATTGGAAGGTCCAAAGTAATTGGGAAGCAATTACTTTGCCTTGCGCAAAGTTGCAGGTTGTCTTTGAATTATGACAACCAATTGAGCCCAAAATTGTGAGTTTTGTCCTATTTTACGACCTTTCTTGCCACATTTGTTAAGCGAATCACTTGCAGTTGTTAGTAACACTTCCTCCTCTTCCTTCCTTCCTTCCTTCTCTTTCTTCCCTCCCTTCTTTCCTTCTTTTTCTTTCTATTTCTTTTTCCTTTCTTCTTTCCTTCCTTTCTCCCTCTTTCCCGCCTTTAATGCCATTTTTCCTCCCTCCCTCCCTTTACTCCTCCCTTCTTTCCTTCCTTCCTTTCCTCCCTTTTTCTTTCTTTCTCTTTCTTTCCTCCCTCCCTCTTTCTCTCCTTTAATGTCATTTTTGTCCCTTCCTTTCTTTCTCTCCTCCCTTTTCCTCTCTTTCTTTTTCTTTTCTTTCCTTCCATCTTTCCTCCCTCTTTCCCACCTCTAATGTCATTTTTCCTCCCTCCCTCCCTTTATTCCTCCCGTCTTTCCTTCCTTCCTTTCCTCCCTTTCTTTTTCTTTCTTCTTTCTTTCCTTTCTTTCTCTCCTCCCTCCCTCGCACAGCCTAAGAAGATCACCCGAATGCTTCCCAGTGGAGGAAGTGGGTGGGGGGAGTCCATTCTCATGATCTTTGGAGGAAATAATTCTAGGCTGCTGAAATGGCTGCTTTCCACCTGGAAATCGAAGCCGGAGATTGGCCACGGATGAATCCCCAGATCTCCACAATTGGCTGCGTGAGCACGGCAGCAAAGTGGCGCTCTCTTGAACTGAAGGGGGCTTAATGAACATAAACAGCCATTGCCAGGGCCGTCTCCGGCCGCAAGCGGAGAGAAAAGTTGGCAGGGTAATCACAGCCTCTGTCAGGACGCATCAGCCCGGTGGAACTGGGAATGCGTTCCTCAGCTCTCCATCAAGTCTGGGAGATGCCACAAGAAGCAGTGTCTCTCTCTCCCTCCTCCGGTATGACTCGGATCACTTCTCTGGGACTGAATTGGGATTATTTTACCCTTCCAGGCTGCTGCAGGGAAGGGAGGAAAGCAGAGAAGGAGGAAGGGAAAGAGGAGAAGAGAAAGAGAGGGAGGGAGGAAGTATGGAAGGCAGGGAGGGAGGAAAAAAGAGAAGGAAAGAAGGAAGGAAAAAGGGAGGGAGGAAGGAAGGAAAAGGAAGGAAGGCGAATAAAGGAAGGAAGGAACTCCCTTTAAACTCAATATTCCTCCAGGTTGAATGCATAATTGGGGGTCCTTGTGGATCACTTCTCTGGGACTGAATTGGGACCATTTAAACCTCCAGACTGCTACAGGGGGGGAAAGCAGAGAAGGAGGAGGGTGGGAAAGAGAAAGGGAGGGAGGAAGAAAGGATGGAAAGGAAGGAGGGAGGAAAAAAGGGAAGGAAAGAAGGAAGGAAAAAGAAGGAAGGAAGGAAGGAGAGAACACAGGAAGGAAGGAACTCCCTCTGCAAAACAATTTATTTCTCTGAGTTCCATGCATAACTGGGGGTTCTCGTCATTACGCCCAAGCACATTGTGGGAAAATGGCATTTTGAAAGCATGTTTTTGGGAGCCACCGCAGAGATTGGGGTTAAAAACCTCTACGAAAGAGAGGAGGCCGAATGAAAAACCTTAAAAAATTGGAAAAGACGGAGGGGTTCCAGGGGGTTACTTTGGAAGGCATGGAAACCTTGCAGGCCTCAGCCTTGTAACCGTAATGCAGACATGAAAGTAAATTGGATTTCGATCGATCGCGGCTTTGTTGCTATTTTCAAGACACATGTATTCCTTCGCTGGGCCTACACCGAAGGGCCTTGTTTCCCGCGAGGGTCACTAATTTCTGGGCTGCTGTGCTTCAAACGTATTTTTATTTGTGTTTTATCTGGAAAAGCCAAGATTTCCTGCATTTGAGCCACGGGGAAGAGAAGGGGGGGGGGAAGCACCGTGGCGTTGGTTGTTCGGAGAGAAACTGACTGGTCCTTAATCAGTGAAATGTCGGCAATGGATGCCAATTTGGAATTTGAATGTGAGATGAATTGACGGGCCCAGCAGAGAGAGAGAGAGAGAGAGAGAGAGAGAGAGAGGGAGGGAAGGAGGGAGATGGACTCTTTAGAGACCGTAATATGACTAAATCGAAGGCCGTTGTGACATTTCGTTACAGGCTAAAGAGAAGAATTGACTGTGGGATTGGAGGATTAGATGGGATTTGACTAGGGAAAGGTGGCCGCTTTGGGAAGATAAGGTTATTTACATCTGACAGCTTGCTGGGGTTTTAAAGATGAAAATGGAGAGAAGAATATTCTGTGAGGGAAGGGCTTTAGAAGGTTGGACGTTAGTATTTGGAGAGACTTTCGGGACTGGCATGGTTTAAACTTGGAGGGTTTTTTTGTTAATAGCTCTAAATATCCGCAAGAAAATCACCACGCTCAGAGAGCACCAATAATTCTCCTCCTCTTCCTCTCTGCACACCCTACTCCCTCCTGTCACTGATCATGTTCCCTAGTTGGGTCATGAAATGTCTGCAAGAAAACCATCAAGCACAGAGGACTCTATAAGGACTGTATAATTCTCCTCCTCCTCCTCTTTCTCCTTCTCCTCCTCCCTCTCTTCCTCCTCTTCCTCCACCCCCTCTTCCTCCACTCCTCCTCCTCCCTCGCTTTCTCTTCCTCCTTTTTCTCCTCCTCTTCCCTCCTCCTCCTCCTCCTCCACTCCCCTCTCTTCTTCTTGCTCCTCTTCCTCCCACTCTTCCTCCTCCTCCTCCCTCTCTTCCTTTACCTCTTCCTCCAACCTTCTCTTTCTCCTTCTCCTCTCCTTCCCCTTAGACACAGAAAATGCCACAGTAATTATTAACAATAATTAACAAAAATAATAATAATAATTACTCATAGATCTTGCACTGATGATGTTAGCTAGCTGGGTCATGAAACGTCTGCAAGAAAAGCCACCAAGCTCTGAGAGTACAAAGGACTCCATAGTCATCTTCCTCCTCCTCCCCTTCCTCCCCCTCCCCCTCTCCACAACCCCCCCTCCCTTCTGGCACTGATAACGTTCCCTAGTTGGGTCATAAAACAAGAAAAGCCACCAAGCTCAGAGAGCATCAAGGACCCCACAATCCTTCCTCCTCCTTTCCTCCTCCTCCTCCCTGCAAACTCCGCTCCCTTCTAGCACTGATGATGTTACCTAGTTGGGTCATGAAACGTCTGCAAGGAAGCCACCAAGCTCAGAGAGCACCAAGGACCCCACAGTCCTTCCTCCTCCTCTCTCTCTCTCTCTCTCTCTCTCTCTCTCTCTCTCTCTCTCTCTCCATCCCACCTTCATGTCTTTTTTTGCTCTTTCCGCAGGTCTGGCGCTCCATCAGATTATCACCATCACCGTCTCTCTCATCATGGTTATAGCTGCGCTGATCACGACCCTCGTCTTAAAAAATTGGTAAGGGGGTTTAACCGCTGTCATGGATTGGCTTTGCTGGGGGGAGGGGGGGCAACAGCCACCATTCCCAAACTGGTAGCCCCCTTGGGAGCCTCAGGTTCTCCTTGATGGAGGAGCACAACCGAGCCCAAAATTTCCCTCGCCTGAGCGAGACGGTTCTTAAGCGAGCTGTGCCCCGTTTTACGACCTGTCTCGCCGCAGTGATTAAGTGAATCACGTCAGTGCTGAAGTCAACCAGCCGGTTCTCAAATGAAACCACGGACCGGCTTCTTGCAAACGAACTGCTCGTTTAGTAACCGTTCCAAGTTACAACCGACCTGAACGAAAAGGGAACGCTGATTGTTTTTCACACTTATGACCGTTGCCGGATTCCCCCGTGGTTGTGTGATCAAAAATCTTGGCAACTGGTTCATATTTATGGCGGTGGCTCGGTGAGGTAAGATGCTGAGCTTGTTGATCAGAAAGGTCGGCAGTTCAGCGGTTCGAATCCCTAGCGCCGCGTAACGGAGGGAGCTCCCGTGACTCGTCCCAGCTTCTGCCAACCTAGCAGTTCGAAAGCACATTAAAAAATGCAAGTGGACAAAATAAGGACCATCTTTGGTGGGAAGGGAAGAGCGTTCCGTGCGCCTTCGGCATTGAGTCATGCCGGCCACATGACCACGGAGACGTCTTCAGACACCGTTGGCTCTTCGGTTTTGAAATGGAGATGAGCAGCGCCCCCTAGAGTTGGTAACAAGTAGCACACATGTGCGAAGAGAACCTTTATGTTATATTTTTTGGAAAACTTGGGGGCAGGAGTGGGAAGGAAACCTCACACCCAAGACATTCCCCCTTCTTCCCAATCTAACCGCCTTCAAAGCTGGAAAACCAGTAAAATCGGTCCTTTTTTAGCCTTTAAATGGGAATCCTAAATCAACACCTGTGTCCTAAAATAGACACATTGTGCCATTTTAAAAAAAGGCCAAGAAAACATTTTGAGCCTTCCAAGTATGTTTCGCCACTGTTCACTTTGAAATCCTCCTTAAAAATCCAGCATGGAAAATCTGCCTGAAAATGTATTTATAGCCTATGAGAAGTCTCTCTGCAGACAATTTTCTCCTTTTCCCAATAAAGAACTTCAGGGGAAGGAAATACTAGAGCCAAGCTAGTTTATAAAATTTGTAAGGTTGTTTTTCCCTGCGAGTTTTGACTTCTTGGTCCTGCATTTTACCCTGACGATTTAATAGAGCTGCATGGCACAAGAGTAGTCTACCTGGGTTTTTTTCGAATTGGCAATAAAGGCCGTTTGTACTCATTCTTGGAAGGCCCAGCCGGCTGTGTTGTGAATTGACAGGAGCTTTGCAAGCTGGACATCCAGGTTTTTTAAATAGAACCCAGAACGTACGTTCTAGGTTCTGTGCAAAAGGTTTTATGCAAAATATTTGATGCACCATATCCCATGCCAAAAATTCTTCTATGCAAAATATTCTTTTAGGTTCTGTACAAAAGGTTCTATGCAAAACATCCTTTTATGCAAAATATCCCCTGCAGAATATTATCCTATGGAAAAATGTTCTTCTAAGTTCTATGCAAAAGTTCCTCCAATGCAAAATCTTCTCTGCAAAGCCTTCTGGGTACAATGTTCTTCCAGTTTTCAAAGCTTCTCACTTTCTCCTCCAGCGGATGTACAAAGAGGATGTCTTTCAGCGCCAGACAGGGCTTTCAACCATTGGTTATAATCACACACGCACACACGGGGGGGGGGGGCAAATGAGAGAGAGAGAGAGAGAGAGAGAAAGAGAGTCAGAATGAAAGAATGAGAGAGAGAGGAAATGAGAGAGAGAATGAGAACGAGAGAGAATGAGAGAGAATGAAAATGAGAGAATGAGAATGAGAAAGAGTCAGAATGAAAGAATGAGAGAGAGAGGAAATGAGAGAGAGAATGAGAACGAGAGAATGAGAGAGAATGAAAATGAGAGAATGAGAATGAGAGAGAGGAAATGAGAGAAACAGAATGAGAGAGAATGAGAGAATGAAAGAGAATGAGAATGAGAGAGAGAGAATGAGAGAGAGCAAGAGAGAGAGAGAGAGAAAGAGAGGGAGGGAGAGAACAACAATGATTGGAAGGAAAGTGCAGGATAATTTGTGCCTCTTTGTTTGATTTGGGAAGAACCCAACGGTTGCATTTCTTGGAGACCACTTAGACGTGTGTGTGTGTGTGTGTGTGTGTGTGTGTACCAGATTTGCAGGCGCTGCAGAGTCACGCCGGGCATCCTCCTTCCACCGGCCAGGAAATGAAAGCCCTGTTTCTCCTGCCGTTCTCTCTCCTCTGAGCTCTCATCTAGCTTAATGAGTTCCCCTTCTTCTTGCGGATTGGCTCCCGCCTGGCGTAAACTGGGTTATGTCTTCGCTCCAGGCTCTCCTGCCGTCACCTCGTTTCCTAGTGAATCTTATCCAACCTACTTTGAGATCAGCTCGCCTCATTTTCATCTTAAGACGAGACTCCCGGGAGAAGATAGTCAGGACTGGAGACTGGGGAGAGAGGAGGAGGAGGGAAGGTTGCGGCTTTCTGAAGCTGTTTGACCACATCTCCATGGTCTCCAGGTCTGCTCCTCCAATGCTCCAGATCTGGAGAAGGTGAGGGTGGAGGTTCCTAGGGTTGGTTGAGAAGGTCTCATAAAATGTAGAAAGTCTCCTTGGAGGACAAAGCCTGCTGAGGCCCAGGCGCCACCGATCAACGGCGAAGTTCTGAGAAGATCGTTGGATCTTCAGGAAGAGTCACAAAGGTGTGGCCTTCCCACAACTGTCTTGTCGTTGAGGGACCTCAAATGCTCAAGTCCTATTTGAGGTTCCTTGCCTGGTTGAGGAACCACAAATGGGATTTGAGTATCCTTGCCCGTTGATTTGGAAAAGGCCTTTTCCGATTCAACATAGGTTGATTGAGAAGGCTCCAAGCTCCTCCCTCCAGGCAGAGGGAAGGTTGCTGTTTTCTGAAGCTGCTTCACAATATCTCACTGGTCTTCACATTTGCTCCTCAAATGCTTTAGATATGGAGAAGGTGAGGATGGAGATTCCTTGGATTGGTTGAGAAGGTCTCATAAAATGTAGAAAGTCTCCTTGGGGATCAAAGCCTGCTGAGGCCCAGGCGCCACCGATCAACTGCGAAGTTCTGAGAAGATCGTTGGATCTTCAGGAAGAGTCACAAAGGTGTGGCCTTCCCACAACTGTCTTGTCGTTGAGGGACCTCAAATGCTCAAGTCCTATTTGAGGTTCCTTGCCTGGTTGAGGAACCACAAATGGGATTTGAGTATCCTTGCCCGTTGATTTGGAAAAGGCCTTTTCCGATTCAACATAGGTTGATTGAGAAGGCTCCAAGCTCCTCCCTCCAGGCAGAGGGAAGGTTGCTGTTTTCTGAAGCTGCTTCACAATATCTCACTGGTCTTCACATTTGCTCCTCAAATGCTTTAGATATGGAGAAGGTGAGGATGGAGATTCCTTGGATTGGTTGAGAAGGTCTCATAAAATGTAGAAAGTCTCCTTGGGGATCAAAGCCTGCTGAGGCCCAGGCGCCACCGATCAACTGCGAAGTTCTGAGAAGATCGTTGGATCTTCAGGAAGAGTCACAAAGGTGTGGCCTTCCCACAACTGTCTTGTCGTTGAGGGACCTCAAATGCTCAAGTCCTATTTGAGGTTCCTTGTCTGGTTGAGGAACCACAAATGGGATTTGAGTATCCTTGCCCATTGATTTGGAAAAGGTCTAATAGGTTGATTGAGAAGGCTCCAAGCTCCTCCCTCCAGGCGGAGGGAAGGTTGCTGTTTTCTGATGCTGCTTCACAATATCTCACTGGTCTTCACATTTGCTCCTCCAATGCTCCAGATCTGGAGAAGGTGAGGACGGAGTTTCCTAGGGTTGGTTGAGAAGGTCTCATAAAACATAGAAAATCTCCTTGGAGGACAAAGCCTGCGGAGATCCAGGGACCACTGATCAACCGGGAGGTTCTCAGAAGACTAGACCCATCACCATCGGATCTTCAGGAAGGGCTACAATGATGCAGGTTTCCCACAACTGTCTTTTGTGGTTGTGGAACCTCAAGTAGGACTTCAACATCCCTACCCATTGACTTGGAAAAGGTCTGTGGCACTGAAAAAAGTTTCTCACACTTAACGACCATTGCAGCATCCCCACGGTCATCAAAATCCAGACACCTGTCAACTAACTCATATTTACGACGGTCACACTCTTCTAAAGTCACGTGGTCCCGCTTTGGAAGCCTTCTGGCCAGCCGAGGCAGCAAAAACGCTGGATTCACTTACCGACCATGTTCCTAACCAAACCACTGCCTTGGTTCACTTAACAACCGTGGCAAACCAAAGGTCACCAAAAGGAGCAGAACTCCCTTCGCAGTTGCCTCGCTTAGCAATGCCAAATTCTGGGCTCATAAGTCGAGTGTGGATCGGCCGTGGATCTGAATGAGCTCCTGGGTTTTGCATCGTTGGGCTGCTTTATAGATGGGAACCGTAACTGCTAATTAAAGAAATAAAACCACTGGAAATCCATTTCCCCTCCCCCCCTCTGAACTACCCAAGCAGATATATTGAATTTCTTGTCTCTTCATCCGATTTCCAAACAGTTAAAAAAAAAAAAAAAACCCCGACATCCCAGCTGAACGGCTCATTTATCTATTTTCTCCTTTAAGAAAAAAAAAAGGGGGGAAGCATTTTTTTTTTCTCAGCGAGTTCATGATTCCCCTTCAAGGGGAGCTTCAGCTCTGTGGAGCAGCTCCTAATAGTTGTGACTTCCTGTCATCTCCCCACTTGAGTTACACGAATCAACCTCGAAATGATTTGCCTGCAAATGAAAGCGAACTAACGGGGGCGAGAGAAAACAAGGAGTTGAGTCTCGTTCCGTTTTTTTTAAAGCAAACTGAGTGAGGCCGTAGAATCGTTTGGGAGGATTTAACGTAGAACGTGGAATTATAAGGCTGGAAGGGACCTCGGAGATCTTCTAGTCCAACCCTCTGCTCAAGCAGGAGACTCTAATGCCACTCCAGACAACTGGCTGTCTATCTTTCCTTGAAAGCTTCCAGGGATGGAGCACCCACCACTTCTGGTGGCAAATTGTTCCACTGGCTAATTGTTCCGCCTGTCAGGAAAATCCTCCTTAGTCCCAGGTTGCTTCTCTCCTTGGTGGGCCTCCATCCGTTGCTTCTTCTCCTGCCCACCAGCTGCTTTGGAATTACAGACTAACAGAGTTGAAAGAGACCTTGGAGGTCTTCTAGTCCACCCCTGCTCAGGAAGGAGGCCCTCTACCATCCTGGTCAAGTGGGTGTCCAATCTCATCTTGAAGACCTCCAGTGATGGAGCACCCACAACCTCCGCTGATTAATTGTCCTCACGGTCAGGAAATTTCTCCTGAATTCTAGGTTGGATCTTTCCTTGATCAGGTCCCACCTGTTGCTTCCTTTCGTGCTCTCCGGTGCCTTGGAGAAAAAGTTGACCTCTTGTGACAGCCTCACAAGTTTTGGAAGGCAGTGTTGTGGCCCACCAGCTGCCAGTGGAACTGGTGGCAGACTCAGACAATGAGGAGGTGGGGGAGCAACTTGGGCCAGCGCTGGAGCCTGGGGAAGCCTCTGATGGATGCTCTGCATCGGACGCAGAGATAGAGCCAGGGCCGTCCGACATTTCCCAACCACCGGAGAGGCAGCTGCCTTTGGAGGCTGAGATGAGTAGGGAGGAAGAACAGCTGGACCCTGTTCCAGATGCGCGTATGCGCAGAGGAGTTAGGAGAGGAGAACAACGGAGGACGAGGAGTCGACTCGGGAAGCACGGCACACGTGGACGAATAAATTCAAGAAAAGGGGAGTGGTGGTCGTAGGAGACAACAGTTCGTATTTCTGAAGATTCTGCTCATTATGTTTCGTGCCCCAAGGACTGCTTGACAGGATTTAATTTTCAGCCTATCATCTGGGAGTTCACGGCCTTGAAACTATTGCAAGGAACTGATAAGGTCTGTACTGCAGTTAACTCCTTGAAGGACTCTTGCCTGGACATTTCGGTAGGTGAATGCCATTAATTCACAAGAGGTAAATAAAGAGGTTTTTTTTTCATGAGCAGGAGTCTCTTTCTTGTTTCTGCTAAGGCTGGGTGAGAACTACCATGTCCCCCGTCTTCCTCCTCTTCGTTAGACCAGACATATCCAGCTCCTGCAAGTGTCATCCTATGTCCTAATCATCTTTGTTCCCCTTCTCTGCACTCTAGATAGCTCTAGAGGGGAAAAGGGTACCACCAGGCGAAGAGAAAGAGGGGGGGCATCTCCTTATACTTCATGTAGGTCAAAATATGGATCTCCACATCTTAGCGCTGTAAAAAGTTTGAACTTCTCCAGAATTGGACAGATGCTAAAATCCATCTTCTTGGTCAACAACCTGGGAGGGCTGGCATGCCAGGGGTCTGTGGGGGGTGGGTGGGAGGGGGCTCCATCTGTCCAGGAGGAACTCCCCAAGGAAACCATGACCAAAGGAGAAGACAGCTTCAACCTTCAACTGTCTCCCGTGGACCTCACCCCATTCCTCAGAGGTCCGTAAAGGGGCCGTGCATAAGTGCACCACCAGGCCTCCCACCCCTGTCCTGCCGTCCCCATTTATTCGTCCCCATTTCCTGTGTCCGTGTCCATGTTTATACTTACACCTTTTATCTCGTACACGTTTGACAAACTAAACAAAATAAATAAACAAACAATCCTCTCCCCCCCATCGAGGAGAGGGACGTGCCTGAGTCTGTGACAAATGGAGCACCGTGTCACACACACGGAATCATCTCAACAAGCCCCGTATTAAACTGAGTACCGTTGCTTACACGGACACGGTACTTAGTGTCGGTAATTTCCCCTTAATTACAACGGCCGTCATTTGAAACTCGAGATCGGATTATGGAAGATAAATAAAAGGCGCGCATAAAACGGACCTGGAACCCGACGTGGCGACCGGTGTTTTCTCGGGTACTAAAAAGCGATAATTAAATTTGGAATCGCAGGTAATTGCACACCACCACCGGTTGGCATTTGTGTTGCTTTTCCTTATAAATTATTGACAGTTTTCCCCCCCCCCCCCACTTTCTTTCTTCAATTCCCCCGTGGAGCGCTGGAGAAGAGGCGTGCTCTCAACAACTCTGCTGAGCACAAAATCGCAGAGGTGGCGGCTTTTGTGCAGAACAAGGCCGAACGGATTACGCACAGGCGCTCCGTCAAAAGCCATTGGCCTCTTTTCTTCCAATCAAGCCAGCATTCGGGCCAAGTTGGAGAACCCTACTTGAGTAGAGGGTTGGACTAGAAGACCTCCAAGGTCCCTTCCAGCTCTATTCTCATTGATAGAAAGGGTGTAGGATCAACTGCTTGAGCAGGGGGTTGGACTAGAGGACCTCCAAGGTCCTTTCCAACTCTATTCTCATTTGAAATGGTAGGGTCTCCTGCTTGAGCAGAGGGTTGGACTAGAAGACCTCCAGGGTCCCTTCCGGTTGTTCTGTTATTCTGCTATTCTCTCATTCTCCTTTGGGTCAGAAAGGCTCTCCTAAAAGACCAGATGTTTTTCAACTGGTCTCTTCTGTTCTCCTTCCAGCTGTGCCCAGAGGGGGAACGCCCGTCGGAACGGCCACCAGCGGAAAATCAAGCAGCAGGAAGAGAGTTGCCAAAATCTGACGGACTTCACTCCGGCCAGAGTGCCCAGCAATCTGGACATCTTCACGGCCTACAACGAAACCCTGCAGTGTTCGCACGAGTGCGTGAGAACCCCAGTCCCGATGTATGCCGAGGAGACGATACTCTCCCCGGGAGACTACAAGTCCTCCTTCAACGGTAACAGGTGAGGGCTGTGGCTGATGGGTTCAAGGCCCCGGCCAATGTTTCAGCTGGGCTGCCCCAATCCAGAATAAGTTGAGTTGGGTTGAAATCTTGTTTTGGGAGGCTGTGAATTCCGTGGGAGTCATAAAGAGCAAAGTTCAGATGTTTTGTGTATGAGAAAGAGGGCGAGGACAGATCCTCCTCAACAGTTCCTAGAGTACGGATTGCCCTTGACGTATCCCAGTTCATTTACTGACCGTTTGAAGCCACAACAGCACTGGAAAAAAATGACTTAGGGACATTTTTCACACTTAAGACCATTGCCGCATCCCGTGGTCACATGATCCCTGCTCCATCAGGCACTCTGCCGTTTTTGGCAAAGTTGAGATCCTTCTAGATTCCACCTTGTCAGTCTGCCTCTCAAACAGAAACATGCATATATGCATTTATATCTATCTCTTTCTCTCATTCTGCCTCTCTCTTTTCCTTTCTCTCTCTTTCTCCTCTCTTTCCCTTCTCTTTTTCACTCTCTTCCTTTCTCTTCCTCTCCCTTTCCCCTTTCTCTCTCTGTCCCTCTTTCTTTTCCCCTCTCCCTTTCTCTTCCTTTCTCTTTCCCCCTCTTTCTTTTTCTCTTTCTCTGCCTCTCTTCCCCTTTCTCTCTCTCCCTTTCTCTTTCTCTCTCTCCCTTTCTCTCTTTCCCTTCCTCTTCCCCCTTTCACTTTTTTCTTTCTCCTCTTCTCTTCCTCCTTTCTCGCTCTCTCATTCTCTCTCCCCCTTTCTCTCTCTCTTTTCCACTTTCTTTCTCTTCCTCTCTTTCCCTCTCTCCTTCTCCCTCTTTGTGTTCCTCTCTCTCCCTTTCTCTTCCTCTCTCTTTCCCCCTTTCTTTTTCTCTTTCCCACTATCTTTCTCTTCATCTCTTCCCCCCCTCTCCCTCTTTCTGCTCTATTTCTCCTCCTCTCTTCCCCCCTCTCTCTCTTTCTCTCCCTTTCTCTCTCTCTTTCCCACTTTCTTTCTCTTCCTCTCTCTTTCCCTTTCTCTCTCTCTTTCTACCTCTTTCTGCTCCTCTCTCTCCCTTTCTCTTCCTCTCTCTTTCCCACTTTCTTTCTCTTTCTCTCTCTCTCTCTGTGTATGATTTGTGAATTCTGGAGAAATGTTTGATGTAAACATCTGTTTATACTTACTTTAGCCCCTCCTTACCTCTTTATTGGCTTCCTAACTGGGGCGTTTTGCATTGCAAAAACTTCCCTGCAAGTATCCATCCCCTGCTTGGCTTTTGGGTGGAAACTAATCAAGGAGAGAAGCAACTTAGAACTGAGGAGAAATTTCCTGACAGTGAGAACAATTAATCAGTGGAACAGAATTTGCCTCCAGAAGTTGTGAATGCCCCAACACTGGAAGTCTTTAAGAACATGTTGGATAGCCATCTGTCTGGAACGGTATAGGGTTTCCTGCCTAGGCAGGGGGTTGGACTAGAAGACCTCCAAGGTCCCTTCCAACTCTACTATTGTATTGTATTGTATTGTATTGTATTGTATTGTATTGTATTTTAATGACAATTTCTGCCCAATTTCAAAACTAATGTGGATTGGAAGGGGCCGGCCGTTGATTCCTGCACCAAAATAAATCCATGCAAATCGGGCTCTGATTGGTCTTCCTGAAATCAAACAGGGCACGGGGCCAGCCAATCCCTGGGGAAAGGACAAAGAATCAAAGGGAGCTGTCCGGCTTCCGGTGCTGAAACAAGACATCAGAACATATTAACATACAGGCTCGACCTATGACCATAAAAACGAGCCCAACATTTCTGTTACTAAGTGAGACAGCTGATAAGTGAGATTTGCCCCATTTTATGACCTTTCCTGCCACGGTGAATCACTGTGGTTGTCGGGTTAGTTGCACAGTCATTAAGTGAATCCGGCTTCCCCATTGGCTTTGCTTGTCAGAGGGGTTCATGTGACCCCGGGGCATTGCGGCCGTTGTGAATATGAGTCCATTGCTGAATTTTGATCAGGGACGTTGCAACAGTCGCTAAGTGTGAAAATCAACCCAACGCCACTTTTCTCAGTGCTGTTGTAACTTTGAAACTGACCGTTGCAAGTCGAGGACTACCAACTGCTGTGAAGCTGTGGCAGCTTTTTTTTTTTCTTGCATGAAAGGAAAGGGGGAAAAAATGAGAAAAACTTTCTTGCCAGCCAAGGGTTCAAATTTCCCCTTCTCCCCACTCTGCAGGGGGTCTTCCTCGGACCGCCATCTAATCCCTGTGGCCTTCGTGTCGGAAAAATGGTTTGAGATCTCGTGTTGACCGGCCGAATCCTCTTTTTAACTTCCTGGAGGGGCAGCCGGAGGCTGTGCAGCTGTTCCATGGTAAGTCCCTTCTCTAGCAGTTCCGATTGTTTAAACAAAATAAATAAATTCTAGATGTCCTGATGGAACCTGATGGACCTTCTCTCATGGGATCTTGGGTGAGAAACTCTCAAGTTCTTCTAAAGGGCGTTGATTCTTCTACCATCTCAAGAACTCTTTGGCATGTCCCACTTTTCCCCAAAAGGCAACTGGGTTTTCTGGACTTTTTTCCTTCAAAACGTTTCAATTCTCGTCCAAGGTGATTCTTTGGAACTGGTAACGGGGACCACTATTGGAAGACCTGTAAGATTAGATCCTTGAGAAGGTCTATCTAAATGATTTTGAAGCGTTGGCACACATTTGATGGCCAGAAATTGTGGGAGCTCCTCCATCAATTGAGGTCTTCAAGAAGAGATTGGACCATTTGAGGGATGGTGTAGGGTCTTGAGCAGGAGGTTGGACTAAAAGTCTTCTAAGGTCCTTCCCAACTCTGTTATTCTATAATCCCAGGGAGATTGATCCATGGAACCGTTTGTCTTCAGAAGTTGTGGGAGCTCCTCCATCACTGGAGGTCTTCAAGGAGAGCTTGGACAAGCATTTGTGCGCAGTGGACTAGAGTTTCCTGGTTGAGCAAAGCATAGAAGACCTCCAAGGTCCCTTCTAGCCCTGTGATTCTGAGATAAATAAGATACAGGATGGATGGATGGATGGATGGATGGATGGATGGATGGATGGATGGATGGATGATGTATGTATGTATGTATGTGAGGATGGATGGATGGATGGAACAGCTTGTCTCCAGAGGTTATGGATGCTCCATCCCTGGAAGCTTTTAAGAAGAGACTGGACATCCTACACAGTCCCTTCCAGCCTTATGATTCTATGATTCCTTCCCATCTCTAGTTCTCACCAATTCCCATCCTGCCTTCACTGTAGTCCATGCCCTCCTCTTAACAGAGCAACGTAGTCGGAAGGGACCTTGGAGGTCTTCTAGTCCAATCCCTGCTCAAGCAGGAGACCCTTCTTTCTTTGCTTTCCATTAAAATCCCCCTCCCCAGAGTTCAGCCCAGGTGGAGGCCAACCCAACCATCACTCCCCAAAAAGCTTTACCTACCGTGTTTCCCCCAAAATAAGACAGGGGCTTATTTTCTTTTGACCCCCGAAATAAGCACTCATTTTTGGGGAGGTCTTATTATTTTTGAGGTACGGGAGGCGGTGAGCATGGTCACCTCATGGCTGCTGCTGTGTTGTAATATTTTGGGGGAGGTCTTATTTTGGGGGAAACAGGGTACCTCCGTGTTAATTGATTAAACTTTCCTTTCTCTCTCTCTTTTGGAAGAAATTATCTATTTTAGACTTTCCCAATGGTCCCCCGATGCACCTCCCTTTCCCACTAGGGTTGAAATTGGTCACCAGCCGAGCAAGAATGAGGTTAAGCCGGTTTCAGAGGGATGTAAACAATGGTAGGGGGTTTAATTACCTTCCCTTTCCCCCCTTTTAAACCTGCTGTTCTGGAAATTGCTTCCTGATCCATGGATTCCGAACTGGGGGGGGGGGGGGCTCCTCTATTTTGTGTGGAGACCTTATATTCCTAAAAAGGAAGATGGGGATTGATGATAAACACAAACAAATATGGAGGGGGGGGGGTTGCCTTTGGTGATTTGTTTCTCCCCCCTCCCTCCTTTGTCCGTGTGGGCTGGAGGGGGATGGAAACGCAACATTAAATTGCGCAGCGGTAGCGTCAGGGACATGGGGAGGGGGATAAAAGTCTGTAGGTTGGCTTCCAGAAAGGAGGAGGAGGAGGAGGAGGGGAGAGGGAGAAGGAGAATGAAAGGATGAGGAAGAGGAGAAAGGGTGAAGGAGAAGGGAGGGAGGGAGGGTGAAGGAGAAGATGAAGAAAGGGATGAGGAAGAGAAGGAGAAAAGGTGAAGGAGAATGAAGGAAGGGAAGGAGGGAGGAGAAGGGGAAGGGAAAGGAAGGGATGAAGACGAGAAGGAGAAATGGTGAAGGAGAAGGAAGGAAGGAAAGAAGGAAGGAAGGAGAAAAGAGTGAGAATGGAGGGCAAAGGAGGGAGGGAGGAGAAGGGGAAGGAAGGGCTGAGGGTGAAGGAGAAGGAAGGAAGGAAAGAAGGAAGGAAGGAAGGAGAAAAGAGTGAGAATGGAGGGCAAAGGAGGGAGGGAGGAGAAGGGGAAGGAAGGGCTGAGGGTGAAGGAGAAGGGAGGGAGGCAGGAAGGAAGGAGAAAAGAGTGAGAATGGAGGGCGAAGGGAGGGAGGCAGGGAGGGAGGCCGGGGGAAGGAGTAAGGGATGAGGAATAGAAGGAGGAGAAGGAAGGAGAAAAGAGTGAGAATGAAGGGAGAGTGAAGGGAGGCAGGGAGGGGGAAGGAAGGGATGAAGAAGAGAAGGAGAAGTGGTGAAGGAGAATGAAGGAAGGAAGGAGAAAGGGTGAGAATGAAGGGAGGGCAAAGGAAGGAAGGTTAAATTGAAAGAATACATGAATAACTTCAGACCTTCGCTTCAACAGATCATTACAATCTTATTCTCTCTCCTCTTTCTTCAATATTTTAAAAATCCCCTCATCCCTTCATCGAGTTTGCACCTTTCCGTGGAAGGGCTTCCTTATAGAAGCTGTGGCTGCTCCTTCCGTGGAGGCCTTCAAGAAGAGACTGGGCAGCCATTTGCCCGGCACGGTGTAGGGTCTCCTGCTTTAGAAGGGGGTTGGACTGGATGACCTCCGAGGTCCCTTCCAACTCGGTTATCCCACATTTCATGAATTCTTAGCCCCGGCTGGTCTCCCTCCGAGAAAACTTCCTTGTGTGGAACAAGGATCCTCAGATGATCCACAACCACAATGAAAATATTTCCTCTGCCACCCTGAAGCCTTAATTACAATTTTAATTACAACCCCCCCCCCCCCCCATTAATTGCTATTTATGCAGGAGAGAAATCTCGCCCAGCTATTATTCAAAGGGGTTATTTTCTGCCCACTCTCGCTTTCTGCTCAGAGATTTATTTTTATTTTTGGGGGGTTGGGGAGGGAAAAAGGGATTTCAACCGAATTTGATCTTCTCCTGCCTTCTCTCCTTTTGGGGTGACATGAATGGTCTCCAGAGTGGAGCAAAAAATGGGGTGTCCTTTTCACTCTTTCTTTCTCTTTTTCTTTTCTTTCTTTCCTTTTTCTTTTCTTTCTTCTCTCCCTTCTCTCTCTTTCTTTCTTCTGTTCTTTCTTTCTTTTTCTTCCTTCCTTTTTCTTTCTCTTCCTTTCCTTTCCTTTCCTTTCTCTCTTCTGTTCTTCTCTCATTTCCCTTCTTCCCTTCCTCCTTCTTTTCCTTCCTTTGTTCCCTTTTTCATCCCTCCCTCCCCCTCCTTTCTCTTCCTCTTCTCCTTCTCTCCTTCCTTCTTTCCTTCCTTCTATCTTGCTTTATTTTCTTTCTTTCTTTCTTTCTTTCGTTCGTTCTTTCTTTCTTTCTTTCTTCTATTATATGAAAAACCTAAATGCATATAAATTAACTTTCCAAATTAAATTGTCAGATTATTATTTTTTTCCCTCATGCAGATGGGGTGCAGGCCTTACTGGGCAGGTGTTCTGATTTCTTAACAGATTTTAATTGCGCTTTAATTGTATTTTAATTGGCTCTGCAAATGTTTACGTTCCATTACTGCCAATTGCCTTCGCTGGATGCCATTGGTGGGGAAAAAAGGAGACCCCTTAAGTAGATCAAACCAAGGCCGAGGTCTGCGTCGCCCACACGGCTACAAACTTTGATCCCGGGGGCTCCAGAAAAAAATTAACCCCTAAATCTGCTTTTTCCTCTATGGTTTGATTCTCTCTGTACGAGCATTTAACATTTGGTAGCCATAAAAAAAGAGCAAACTTTTAAGGGTTTGCTAATTATTCGGCCCAGGGAATCATTTTATTCTCTATTATTTCCTTTGCAGGCTTTTCCAATTTCCTCCCCCATCAATAAAATTGCTTAAAAGTTCTCAAAATAAATACAGGGGGAATCTTGACTCACGACCAGAATGGAGCCCAAAATTCCCATTGCTACGCAAGACGGTCGTTGAGCGAGTTGCGACCTTCCATTTGATAACCTTCCTTGCTACGGTTGTTAAGTGAATCCCCGCGGTTGCTAAGCTGGTCCCGCGGTTGTTAAGTGAATCCGGCTTTTCCCCTTAACTCGGCTTGTGGCCAAAGGGGGAATCATGTGACCCTGGAACGGTGCAACTGTCGTAAATATGAATCGGTTGCCAGGAATCCGAAATTTGTGAGCCCAGGGATGTGGGAAGCGTCGTTCAGTGTGTCAAATGGACATAAGTCCCTTTCCCCACAGTTCCGTTGTAATGTCAATTGGTCACTAAACGAATGGCCATAAGTCCAAGACTCCCTACAGAGCCTTGCATGATACAGACACATTTCCAGAAGCAATTGAAAAAAAAAACCTCATATATTATGACAAAATGATGTACATTAAAACATGACTTTGTTTTCTTTTTCTTCTCTTTTCTCTTTTCCTTTCCTTTCTCCCTCTTTCCTTTTCCTTTTCCTACTTTCATTTCCTCTCTCCCTTTTCCTTTTCTTTCCCTTCCCTCTTCCTCCTTTCCTTTCCCTTCCTTTCCTCTCTCTCTCTCTCTTTCCTTCTCCTTCCCTCTTCCTCCTTTCCCTTCCTTTCCTCTCTCTCTCCGTTTCCTTCCCTCTTCCTCCTCTTTTTCTTTCCTCTCTCCCTCTTTCCTTTTCCTTCCTTCTTCCTCCTTTCCTTTCTCTTCCTTTCTTCTCTCTCTCTTTCCTTTCCCTTTCCTCTTCCTCCTTTCTGTTCCTTTCCTCTCTCCCTCTTTCCTTTTCCTTCCTTCTTCCTCCTTTCCTTTCTCTTCCTTTCTTCTCTCTTTCCTTTCCCTTTCCTCTTCCTCCTTTCTGTTCCTTTCCTCTCTCCCTCTTTCCTTTTCCTTCCTTCTTCCTCTTTTCCTTTCCTTTCCTCTCTCTCTCCTTCCTTTCCGTTTCCTTCCCTCTTCCTCCTCTTTTTCTTTCCTCTCTCCCTCTTTCCTTTTCCTTCCTTCTTCCTCCTTTCCTTTCTCTTCCTTTCTTCTCTCTCTCTTTCCTTTCCCTTTCCTCTTCCTCCTTTCTGTTCCTTTCCTCTCTCCCTTTCCTTTTCCTTCCTTCTTCCTCCTTTCCTTTCTCTTCCTTTCTTCTCTCTTTCCTTTCCCTTCCCTCTTCCTCCTTTCCTTTCCCTTCCTTTCCTCTCTCTCTCTCTCTTTCCTTCTCCTTCCCTCTTCCTCCTTTCCCTTCCTTTCCTCTCTCTCTCCGTTTCCTTCCCTCTTCCTCCTCTTTTTCTTTCCTCTCTCCCTCTTTCCTTTTCCTTCCTTCTTCCTCCTTTCCTTTCTCTTCCTTTCTTCTCTCTCTCTTTCCTTTCCCTTTCCTCTTCCTCCTTTCTGTTCCTTTCCTCTCTCCCTCTTTCCTTTTTCTTCCTTCTTCCTCCTTTCCTTTCTCTTCCTTTCTTCTCTCTTTCCTTTCCCTTTCCTCTTCCTCCTTTCTGTTCCTTTCCTCTCTCCCTCTTTCCTTTTCCTTCCTTCTTCCTCTTTTCCTTTCCTTTCTCTACCTTTCCTCTCTCTCTCTCCTTCCTTTCCTTTTCCTTCCCTCTTCCTCCTTTCCTTTCCTTTTCTTATCTTTCCTTTTTTCCTTTCTTTTTTCTTCCCAACAGGATTCCATTGGTGAACCTGTAAAAAAAAAAAAAAATCCGAACATTAAACGCAGAGGGAGACCTTATAGCTAACATTTGTGTTTTACTGATGGAAGACTGAAAGCAATCAAATATATTTTTATATTTATACCTATATATAAATATCTACACGAAAAGGGACTAGTCCCACCCTGCAATTTTCAAGGAGCAAAAACACTATTTTTCACGCCAACGAGAGACGGACGGGGAGAAAACTCACAGGCCGAAGGGAGAAAACGAAGGGAAACCGACTCCAGAGGCGGAGGCCACTTGCAAACGTTGGAAGCGCAACCCATTTTTCTGAAACTGTGCCAATTCTAACCATTATGTGCCATGAACTGCCAGGAAAAAAACAAAAGAGGACAAACTTGGAAAAACAAAACAATTTTAAGGACACGTCAAAAACTTTGGACAGGTTGGAGGGGGGCCAGCTCTTATCGTAAAGTCAGTATTTCTGGTTATTATACATATAATATATAAATATAAATATATATATAGATAGATAGATCTATATATATATATATAAAAAAAACCCGCAAACACATTTTGTATTGTAGCAATTTTTTGGAGAAAAAAAAAAGCGAGCTTAAATGTCTGGGGTTTTTTTAAAACTAAGAAATGACTTCTTATTACGTTCTGTGATTTTTTTCCTCTTGAAGAGAATCGATCCCGGACTTCAAATAAATCCGTGTTTTTTACTCCGGAAATGTCGTTTATGCCGAGCTGTCCATGTGCGTCTTCCTGGTTCCTTAAAAACGTGGAACTCTGTCGTTGCTGTCGCTAATCAATCGCGGTTGGTTGGTGGTTTGTCGGTGATCGCAATCGTCCTCAAATTAATTCAGGGAGTCCTCAAATTATAACTCTTCACTTAGTAACCGTTCAAAGTTGCAAACAGCTCTGCCAAAAAGCAACTGAGGATTGTTTCTCGCACTTACGACCGTTGTGGAGTCCCCAGGGTGTGGTGATCCAAATTCAGCCACTTGGCCACTGGCTCATAGTTATGACGGTTGTGGTGGGGGAGGTCACGTCATCCTCTTTTGCGACCTTCTGATCAGCAAAGTCAAATGAGGAAGCCTGTTTCTCACTTAACAACTGAAGTGATTTAATTAAGAATGGTGGCAAGAGAGGAGGTAAAATGGGGCAGGACTCACTTCCCCCCTCCCTCCCTCCCTCCCTCCCTCGCTTTTCTGCCTCCCTCTCTTTTCCTTCCTCCTTCCTCCCTTCCTTCCTCCTTCCTTTTTCCTTCCTTTCTCCCAGCCTTCCTTCTTTTCTTCTTCCTTCCTTCATGTCTTCCTCCCTCCCTCTTTCCCTCCCTCCTTCCCTACCCCTTCCTTCCTTCCTTCCTTCCTTCCTTCCTTCCTTCCTTCCTTCACCACTTCTCCTTCTCTTCCTTTCTTCTCCTTCCCCCTCCCTCCCTCCCTGCCTCCCTCCCTTCCTTCACCCTTCATTCTCACTCCTTCCTCCCTCCCTCCCTCCCTTCCTCCATGCCTCCCTCCCTCCCTCTTTCCCTCCCTCCCTCCTTCCCTCTTTTCCCTTTATCACCTTCCTTCCTTCCTTCATGCCTCCCTCCCTCTTTAACTCCCTCCTTCCTTCCCCTCTTTTCCCCTTCCTTCCTTCCTTCCTTCCTTCCTTCCTTCCTTCCTTCCTTCCATCCTCTGCTCTCATGGGGAAACATTTTATTTAAAAAATCTTATTTTTGTTTAGACGTTTTGGTCAAGGAAGACCAAAATCTTCTAGAGCTGGGCACGGAGGATTTAGGAGCCTCAGTATTGTCATCACTAAACAAGTCCATCTTCTCGCTGTTTTTTTTTTTTAACACAGTGAGTTTTGTCCCATCCTGTTTTTTTAATCTATTTAAATTTAAAATCAATTTTATTGATTTCGGAGGCTGGTGGGGCCCCTCCCGTCTTCCCCCCCCTTAAATGTTTCTAAGCTCCTTTATTGATGGAATTGTTGCTTTTAATTTTTGTAAGCTGCCTTGGGCCGCTAGAGAGGGGGGGGGGACACGGAGGGTGATCTATTTCCCTAAATAAAGAAGTTATACAAGCCAAATAATTGAGAAAGGAGATTGGTGCCTCGTCTTGGGGTGCAAAGCAGCTTTTAGGTCTCACAACGATTGTCTGGATCCACAGATATAGATATAGATATAGATATATTTTCCATTAAACAAAGTTCAGGCTTCTGAAACAGAGGTCAACCACAAGTCCCATCTACTCATACTCGGTGAATTATGGGCATTTGAATGTAATAAAGGTTGCATTGCTAATATATCTGAAGATCTCCAGGAAAGCTCAGCTTCTCCTCCTCCTCCTCCTCCTCCTCTCCTTCTCCTTCTTCTTCGCTCTCTTTCTCCTTCTCGCCTACTCTTTCCTTCTTTCTTCTCTCTTTCTTTCTCCACCTCCTCCTTTTCTCCTTCTCCTTCTCTCTCCTTCTCCTTCTCTCCTTCTTCTTCTCCCCTACTCTTTCCTTCTTCCTTCTCTTTTTCTTTCTCTGCCTCCTCCTCTTCTCTCTCCTTCTCCTCCTCCTCCTCCTCTCCTTCTTCTTCTCCTCTCTCCTTCTCTTTCTGTTCCCCTTCTCCCCTTGTCTTTCCTTCTTTCTTCTCTTTTTCTTTCTCCTCCTCCTTCTCCAACACCACCACCGCCTCCTCCTCCTTCTCCCCTACTCTTTCCTTCTTTCTTCTCTTTTTCTTTCTCTGCCTCCTCCTTCTCCACCACCACCTCCTCCTCCTCCTTCTCCCCTACTCTTTCCTTCTTTCTTCTCTTTTTCTTTCTCTGCCTCCTCCTCTTCTCCTTCTCCTTCTCCTCCTCCTCCTCTCCTTCTTCTTCTCCTCTCTCCTTCTCTTTCTGTCCTCCTTCTCCCCTTGTCTTTCCTTCTTTCTTCTCTTTTTCTTTCTCCTCCTCCTTCTCCACCACCACCTCCTCCTCCTCCTCTTCCTCCTTCTCCTTCTCCTCCGCCTCCTCTTCCTCTTATTCTTTGCAAACCCCACTCCCTTCTAGCACTGATGATGTTACCTAGTTGGGTCACGAAACGTCTGTGAGAAAAACAAACAAATTCAGAGAGCACCAAGGACCCCACAGTCCAACATGGAGCTACAAATGTTCTCTTCTCAAGTCAAGATGGCAGGTCCAACAAACAGGAGGGAGGGAGAGAAAGAGAATATCAAAGATTTCTGTGAATTTGTCCTTGTTGCAGATACGATGCAAGCTGTAATAATAAAGTTTGCGAGAACTTCACAGCTCACGATGTTCACCAACCATCTGTAGCTCTGAGCGTGGTTGGCAGCCACCGCTTCCTGCAAGAAGAACGGCACCACTGAAGGTTGCTTTTGAGGAACAAAATACTTTTGGCTGGTCAGTTTCCAGGATGTTCATCCTAGCAATCCCCCCCCCCACACCCCACACCCGTTCCGCACACCACCTGCTTTCCCAATGCAGCATCTGCTGGGCTAACGTTTTGTTTTTAATATCTCTGCCGAAGCGGAGAGGGAAGAAGCTAGCATAAGGCCCAGGAAACAGTCGCATTTATTTTTAAGAATGTTATTCGGTTTCAAAAAGTAAAATCAAAAGAGGATTCTAACTCAAGGGGATCAGGGAAAACAGGGAGAATGTTCTAAAGCCGAAGGAAAAGCAAAACACCAACAACATGAAAGAAATAAGTTTCTTTCAAACTCCCTTCAAAGGGGACACAAGAAAGGATATATTTTGTTTTTATTTAACAAAAGAAAAAGGAGCTAAAAGTAGGAAAGATATGCATACTGAACAATGAGATATTAGCAACAGGGTAGAATATCTTAGTTTCTTAAGCTAAAGAAAACATATAAATGCATCATAAGATCAATTCTACAAATACACAACACATTAATAAATATTTTTATAATCAATATCTATAATAAACAGTTCAACTGGCCCAAAGTCCAGCTTCCATGGCTAAGACGAGACTAGAATTCCTCAGACAGCCAGTTGGTTTTCATATCTATTGTGGAACTAGAACTCCCCGTCTCCTGGTGACTGGCCCAAAGTCACCCAGTTAGTTTTCATATCTATTGTGGAACTAGAACTCCCATCTCCTGGTGACTGGCCCAAAGTCACCCAGTTGGTTTTAATATCTATTGTGGAACTAGAACTCCCATCTCCTGGTGACTGGCCCAAAGTCACCCAGTTAGTTTTCATATCTATTGTGGAACTAGAACTCCCATCTCCTGGTGACTGGCCCAAAGTTACCCAGTTAGTTTTCATATCTATTGTGGAACTAGAACTCCCATCTCCTGGTGACTGGCCCAAAGTCACCCAGTTGGTTTTCATATCTATTGTGGAACTAGAACTCCCATCTCCTGGTGACTGGCCCAAAGTCACCCAGTTGGTTTTAATATCTATTGTGGAACTAGAACTCCCATCTCCTGGTGACTGGCCCAAAGTCACCCAGTTAGTTTTCATATCTATTGTGGAACTAGAACTCCCATCTCCTGGTGACTGGCCCAAAGTCACCCAGTTAGTTTTCATATCTATTGTGGAACTAGAACTCCCATCTCCTGGTGACTGGCCCAAAGTCACCCAGTTGGTTTTCATATCTATTGTGGAACTAGAACTCCCATCTCCTGGTGACTGGCCCAAAGTCACCCAGTTAGTTTTCATATCTATTGTGGAACTAGAACTCCCATCTCCTGGTGACTGGCCCAAAGTCACCCAGTTAATTTTCATATCTATTGTGGAACTAGAACTCCCATCTCCTGGTGACTGGCCCAAAGTCACCCAGTTGGTTTTAATATCTATTGTGGAACTAGAACTCCCATCTCCTGGTGACTGGCCCAAAGTCACCCAGTTGGTTTTCATATCTATTGTGGAACTAGAACTCCCCGTCTCCTGGTGACTGGCCCAAAGTCACCCAGTTAGTTTTCATATCTATTGTGGAACTAGAACTCCCCGTCTCCTGGTGATTGGCCCAAAGTCACCCAGTTAGTTTTCATATCTATTGTGGAACTAGAACTCCCCGTCTCCTGGTGACTGGCTCAAAAATCACCCAGCTGGCTTTCATGGCTAAGAAGAGACTAGAACTCCCCATCCCCTTGTGATTGGGCCAGAGTCATGAAACCAGCTGGTTTTCATGCCTAAGGCAGGACTAGAGTTCCCCGTCTCCTGGTTTTAGGCCACCACCTTAACCGCTACACCAAACTGGCCTTCTATCAAGACTGGGAAACTGGGCGGGACTGCTTAGAGGAAGTGGGTGGGGCAGAGCAAAAGGGGCGGGGCTTCACATCCCCTCCAATCTCTTCGGCTGCTAAATCTTGGAATCTCCAGCTTGGCGTGAATATTCAACGCACTAGAAGCCTGGCTCAGAATCTTAGCATTTGCTCGGTTCTGCCTTGCTCCTCATCCACGGTGTGTTCACACAACCACAACCACACTTTGTTTTGACGGGAGCGTTAGAAAAGCAGAAGTTCATCAGTGCTCTTGTCAAGCGTGTGATTGATGAAGAGGGAAGGTCCAATGCGAAGGGTCAAGATGACAAATTGGGACTTCTGTTGATGGAGTCAGAAAGTCCTTGTTTCCCAGGTCCATCCGTCTCCATCACCGAGAAGAGGGCTGGCTTGTCTCCAAGAATACCCTTGGCAGGAACTTGTAGGCCACTGAGAAGACCGACTGGCGAGAACTTAGAAGAACATGAGTTTTATTCTAGCCAAACATTCAACCTTATAAACACTAGACATTCCCATTCTCTTCCTTCTCTCTCTTTCAGTCCACCCAAAAAGACACCAACCACATGTAAAGTGGACTTCCTTGGGTGTATTCAGAGCTGGTGGTCCCTCGTCTTGTTCTCAAGAAGAAACCCACAGATTCATGCAAGAGTTCACCAGAGCAGATACTTATCTCTTGTGGAGATACATCAAAGATAAAAGAAGCTGTGAGGACCACCCACCCAAGGTAGGTTATCAGGACCTGCGTTCCAGAGAAGATGAGGTGGAACTTTTCAAGGTGGAGACCTTGTCCTTCTTTAGCGGACGAGTGAAGGTCTTCTCTTTCCTTCTCAAAACCTCTTTCCAAAGATCTGCAGCCAAACCACAACTCAGAGATTTCAAAAAAGCTAATTATGTTCCTCTCTAATTATAATCTCCAGATGGTGGTAGATCAGCCAGGCGTTTGCTCCCACGGAGGCCCCAGGGACTTCCTCTGAGTGCCTACACACATATGTGCAGCACCAACCACAAGTCCACAGCAGCCTGTCTCCAAAAAGACTTCCTTCTATTTCAACAGGGTATTTCCTACCCGTCAAGAAGACCCAGGCTGGGGAGACGTTCTCCAGATGTTCCTCCAGTGTTACGGGGCCCCTCAAGGAAGGACAGCAGGTTGCCTCTTTCTTGTGCTCATTCAATCGTTCACCATCGGTCTGGAACCCAGCAAAAAGATCATTGCGTGCTCATCCCTTCAATGCTGTGGCGGGAAGGGGAATTGTGCAACAACACAAGACAAAATGGACCAGAGGTCTCTGATTCATCCTTGGTTGTCCTGAATTCCAATTCAACCACTTTTCCCGCCATGTTTCTCTCCTTCCCCTACAGGCCTATGGCCAGATTCCTTAAGGAACTGTTTGGAAACCATGCCCCAAAATCCTTTTCAATATGATTAATGTCCTCTAAGCTTGTCAGCCATCCCATAATTAATTATTTGGGGTTTTCTTTTATCGACACGCGAGATGGGCTGGAAGAGTCGATGTGCATTTATGGCCTACGGATCAAAGAAAGTCCCAAGAGGCAGAACCAATTCTCTTCCTCTTCCCCATTCCCTTAATGAAACAATTAGCAAAACAATGCCATGCAGACAGAGGAACAAATATCTATAACCCTCTTTAATTAGATTATCTCAAAAGCCACCGTCAAGGCCCCCCTTGCCGTCTCCTGCCTAGGTTGAAACCAGGTGAAGTGAAAATCAACCGGGTTCTTTCTCGAAACGGCTCACGTTGAGTATCCAATACAATACAATACAATACAATAGTAGAGTTGGAAGGGACCTTGGAGGTCTTCCAGTCCAACCCCCTGCCTGGGCAGGAAACCCTATACCGTCCTCCAAGGTATTCAGAACGCAGAATAACAGGCGCCGGAAGGGACCTTGGAGATCATCCAGTCCAATCAGGGTTAGCCTTTTCAGCAGTGAGGGCCGAAACTGGAGCGCATGCCTGCTGGAACCCGAGAGCATGCATGCGCTCCATGCATGGGGGAAAGAGAGCAGCTGGCCGGCCGGTGCACATATGCATGGGATAGACAGCTGCTTTTCCAGGTTCCTTTGTGCAAATGTGCGCCGGACAGCTGGTCTGTCGTGCATGCCCACTGGCCAGCTGCTTTCTTCCAGGCGCATGCATGACGGACCGGCTGTCCAGTGTGCATGCGCACAGCGGAACTCAGAAGAGCAGCTGGCGATGGCGCAAGGGCCCACAGAGAGGGCTATGCATGCCATAGATTTTGCCATCTTGGGTCAAGTCCAACCTTGCTCAAGTAAGATGCCCTCTATCGGTGATGGCAAACTCATGGCAAGTGGCACACAGAGCCATATTTCCTGGCACGCATACGTGCGCTGGCCAGCTGGGTTTCGCCCTTCCCCAGGCTTCAGAAAGCCTCCGGAGCCTGGGGAGAGCAAAACTCCCTTCCCCCATGCGGGGGTCACTGTTGGTTGGGTTAGGGTTAGAACCCTTAGAAAAAGGTTCTCCCTCCCTGCCTTATATCGTTGCAGACAAATGGCTGTTTCTTTTCTCTTTTGCACTTGGATTAGAGTTTATGGATTAGTGACCCCGCATGGAAAAGGAAGCCTGGTGCACAGGCTTCTTCTGTGGGTCAGCAGGCCGAGGCTGAAGTAGCCAGAGAGATTCTGCCTTACAACAGGGTCCAGGTGTTGTAGTCATTCGGAAAACAGCCTTGCACAGAGAGGGGCTGTTCGGTGTCACAAAACTGGTCCTTCCAACGTTTATAGTCACCAACTTGTAGCAAGACACAATTCTACCTCCAGTTGGAAGGCTGAAAGGGCACCCAAGGAAGGACGCCTGTCTTGGAGTGGCCTGGCCATCCAAATGGCGCCTTCCCATCCCGGATTTTGTCCAATCCAATCCGGATTCTAAATGTCTCTGTGTAGTTTGGTGAGTCTAGCAGAAGATTAAACATTTCCCGTTCGCTGAGGATGCAGGCCAGGTGGCCCTTTGCGCCAAGGTTTTGCGTTCTGATCCAGCTCGGTTTTTCCTTGAAAAATCCGCAACAAAAATCCTCAAGCAGGCACCAGTGCCTGGGATAAGGCTGCCCTGTTCCTTAAACAGGGGGTTGGACTAGAAGACCTCCAAAGTCCCTTGTCCTATGAAAACGCCAGGCTGATTTTCTACACAAGATGCCATCTACAAGGCATTGGGCTGTGAATCTTCATTTCTCCCTACTCTGGTGTGTGTGTGTGTTTGTGTGTGTGTTTCCAAGTGTGGCCACCGGAAAAAAAACCCCAAATTTACACCCAGGCTACATAATATTGGCTGTTTTATTTGCAATTAGTTTTATCATCCCTGGCATGGATTTGTCCTTTTCTAAAGACAACAGCTTAATCAATAATGCCTTTTATGGGGTCTTTGGGCTGTTTATGGACATGGTCACACTTCATAAACCAGCTGAGCATGTCCACTCAGATCCATCTCTGGCAAAAACCTGAAATGGATCCACATCAGCTTGAAAAGCGAGAGATAAACAAGACAAAACAAAAAAACGCAAAGAATTTATCTGACCAAGAAAATACATCGGGATGTTTATCATATTAATAGCAACTCAGTTAGCACAGAGATGTGGCCATGTGGTCAAAGGTATAATTATGAAGTGCTACCTTGTCCTCTCCAAGTTAAATCCGTTTGGTTTCCCTTCGTGAATTTTTTAATAGCGGTGCAATCTGTTAGGACCATCTCCCCACCCGTACATAAAAAGACTTGTGCTCGAGGCTGGAAGGATGGCAGCTTCGATGGAGCTGACATCTGATTTCATTGTCAAGGGGCCAATATTGTGAAGTCGTTGTGTTCCCGAGGATTGCGTATTTCTGAAGAAGTGTGCAATTGAAAGAGGAGAGAAACAGAGAGAAAAGAAGGAAGAGATTTAGTTAAGTCTTCAGGTAGCTCTCCGGCAACTCTGTTTACTGGGATACCTTCTTGGCAGGATAGACATGGGTTCCAAGAGTAGCTACAGGACAGGTCCACCATGAAGAATATCTACAGGGCACCATGAAGACTATCTACACGGCACCATGAGGAACAACTACAGGTCTATCATGAGGAACATCTATAGGTCCACCATGAAGAATACCTACAGGTCCACCATGAAGAATATCTACAGGGCACCATGAAGAGTATCTACAGGGCACCATGAGGAACATCTACAGGTCTATCATGAGGAACATCTACAGATCTATCATGAGGAACATCTATAGGTCCACCATGAAGAATACCTACAGGTCCACCATGAAGAATATCTACAGGGCACCATGAAGAGTATCTACAGGGCACCATGAGGAACATCTACAGGTCTATCATGAGGAACATCTACAGATCTATCATGAGGAACATCTACAGATCTATCATGAGGAACATCTACAGATCCACCATGAAGAATACCTACAGGTCCACCATGAAGAATATCTACAGGTCCACCATGAAGAATATCTACAGGGCACCATGAGGAACATCTACAGGTCTATCATGAGGAACATCTACAGATCCACCATGAAGAATATCTACAGGTCCACCATGAAGAATATCTACAGGGCACCATGAGGAACATCTACAGGTCTATCATGAGGAACATCTATAGGTCCACCATGAAGAATATCTACAGGTCCACCATGAAGAATATCTACAGGGCACCATGAGGAACATCTACAGGTCTATCATGAGGAACATCTACAGATCCACCATGAAGAATATCTACAGGGCACCATGAGGAACATCTACAGGTCTATCACGAGGAACATCTACAGATCCACCATGAAGAATATCTACAGGTCCGCCATGAAGAATATCTACAGGTCTATTATGAGGAACATCTACAGGTCCACCATGAAGAACAACATCTACAGGTCCACCATGAAGAGCAACATCTACAGGTCCACCATGAAGAATATTCCAGACATCTGGCAGATAAAGTTACTGAGATCTGTTCTACGTTACACTCTAGCCTGCAGTACATGGAAGACTGTTGGCTGTAATACCATCACTGAAGTGAACCTTAGAGAAGATAAATCAGAATTTGAATTTGAAATCAAACTTCTGGAGGCCCTAGGTGGCCTTCACGCTCCCTTTCAATCCTTCTCTTCAGCAGGTCCACGTTGTTCAACTGTTTGGTGTCCTCTGACCCAATTAAACCCGTGGTGCAACTACAGTCAGAGTCAGAAAATTTGATGTCCTTAATTGAGTTTGTTCCACAGCTCTGCCTCTTCCTCTTCGTTATTTCTTATCAAGTGCAATTAAACATCCTCTATATTTGCAATATCCAGAAGGAGAAATAAAAACCCGGATCCTTAAATCGATTCCCTGGTGGAAGAAAAGAATTAAAGGCCCCGCAGAGACCAGCCGCTCGATTGAAGTCCTCGTCATCAAGATCATTTGGTAAATCGATACTTTGCTCAGAAGCTAACAAGAGAAGATACGGGAGGAATAAAACTAATTAGTAGGAAAGCCATCGGTAACCCCACGATGAAGTGCAGACTCCCTTATGATCATCTCTGGCGGGACTTTGGAAGAAATCCCGTTAATTAATTCCAAGTGAGGCAAAAAAATATCGATCATAATGGACCAATTTCGCATTCAGAACCTCAAAATCTGTTCTTCAGGAGAAGGAGCGCCGTAAAGAAGGAGGGAGGGGGGAGGAGGAGGACATAGAAGAAGAAGAAGAAGAAAGAGGAAGGAGGAGCAGGAGGAGGAGGGAAGGAGAAGTAAAGGAGGAGGAGGGAGGAGGAGGAGGAGAAGGAGAAGAAAGAAGAAGAGGAGGAAGAAGAAAAAGAGGGAGGAGTAAAGGAGAAGGGAAAAGGAGAAGGAGGAGAAGGAGAAGGGAGGAGGAGAAGAAGAGGAGGAGGAGGAGGTGGTGGAGAGGAGGAGGAAGAGGAGGAGAAAGAAAAAGAGAAGAAGGAAGGAAAGAGTAGGGGAGAAGAAGAAGGAGAGAAGGAGAAGGAGAGGAGGAGAGAAGAGGAGGAGGAGAGTTGGAAGGGGCCTTGGAGGTTTCCTGGTCCTACCCCCCTGCTCAAACAGAAGGCCCTCTTCCATCCCAGACAAATTAATGTCCAATCTTTTCTTGAAGGCTTCCAACGATGGACTATCCACAACTCCAGGAGGCCAGTGAAAGAATACCGAGACGTTTCTGGGAAGGAAAGAGATGATTTTCAATGGAGAAGAAGCCATTTTGGGAGCTTGCGGTCTGATAACGTCAAGAAGCAGTTGATGGGTAAGAAGACCTGTCCCTAGCTGCTGAGCTGGATGGTGACTCAGTCGCTCTATCTGATCTTCAATGACTCGGTTGTTCCTTTTCATGCTTTCGTATCCCAGGAGGTTGGAGGCAGGCGGAAGAGAAGTAAACACAAAATGTAAATAATGGCGCTTAAGATAATTGAAGTAGACCCGTTCCAGCAGTGACGGATGACTTGCTCAGGGCCAACAGCACAGTACCTAAATAGGTCAACGCTGCTCTTCTGAGCAGATGCTTCCAACATGGTTGACCATGGCATCTTCTCATGTGTGAGCTCTCCAAAGTGGATCGATGGCATTGGCTCACGTTGCTTTCTATCTTCTCTCCAATGTTGGAATTGAACCACCAGAAAGTTCTTGAGATGGAGGAACTACAGGTTCACATGCTCTCCAACAACCTCCGGGTGAAATGGACGGATGGAAGCAGAATTCCAGTCTCTTCTTGAAGGCCTCCAGTGATGGAGCACCCACAACTTCTGGAGGTAAGCCGTTCCCCTGATTAACTCTCCACAAATGTTTTGCTAAGTTTCACCTGACCGCAAATCATGAGAAGTGACCCATTTCCCAATAGGGCTCTATCATTCCTCTTTTGTGGGACTCCAGTTCCCATCTTTCACCCAGAAAAGCCAACTTCAGTAGACGTTCTAGCACTGCCCTACTTCTCTAAGTTCTTGGCGGTGAGGAAACCCTATTGAGAAAGATCAACTGAAAGAGAAGATGACCCAAGAGGAAGGAAACGGCCTTCTATGGATAATAACCAAGCAGAAGATTGATATGAGGACAACTGCTGAGTGTATGAACTTCGGATCTGCTTCCAAACTCTTGAGGAACTCCAAGGAGCTCTTAAATCAACAGCGCCAAGGACAAGTTCCATGTCAGAGACATTTGCCCAGCTCTGAAAAACAAGTTCTGCTCCTCCAGTGGAGACACACGCGCACACACAGCTTCCACATGCCTGTTCCACACCAGCTGCTTCCCCTGGTAGAAGAGGGATGTGAGATGGCACTAGCTGGAAATCAAATTAATGTTTCACAATGGCAGCTGTAGTTTGGTCGAGGAGGCTCAGCTGCCACCTGGCACATGTCCATCAGAGGACACCTTCCAGGCCTGAAAGAATAGCCGGTGATGGATGGGCTTGTTTGTCATTCGAGGAGACAAACTCGGCTTTGATGAGACAGGGAGGGAAAGAAAGGAAGGAAGAACAAAGAGAAAAACAGAGAGCTGGGAGCAGGAGATACGGTGCTTGTGTGCCACCAGGGGAGACCCTCCTTCCAAGCTAGAGACGTGCAAGAGATAGATTTGTTTCCCAAGGGAACACTTCCTTACCAATTCCCGTATTTCGAACGTGGTATGGGCCCTGCTCCACCAGCAGAGGGGATTGCTGAGGGCTTTGGGAGGTCCAACCCAGGACGAGGCCAGAGATCAGCAGAGAAGGACAGCTCCTTCAGCTTCAGAGGTTGAGAGATCTTATGGTGTGAACTTCTATACTGGGGGAGAGCTGCCTGGAGGCAGAAGATTCGTCCTTTGTCCAGAAGTGTCAGATGCTCAGAGTCTAGATGACCTTCACTGCTTCCTAAATAATTTCCCCCAAAAATGCACTTCTGTATGAGGAGAACAAAGACCTATCAGTCCTCAACATCTCCATGTTTATAACCTGGCTCTGTTGAAATCACAGGGATGTCTTAAAGAGGAGTGTCCACAGCAAGTGGTCCATAAGAGGAACCTGGTGACCTTCACGTTGGGATGGAAGCTCCATCCGCGATGCCCAGCTTCAGACAAGCTGTGGTGTCCGCCATCTTAATATCTTCTCTCACGCCAGCCATTTGTTCTGGTTGACAGCTTCTTCTGCTCTTCTACTCCACCTAACTCTCTGCAATTGCTGTATTTGTCTATTTGTATCATGAGATGCCTACACCTGATACCAGCTTTGGTCTCCACAATATAAAAAAGATGTTGAGACTCTAAAAAAGAGTGCAGAGAAGAGCAACAAAGAGGACTAGAAGACGAGGCTAAACCTATGAAGAACGGTTGCTGGAACTGGGTATGTCTAGTTTAAGGAAAAGAAGGACTAGGGGAGACATGAGAACATCTTCCAATATTTGAGGGGCTGCCACAGAGAAGAGGGGCTGTTCTCCAACTCACCTGAAAGCAGGACAAGAAGCAACGGATGGAAACCCATCAAGGACAGAAGCAACCTGGAACTAATTTCCCGATAGTTGGAACAACTTGCCTTTAAAAGTTGTGGCTGCCCCATCACCAGAAGGTTTAAAGAAGAGACTGAACAGCCATTTTCCCAGAATGGTAGATGGTCTCCTGCTGGAGCAGGGGGTTGGGCTAGAAGACCTCCAAGGTCTAAGCAACTTAGAACCGAGGAGAAATTTCCTGACAGTGAGAACAATTAATCAGTGGAACAGAAGTTGCCTTCAGAAGTTGTGAATGCTCCAACGTTGGACATTTTTAAGAAGATGTTGGACAAACATTTGTCTGAAGTGGGGTAGGGTTTCCTGCCTAAGCAGGGGGCTGGACTAGAAGACCTTCAAGGTCTCTTCCAACTCTGTTATTCTATTCTATTCTATTCTATTCTATTCTATTCTATTCTAGTCTATTCTAGTCTAGTCTAGTCCAGTCCACTCTACTCTACTCTACTCTACTCTACTCTACTCTTCTAGTCTAATCTAGTCTACTCTACTATTCTATTCTACTCTACGCTACTGTACTCTTCTCTTCTACTCTACTCTACTCTTCTCTTCTACTCTACTCTTCTCTTCTATTTTATTTTACTCTTCTATTCTATTCTATTGTGTTCTACTGCTCTGCTCTGCTCTACTCTTCTCTTCTACTCTTTTCTTCTATTGTGTTCTACTTTACTCTTCTACTCTACTTCTCTTCTACTCTACTCTACTCTTCTATTGTTCTACTCTACTCTTCTATTCTATTCTACTCTTCTCTTCTACTCTACTTTTCTCTTCTCATCTACTGTTCTCTTCTATTGTGTTCTACTCTACTCTTCTCTTCTACTCTACTCTACTCTTCTACTCTTCTCTTCTATTGTGTTCTACTCTACTCTACTCTACTCTACTCTACTCTATTATTCCTATTCCTATTCTATTCTATTCCTATTCTATTCTACCTCCAAGGTCTCTTCCAGCCCTATTATTCTGGTAAACCAATAATTGCCAAGACATCCTGTTTCTTCCCAGCACAAGTCGCATCTAATGGTTTTCCAACTCCAGCAAAGTTCTTGGGGGTTTGTTTAGTTCCTTCACACAAAACTAGGCTAGGAATAATTGCATTTGTCATGAAAGGCTGGCGGGAGGGGAAGAAAGCGAAACGGCACAAAATTAATATTGATTCCAATTAAGCCATTTATCTCCCCGTGTTTTCCAACCACACATCAAATGTGAAGGCGCACGCGAGCCGAAGCCGTGGTGAATCGCATTAGCTCCCAAAGCCTTTTTAAAAAACCGGGCTGTCCTATTTATGTAGCACGCCTTGCACAAAATAACACAACACACACACACACACACCCTCCTCTCGCACCTGGCCGACAGGTTGTCGCAGCTCCGACGAGAAAAGGAAGAGAGGTTTTTGTCCGGTTTTGCTCGGGCGTTAAACGAGGCTGGAGGTTTTCTTGCAATCGTGAAAAGTTTGCAAAAAAGCGCAAAGATCTCTCTTTTTCTAACCTGCTAAGGTGGTGTCTCTATTACCCAGACCCATGAAGTCCTCGACTTACAACAGTCCAAGGCAGGAGGAGTCCTGTGAGCCCCACCCCACCCCATTCCCCTTCTCCCTTCCCCACTGTTGTTTTTTTTCTCTCTCTCAATGATTCCACTTCTTCAAACGCAACATTTCTCCTTTGGAAGGAAAACAAAAACCAACAGAAGTCTTTGAACATTCGTTTTCACCCCAAGGCAGACAAGCTACATTGGGAAATTGTAGGGGTGGGAGGGAGGGAAATAGGGAAAATAAACTCTTTTCTTTTTTTCTTTAAAGTTACATTTTTCTTTTTCTTTCTAAAGTTAAGTTTGGTGACTACAAGAAACAAAACGTCCCCTTCCTTTGTCCTCTCGGCCTGATTTTGGGGTGGATCTTGGGTCTTGTTGTATTTTGTTGTATACATGGGTCTTTTCCCATGTAAGATTGAGATTGTCTTGGCAACGTTTCGGCAATCTTACATGGGATAAGACCCGAATTCAAGACCAGCATATCACCCTAGGAGCCTTCCAGGCAGAAAACCCATTTTTGTGTTGCATTTGTGCTGATAAATAAACGAAGGGAGACTAGTATAGATCTATTTCAAGCTATTTACCTCTCATCAGCTAGCCTTAGTGGCTAATACAACTGCCTAACATGTAAAAACAGCCCAGGTTCAAATCCCACTAAGGGTATGGCTAGCTGATGAGAGCTAAATAGCTTGAAATAGATCTATACTAGTCTCCCTTTATTTATTTATCAGCACAAATACAACACAGACACACACACAGTTTTTTTTCCCATTTGCATAACAAATAACCACATGTATACCATTCCATAACCAACATCATGTTATATTGTTAAATGTTTACATCAATTCGTCTTACCATCAACTCCCAAAAACAATTATTGGCTCTTCAGCTCTCCATACACCATATTTGTACCCTGTCCATCACTTTCTTCTCCCTCTCTCCTCCCCCTCCCTACCTCCTTTCTTCCCTCTGTCGTCCTTCTCTACTTCCCCTTCCTCTCTCCTTCTCCTCTCCTCTATTCCTTTTGAAGGATTCAGACATCCCATTCTTTGAATTTCAAACGTCCCAACTTGCAAAAGGCCTACTTATTCAAGTCGTCTCCCCCTAAGAGCCAAAGGTTGCATATGACATCACTCAATGACATCACCACAAAGTCACTGGAGGAGGCGGGGCCAGGGACAGCTGGCTGTTGATTGGGCAGCTGCCTGGGCTTTGAATAGGTGTGGATTGGCAATAGGAGGCGGAAGCTTTGAACTGCTGGAGCAAAAGGGAATTCTCCACTGAATACCAGCAGCACAATTTCAGGAGGGAAGTGAAAGTGGAGGGGGGAGGAAGTGAAGAGGAGGAGGAGGAGGAGGAGGAGGAGGAGGAGGAGGAGGAGGAGGAGGAGGAGGAGGAGGAGGAGGAGGAGGAGGACTGTGCGGTTCTTGATACTCTCTGAGCTTGGTGGGTTTCTTGCAGATGTTTCATGACCTAAGTAGGTAAAATAATCAGAGCTAGAAGGGGGAGGGGGAGGAGGATGAAGAGGAGGAGAAGGAAGAAGGAAGAAGGAAGAAGGAAGAAGGAAGAAGAAGAAGAAGAAGAAGAAGAAGAAGGGGAGATGGTGAAGGAGGAGGAAGAAGAAGAAGAGGAAAAAGGCTGTGGGACCCTTGATGCTCTCTGAGCATGGCGGTTTCCTTGCAGATGTTTCATTACCCAACTAGGCAACATCATCAGGACTATGGTAGAAGGGAGTAGAGCTCTCAAAGAAGAGAGGAGGAGGAAGAAGAAAGGGAGATGGTGAAGGAGGAGGGAAGGGGGAGGAGAAGAGAAGAAAGAGAAAGAATAATTCCCCATCACAGCAGTAATTTATGCTGTCACATTGCTATTAATTGTGTCATTTTTTTCCACGTCTCACCTGATAGCAAGGTAAGTGTGAAAAGCAGCGTGAAGAGCAGCCAAGGACACCGCAAGCGAGAATTTGAGGCCCAGATTCTTCTGGGGTGGAGAGGATGCCTCTGCACCAGCCTCCCCCTTACTCCTCGCCCCAATAACCCCGCAATTTGCACCTCTAGCAATTAAACATTTTCAGCCCCCTGGAAGAGTCATTCTATTAGCCTCACCATGGCAGGGAGTAGATTTGAACTAAGAGCAATTAATTTGGAAAAACAGGGAGCGTTTGGCTCTCTGTTGTGGTTGGTTTTAATGTTTGGGAAGGAAGGAAGGAAAGGAAGAGGGAGGGAGCAAGGAAAGGAAGAAGGGAAGAATGAAGAGGTAAGAAAGGAGAGAGGGAGGAAGGAAAGAAGGAAGGGAGGAAACAGAGGGTGGACACAAAGAGGAAGGAGGGAGGGAGAGAAGGAGGGAGGGAGGAGAGAGGAAAGGAGGGAAGGAAGAGGGAGGGAGCAAGGGAAGGAAGAAGGAATGAAGGAAGAGGTAAGGAAAGAGAGAGGGAGGGAGGAAAGAAGGAAGGGAGGAAGCAGAGGACGGAAGCAAAGAGGAAGGAGAGAGGGAGGGAGAGAAGAAGGGAGGGAGGAGAAAGGAAGGGAAGGAAGAAGGGGAGAAGGAAGTGGTAAGGAAGGAGAGAGGGAGGAGGGAAAGAAGGAAGGAAGCAAAGAGGAAGGAGGGAGGAAGGAAGAGAGAGAGGGAGAGAAGGAGGGAGGAAAGATGGATGGGAAGGAAGGAAGATAGGAAAGAAGGAAGATAGGAAAGAAGGAAGGAAGGAAGGAAGGAACTCCTGAGCCGTGTACGATCGAAGTGACGCTAACACAATTTCTCCAACTTTTCCCCCTTGTCTCTTTCTCTCTTTTTTTTTCTTTCTCTTTCTCTCCCTCTCTCCCTCTCTCCCTCTCTCTCCCCCTGGCCTTCCGCTCTCACTTAACGGCAGGGTCACCTTCTGTGACATCGTAGATGTTCCCCTAATCCCAGTCTGGATTTATGCTTTTAATTACGGAGCCGCAACGGCCTTCCCTCCTGGCTTCTCTTTATTGCAGGTGAGGCTGATAACTCTCCTTCCTCCCTTTTAATTCCCGGACAAGACCGAGGGCACCAAGTTTGAAGCACCAGCCAAAGAAGCTCCAATGGGGCTGGCAGTCCCCAACTTACGACCGCAAGGGTGCCTGTCCATTACGGTCGCACAGCAGATCACCCAGGGGACTGATCTGATTTCAGGACACTTTTTCTGCCTGTGGTTAAGCTTTTCTGGCATTGCAGGCAGAGACGGGGGGGGGGGGGGGGGAACGTAAGTCCTCGGCTTACGACCACAACTGAGCCCAACATTTCTGCTGCTAAGTGAGATGTTTCGTTAAGTGACCCCATTTTACGACCTTTCGTACATCACTTGTTAAGGGAATCAGTGCCACTGTTAAGTTAGAACATTTTATGAGTTCCTTCCTCCCTCTTCCTTCCATCCATTCATTCTTCTTTATCTCCATCCTTCATCCCTATTCTTTCCCTCCTTCCCTTTTCCTTTCCTCCCTCCATTTCCCTCCTTCCCTTTTCCTTCCTTCCCTTCCTTTTCCTTCCTTCCTTCCCTCTTGTCCCCCCTCCTCTTTCTCTTCCTCCTTCCATCCCTTTTCCTTCCCTCCCTCCCTTTTTCCTTCCCTTCCTTCCTTCCCTCCCCCCTCTTCTTTCTGTTCCTTCCTTCCTTCCTCTCCTCCTCTCCTTTTTTCTTCTCTCCTTTTCTCCTGAGAGGCTTCCAATCCTTGCAGTCCTGCGCCCTCCCCCCCACCTCCCGGGCAGCCAAAGCTAACATTTCATCCCATCCGCAAAGTGGCTAATGGGTTAATTAGCCCCCACCCTAATCTGATTTAACGAATGCAAATAAACACCGGGGGGGGGGGGGAAACCCCCTTGGCTGTTTCTGTTTCCCTCCTGACTTGGCTCTTATCTGAACATAATTACCTCTCCTATTCAAATATGTTTCTATTTCTTTTCGCCCCAAAAAGGAGAGTGGCTTTTAACACGCCCGTCTCCGTGAATTATCTCCCTCTCTCGTTCGGCATCCATTTATAAATAGCAATTGGATTAGGGGTTTTATTAGAGCGTATTAAAGGAACATGTGAAACTCAGGCGCTGCTATCTCACCCACCGAAGCCTTTGTTCTTATCAATCAGAAACCCCCTCACTGCCCCCCCCTCCCAAAAACAGGGGAGGGGGCTTCCTTGATCAGAGATGGCAACAATGCCAGCAGCCCCAGGGACCCTAAAGAGTCCTGGCAGTTGCCTCCCTCCTTCAGCTCATCTGCAGGGCAAACACGGCCCATGGCAGGGAAAGGGGGCAGAGGAAGCAAGAGGGAGGGGCCGGCCCCACTTTAGCGGGGTGGCACCAAGGGGAGGGGTTATGCAAATGAGGGAGGGCAGGTGGACGCACTTGGGACCTCTGCAGACGAGGCGTTAGAGGCTGGTTGGCAGCGGACAATAGTTTGAAGGTTTCTCCCATCCGAGGGCCCAACGTAGCTCTGGAAAGGAAAGTTGCTATGTGCTAAAGAGAATCCTATCATCCATCTGTCTATCTACAGTATCTGTCTGTCAGTCTCTCTCCCTCTCCATCCATCTCTCCATCCATCCATCTATCATCTATCATCTATCTATCCATCATCCATCCATCCATCCATCTATCTATAATCTACCTATCTGTTTATCATCTATTTATCTCCATTATCTATCTCGATCGAGATATATATATATATATCTACATGTATCTGTCATTTATATCTGTCTGTCTTTCATTCTCCCCCTCTGTATCCCTATCGATCTATCAACTATCTATGTATCTCTGCCATCTATATGTGTCTGTCACCTGTCATTTATACAGTATATGTCTCTACTGCTATCAACTATTATAGATAATTATCATCTCTCTATATCTATCTATCATCTGTCATCATTATTTACCCAGCTCTGCCTATCTAGCCATCTATCTAGTTAGTGATATAGATATATCGCTAGAGAGAGAGTTGACAGATAAATGTAGATGGCAGTAATAGCTGTGCCATCTATATTTATCTGTCAACTCTCTCCCTTCTCTCGCTCTCTCCATCTCTCATCTACCTGTCAATCATGTCTGTCTGTTTGTCTGTCTATCTATCTATCTATCTATCTATCAATCATCTATCTATCTATCTATCTATCTATCTATCTATCTATCATCTATCATCTATCATCTATCTCCATCCATCCCTCCATCCCTCCATCCCTGCGGGTGAGATATTCTCCAATTCCTTCTTGGGTGAAGAAGAGCCCCCTCCCCATTAATGGAGGTATCTGAAATTCAAATTTATTTTATTTCTTAGATTTTTAGACCGCCCCTCTCCCAAAAAGGGACTCGGGGCGGTGTACAGTCAATATAATAAAATCATTCATAATAATTAAATACATTTAAACTACATTTAAGATACATTTGGAGGGGGAAATAGGCTGTACTAAGAAATAAATAATTCTAATCTTAAAACATCACAATTAAAACCCCAAACCCTAAAATAAAATAAATCTTGGAAGAGATGATGGAAACAAATTCAAAGAAGTGGTAGTACCCATAATCCTCAGCGGAGCAGAACACCCATAAGTTGTGTCCCCCACCACCACCACTCCAGAACCTTTCCCCTCTTGGTGTTCTCAAGATCCAGGGCTCCGGAGAATGTGGGTGGCGTTTCCCCCCCCCCCCCCCGCGTGCCATCACTTAGGTAAAGAAATGTCTGGCTGGCTGGTTAAGGAATGAATTAGGGCCACGTCCAGGGGAGACAGTTTGATTCATAAACAAATTTAATGCTAAACGATCTCGTTTCCAGGTAAGGAGTGGGGAAAAGGCACTCATTTAGAATATGAATTGAGGCTTAGGCAGCAAGAGATTGATTGGGCTGTTAGAAGACTAATGCCAGCCACGGAAGTAGCAAACTCAGAAACTAGGAGGAAAAATGGAATCCACACCAAAAAAAGAATCAGAAAAAGCGAAGGGAGCTGAGTCGAGAAGCTAAACTGGGGCTGGGAACAAGAAGATCTTTGGGGGCTTCCAGGAAATCAAGGTGGCTTCTGGAACTGCAGTACATGGTAGCCACCATGACTGATGACTCTAGAGAGCCCTCTTGCTCCTTGGCTTCATTCATTCTGGCCTCAGGCTGCCCACGTATTGTTCTGCCCGAGGCTTCTTCCCGAGAGCCTGAAGCCAACTCCTGGTCCCAACAAAAACCCCTTTTATTAATTGACTGTGAATTCTGATCCTTCACTTCCAGCAAAGTGTTTACCGGGAGGATTTACGGTCACAGACCTTCTCTGACAGGCTGACATCTGCAGAACTTGGCCAGGAGCCTCGGAGAGTCACGAACCAATGAAGCAAACTAATGGTCTCCTGCAAACTCCACTCCCTTTTCGCTCCTCTTTTATTCCCTCCAGGAGGGGCCATTCATCATCCACCTGTGGCCTTCCTCCCAAGTCGGCCCCTGTTCTTTAGCTCTTCCCTTCATCTGGCAGCTCTCCGCATGCGCACACTGGGAACAGGCTCCAGCTGTTCTTCTGCCTCACTGATGTCTGGCAGCTGATAACTGTCCGACGGCCCTGGCCCCTTCTCTGCCTCCAACACAGAGCCCTCATCAGAGCCTTCCCCAGACTCCAAGACTGGCCCATGTTCCTCCCCAACCTCCTCACTCTCCGACTCTGCTGCCAGTTCTGCTGGCCGCTGGTGGGTCACAACACGTATGAAGAATGTTTGCAGGAACTAGTTGGAAAAGCTACTCGTTACTTTCACCTGGTTTGAAAAACCACCTCATGGTCTTCTTTCCTCTGAAGCACCGTAAATTGAGTCCAGAGAGGTTCCTCTAAAGGGGAGATACTAAGGTCCATCTGGAATATCTTCTACTTCCACAATTCTGGGAGCTTGAGGTCCACCTATCTTAAAGTTGCAAGGTTGAGAAATGCTAGCCGGACCTTTGGGTAGGTTAGCCCCACCGGATATGCGAAGGAGAAGCTTCAGATCCTTCCAAGCCAACCATGGTCTACTAGCCTTGACCCAACCCAACAACCCCCAGATTTGTTGGGTGTCCAGCTCTAATACCTTTGTTGGATGGGAATTATGGACCCTGCGATTCTATCCAAACCGGGTTTTAGAAGCGGGGATGGACGGAGCGCCTCGCAGGGCAGCCGAAAGGGCCACCTAGCAAGGTGGAGTGGACACCACCTTCCTCGTAAGGGAAGCCTCCGTGCCTTCGCCAGATGCCCCATTATCGACCTGACATGTTCGTCTTCCAGTTCATTTCCTAACCATCAACTCCAATTAAACCGAAGCGGAATCAAGAGCTCCATTTCGAGCGTTGAGGATTGATTAACAGTCGTTGGAAGTCAACATCAAGATTGGCGGATTGCAGGGAGATGTCGCTCAGGTCCAGCAAAGGGAGAGGATAAGAAAACAGGGCACACGACTCGGGCTTTGGATGGAGAAGTTCCCAATGAAAGAGTCCCAGAGTTGGAGGAGACCTTGGAGGTCTTCTAGTCCAACCCCCAGCTCAGGCAGGAGGTCTTATTGCCATCCTCCTCAAATGTCTGTCCAACCTCTTCTTCTTGCAGACCTCCAAAGGATGGAGCAGCATCCACAACATCTGGAGGGAAGCCGTTCCAACCGATTCATCGATCTGTGGTTACAGAATAAGGGAAGGGACCTCAGAGGTCATCTAGTCCAACCCCCTATGCGAGTAGGAGACCTGGACAAAATGGCTGTCCGGTCTCTTCTTAAAAACTTCCAGGGATGGCAGTCATTAAACGAAGTTGAGGATTCCCTGTCTCTTTTCTACAAAATGGATATAATTACAATACAGGAAGGGAGACCTTAACTTAACTCGTTTAGTGACCATTTGAAATTTCACCGGGGCTGGGGGCAAAAAGTGACTGACAACCCAGTCCTCACACTTACGACCATCACAGCATCCCAACAGTCGCACGATCCAACTTCAGAAGCCCAACCTCACAGAGCCGGAAGGGACCTCAGAGGCCATCTAGTCCAACCCTATTCCCGAGGCAGGAATGCAGCGAGTTTATGAAGCGATCAGCAAAGAATACGGCGGAGACCGGCACACAGATCCACCTCCGGCTGTAAAACGAGGACCTTTGTGTTGCTTCCATCCAGGGGACCGGTTTCCTTCCCGCATCTTCTGATTTTATTTCCTAAATTTTGGCAGCAGGAAATAGTAAGAAAGCAGGAAAAATGAATGATTCTGCATTCATTTTGGGCAAAGAATCAATGCTGTTGCACCTGGCACAGCCTGCCAGTGAAGCTCTCACCTCACAATCAAGAGTTCGATCCTAGGGAGAGGCAGATATTTCTCTCTCTGGGCACAATGAGAATATATCGGTTGAACAAAACTCCACACTGGCAACAAGAAAGGCATCTGGCCATTCAGCACTCTATTAACTCCATTCAGTTTCCCATAATCCACCAGGGATTATGGGGTTGTTAAAATATGATGATGATGATGATGATGATGATGATGATGATGATGATGATATATATAGATATCCTCTTCTGCCCTCTTAATCTCTGGACATTACTCAGAGACGCAGGTAACAGCTGCCATTCTGACAAGCAAAATCAGTGGTCGTTAAGTGAGTGAGATCATCGTAAAGCGAATGCCAAGGTTGTAAATGATTTATCTTCCGGCAAGTCTTTAAAAATAGACGGAGCAAAAAACCCTCCAATGAATCGAATTCGAATCCCAGCTAAACTGGTACCAAAAGAGAGAAAAAGACAGGCTGTAAACAAAGAAAATAAACTCCAACTAGGAACACTTTGGATGGTTACTGACGTAATTAGTATGTTAACATATTTAATAACCTAATTAATGTTATATATTAACATAATTAATAACAAGCAAAACAAGAGAAGGGGAAAGAAGAGGCATCAATCCTCTGTGAGCAACATTTCCATTTTCGTTTTTATTCCAGATATAAAATGTTTCAAATTAAGAGAAAAATAAAACCTCCCAAATCTTTCCCTGTCTTTTTTTCCCTCTCTCCTCCTTCCTTCTTTTTCTTTCTTCTCCTTCTTCTCCTATTTATCTCTTCTCTCCTTTTTTCTTCCTTCTTATCCGTCCTCTCCTTCCTTCTTTTTCTTCCTTCTCATTTCTCCTTGTTTTTCTCTTCTCCTTTCCTTTTTCTTCCTTACTATCCTCCTCCTTCCTTCTTTTTCTTCCTTCTTCTTCTCCTCCTTTTTATCTCTTCTCCTTTCCTTTTTTCTTCCTTTTCATCCTTCTTTTTCTTCCTTCTTTTTATCTCTTCTCCTTTCCTTTTTTTCTTCCTTCTTACCCTCCTTGCTTCTTTTTCTTCCTTCTCCTTTTTATCTTCGTTCCTTTTTTCTTCCATCTCCTTTTAATCTCTCCTTTCCTTTTTTCTTCCTTCTTATCCTCCTTCTTCCTTGTTTTTCTTTCTTCTTTTTATCTCTTCTCCTTTCCTTTTTTCCTTCCTTCTTATCTTTCTAGAGGGATGCTGCAGTGGTCGTAAGTGTGAAACACCACCCTAAGTCACTTTTCTCAGGGCCATTGTTACTTCGATCGGTCACTAAATGAACTGTTGTAAGTTGAGAACCACCTGTATATTCCTTAGTGGGCTTTCCGTGGAGGTTTTTCATGAAGAGCCGGACAGCCATTTGACCAGGATGGTATAAGATCTCCTGCTCAAGCCGTGGGGTTGGCCTAGATGACCTCTGTTATTCTGATCCCTTTTTGTGACCATCGAAGTCAAGGGGAATGCCGGATTCACTCACTTAACGACCGGGATAACTCGCTTAACATCTGCAGCGATTCATTGAGCAACCGAGGCCCAGGAAGGTCCTTTAAATGGGTTAAAACTCATTTGAGAGCTACCTCGTTTAGCAACAGAAATGTCCAGTCTCGACTGTGGTCGTAAGTCGAGGACTACGTGACTTCCAAAGTGCTTTTCACCCGTCCCTTCCAGGAGACTGTGCTACGGGGACCTGAGACAGATTTGGGATTTGAACCCCTGCTTATTTTAACCATCCCCGGCTGCTTGGGAAGCTCTCCGTCCATCTGGACCCCAAGGAGGTCAAAAGAGTCAAAATGGCACCTGCACCAAGGGATTCTGCCTGCCAGAGAGCACACGCACACACACAAACCCCTGAGCCTCTAAGCCCACCCAAGCAGTCAATTCTCACAACCTCCCCCCCTCCCTTCTCGCTCTTTTTGTCATCTTTCACACCCGCCTCTTCCCCGGGGGTTAGAGCACATGTTTCCTCTCAGGCTGTGAGGGGAGACACATGGCGCCTTCCACCCACGGGCAGGAGGAAGAGGAGAGAAAGCGGGGCTCCAACTCCTGAGCTCAGCTGCCTTCCCAACGGGGACCCTGCCAAGGAGGCATCAGGGAGGATCTCCTGCTAGGGCAGGGGTTGGACTAGAAGACCTCCGAGGTCCCCTCCGACTCTGGAGCCATGGGGCAAAACTCTGTGTCTCGCCTCTGAGCATTCACGAGAATGAAATGCCAGGCTGGCAATCTTGGTTTTTTATACATTTCTCCCTGTGGGTTTACGGAGAACAATATTTGGATTGGCATTTTAAGCAATTGGTGTGGAAGTTTATTCTACTCCTCCCTCTCCTCTCCTCTTCCTCCTCTGCTTTCTTTCTTCCTTCCTTCCTTTCACCCATCCTTCCTTCCTTCCTTCTTTCTTCCTTCCTTAAATCCTTCCATCCATCCTTCCTTCTTTCTTTCTTCCTTCTTTCTCTTCCTTCTTTCTTTCTTTCTTTCTTTCTTTCTTTCTTCCTTCCTTCCTTCTTTCTTTCTTCCTTCATTCCTTTCTTCCTTCTTTCTCTTCCTTCCTTCTTTCTGTCTTCCATCCATCCATCGATTCTTCCTTCCTTCCTTTCTTCCATCCTTCCTTCCATCCATCCTTTCTTTCTTTTTTCCTTCCTTTTTCTTTCTCTTTCTTTCCTTTCTCCTTTCCTTTCCGTTCTTCTCTCATTCCCCTTCTTCCCTTCCTCCTTCTTTTCCTTCCTTTGTTCTCTTTTTCCTCCCTTCCCCCCTCCTCCTTTCTCTCTCTTATTCTACTTTTCTTCTTCCTTCCTTCTTTTTTATTTTCTTCTTTCTTCTTTTCTTTCTCTCCCACCTCTCTCTCACTCAGACAAGGACTCAGACAAGTGGTGAACAATATAATCCACAAAACCCAGCATTAAAAAAGCAGAATAATTAGAAAGATTTACTTATATTTACAGAATTTGGCCTCTTCCTCTCCTTTCTGCCCTAACCGGTTCTAAAATGAAGCAGGACACAAGGAGCGAGGAAGACCACAGCTTCTTCCTGGTCTCCACCTAAAGACCCTCTGAAGTTTTAAAATCTTTTCAGACCAAATCCCAATATTCTGCTTTTTCTCCCCCAAAACAACAAGAAGACCAAGGTGAGGAAAAGCATCCTCTGGCGAGGGAGGAAACTGTCAACAACTTACATTATTTATAAGGCTGCCTCTGGGATCGGTTCCATGCCGGCTTCATTCATCCCTCATCTCTTGTTCATCTTCCTCCCCAAGAGGGGGGGGAAATGTTTCCCCTTGTCGCCCCCCGGCGTGGTTTTGCGTGTCTAAAATCAGTTTTCTTATTTTTAAAAATTTTGTTTTAAGGGTTTGCATCCCATTTCCTTATTTCATGCAAACGGAGAAACTGGAGGTGTCTGCTGGGGGTCACTCCCCATCCAAGGTCCCTTTTGTGCAGGGGGTGAGATTTGGGCCTCCAAAAATGGACCTCGAGGGGCTGAAGAACGGGATGGCTTGAGTCTGAAAACAGAGCCAGGAAGAGCAACTAAGAGGATGAGGGGACTGGAGGCTAAGACATACGAAGAACGGTTGCAGGAACTGGGTATGTCTAGCTTAAGAGAAAGAAGGACTAGGGGAGACATGATAGCATTGTTCAAATATCTCAGGGGTTGCCACAAAGAAGAGGGAGTCAAACTATTTTCCAAGGCACCTGAGGGTAGAACAAGAAGCAATGGGTGGAAACTAATCAAGGAGAGAAGCAACTTAGAACTGAGGAGAAATTTCCTGACCGTTTGAACAATTAATCAGTGGAACAGAAATTGCCTCCAGAGGTTGTGAATGCCCCAACACTGGAAGTCTTTAAGAAGATGTTGGATAGCCATTTGTCTGAAACGGTAGAGGGTTTCCTGCCTAGGCAGGGGGTTGGACTAGAAGACCTCCAAGGTCCCCTTCCAACTCTGCTATTGTATTCTAATTTGGACAAGAATTGATATTCTTTCTTCACCCTCTGCTTTGATTTTTCTCCGGTTTCTTTCTTTCTTTCTTTCTTTCTTTCTTTCTTTCTTTCTTTCTTTCTTTCTTTCTTTCTTTCTTTCTTTCTTTCTTTTTCCCCTCTGCCCTCCTCATCCGCTTTTCCTCAGATGCTACGCCTGATGCTAAACCAGCTTCAGGGACTGGTTTGCTCATATGGGTTGGGGGGCTTCCAAAGCCCCCTTTGGCTTGTAAATGGGATCCAGGTTGGGGGGGGGGTTTAGGGCAGGTCAATGCACTTGGCTGAATCTCCTCGCCTTTCCCTTCAACCTCACCTAAATACTGGGGAAACCTCCCTCTTTCTTTATATTTTTTGCCTTTTATCAGCCCTTGGCAGATGTCTTTGGTAAAGACGGCTTTGATCCTCTTCCTGCCCCCCCCCACCCCAAAACTGTGGATTAGGAGATACGGTTTATTTGCCTTCAGGAAAGGAAGGGGATCCAGGAACTGTCACCATAAAATGAGAGATAAGGCTGGGTGGGATTTGAAGGCTCCACCATCTGCGCTCGGCTGGGAGGTGGGGAGGCTTTGCCAGAGAGGTTGGGCAGGGGGCAATTTGAACCACTGCCCCCCCCCCCAAGTTTGTTTAGTGCTCAGGAGCATCGGGGTAGGACCCGGGGTCTCCCGGGGGAGGGGTGGCGAGGGCCAAGTCCTCGGGGGTGGGAGGAATTTGTTGGGACCCTGGGAAAGAAATCAAACACCTCGACCTACGACCACAATAGAGCCTAGCGGTTCTGTTGCTAAGCAAGAGAGTTGTTAAGTTAGGTTTTCCACCATTTTATATCCTTTTCCCCTCTCTCCCTTCCTTCTTTCTTTCATCCCTCCCTTCTTGTTCTTCTTGCTTCCTTCATCTTTCCTTCTTTATTTCCATCTTCCACCCTTCCTCCCTCCTTTCTTCCTTCCTCCCACCCTCCCTTCTATTTCTCCTTCCTTCCTACCTCTTTTCTTCTTTATTTCCATCTTCTGCTTTCTTCCTTCTTTCCTTCCTTCCCTCCCTACTTTCTTCCTTTCTTTCTTTCTACCTCTTTTCTTCTTTATTTCCATCTTCTGCTTCCTTCCCTCCTTCTTTCCTTCCTTCCTTCCCTCCTCCCTCCCTCTCTCCCTCCTTGCTTCCTTCTTTCCTTCTCCTTCCTTCCTACCTCTTTCCTTCTTTATTTCCATCTTTGGCTTCCTTCCTTCCTTCTTTCCTTCCTTCTTCCGCCCTCCCTCCCTCCTTGCTTCCTTCCTTCCTTATCCTTCCTTCCTACCTCTTTCCTTCTTTATTTCCATCTTCACCTTCCTTCCCTCCTTCCTTCTTTCCTTCCTTCCTTTCTTCCTTCCTCCCACCCTCCCTTCTATTTCTCCTTCCTTCCTACCTGTTTCCTTCTTTATTTCCATCTTCTGCTTCCTTCCTTCCTTCTTTCCTTCCTTCTTTCCTTCCTTCTTTCCTTCCTTCTTTCCTTCCTTCCTTCCCTCCTTCTCTCCCTCCTTGCTTCCTTCCTTCCTTATCCTTCCTTCCTACCTCTTTCCTTGTTTATTTCCATCTTCACCTTCCTTCCTTCCCTCCCTCCCTCCCTCCCTCTTTCCTTCCTTCCTTCCTGAAAGTGAAGAGCTTCAACCCACCAGAGGAGCGATTCACACATCAAATTAAAATAATTCAGTTTCTGTTTTAAAAGAAAGTTTGAAACAGTTTTGTAGGCAGGAAAGCTGCTGTTCCAAACTGTAAAATCCATGTGTACAAATCCCTTCTCGGTGTGATGCAGGAGCCATATTTTTTCCCTCCACTTAATGTCCAATTAAGGGACATCTGTCAGTCCTAAATCGCGCCATTAAATTTGTAAAAACGCAAATCATTCTTTTCCCCCCCCAAAAAAGGGAAGTTTTTCTCCAGAACCGTAACATTTTTACGACTGCTGATTGATGTCTTGGAAAGCATTTGGGCTGAGGGTTGGGTAGGGACTCATCTTATTATGCTGCACAGAGTTATGGAACCAAAAAAAAATTGCAGTGAGGATCGATTAATATTATTTTATCTCCTTCCCTCGCGAAGGGACGCGGGCTGGCTTTGCTAAGGCAAAGGTATTTTAGCAGAGACATCACATTCCACCTTGCAAGTACAGAATACAGAAGAATGTAGTTGGAAGGGATCTTGGAGGTCTTCTAGTCCAACCCCTTGTTGAAGCAGTGAGACCCTTTCTTACAGAATAACAGAAGAGATGGAAGGGACCTTGGAGGTCTTCTAGTCCAACCCCCTGCTCAGGCAGAAGACACTTTCTTACATTTAAACAGTGTTGGAAGGGACCTTGGTCCAGGATCCCAGATGGCAAAGAGCTGCTTGGCCCAGGAGTTTAGCAGCTGCACAGAGCCCCTCCCTTCCTATAATTGCTCAAAAAAACAACAACAACCCCGGAGTGCATTTCCCTTCCTCACTTTCTGCCCGTTTTCCTGGCATGATGGCTGATTAATGAGCCTCCGTGCCCGCAGGGACTTCCCAGCCAACTTAACACCCACCCACCCACCCCGATGTCACCCCTGAAAATTCTGCTCCTGAAGCTGCGCGCAGTTTTATTTCAATTATATTTATACATTGTTTTCCTCCCCTGCAAATGTTGGCTGTTCGAAGAGGCCACGCATTTTTAACTTTCTGGATTTTATTTCTGTTCTTTTTCGCTTCCCCTCCTGAGTTAAAATAGGTGGCCCTGTATTGCAGGTAAGATATTGGGATCCATCCCTCTGCCTCCCTCTCTCTTTCCCTCGCCTCAAACTACTGGGGAGGACAACATCCCATAATAATAATAATAATAACGATAATATTTAACAAGTCCCAGAGTCCTTAAGAGCCCTGGATGCAAACTGTGATCTGACTCAGATACACCAGGAATGTTACGCCTCTCCTCAATTCTACTGTTGGGTTTCTCGCAAATGTCTTTTAGAAACAGGAAAGTTTTTCTGTTTTTCTGCTTTGTCCTGGCAAAGCTTTCTTGGGCGGGGGGGGGGGGGGGGGAACGACACACACCTTCACTTTTGTGGTTTCCTGGGTTGTTGTTTTTTCAGGGGGGGGGGGGGCCTCTTTCAAAACACCACAAAAAAACCACCCCAGAAAGACAAGGAAGAGGAATGGACAATGAAAGGCTTGGAACTTTGGACGCAAACTAAATACTGGAAACTTATATGAGAATTTGGCTAACTTTTTTCTGGTTTGAAATTTGGGAGGGAGGGAGGGCAGGAGGGAGGAAGAAAAGAAGGAGATGGGAGGATGGGAGGAAGGGAGGAGATGGGAGGGTGGGAGGGAGGAAGGAAGGAGATGGGAGAGAGGAGGGAGGGAGGGAGGAAGAAAGGAAGGAAGGAAAGAAAGAACTTGGCAACTTTACAAGAGGTGAACTTCAACTCCCACCTTGATGGGTTTAAGATTTGGATGACTCAGTTTTGGAAAGGGAAATGGGGATTGGGAGAAAGTGTCTCGATGAGAAACTCCTCCTGTCCACCGTCTGATGGACCTTTGTGGTCCTCTTCCAGAAGAAGGAAACAAAGAGTCCACGGAAACCCACGTCTCCTCTCATCAACAACATCAAGATGGGCTCCAGGCTGAAGTCTTTTTCTGTCCTCCTTCATAGACCACTTTGGTGTGGTTGGTTGGTTGGTTGAAGTGCGAGTTGAGGAAGACAACCACAAAATCACTTTTTTAAGGTCTCCTATCTAGGGTAGGTTGAGAGAAACCCACCCCTTGATGGACCTTCATGGGTGTCCTCCAGAAGAATGAAACAAAGAGTCCATGGAAGCCCAACAAAATGGAGATGGTCTCCAGGCCCTGAGTCTTTTGTCCTCCTTCTATCCATCACTTGATGTACCTTCCAGAAGAACAAAACAAAGTCCACAGAAACCCATAGCTCCTCTCCTCCCATCAACAACATCAAGATGATCTCCAGCCTGAAGTCTTCTTCTGTCCTCCATCAGAAGCCACATTGGCATGGTTTGTGTTTCTTTGCCGAAGTGCCTTCCTCACTCAGAATGACAAAAGCAGCTCAACAACAAGCATTCAATCCCTCCTCCAGAGCTCCACCGCTGAAGTGGAATTATTTTGAAAAACAACGAGAGCCATTTTAATTATAATTCGATGAAGGATCCGCCTCTGGACGAAGGCGGTTTGAAGTGGAGGGACCTTATCAGCCGGCTTACAGACTCCTCCGAGCTGGATTTTGAGGAAAGCGCGAAGGATGCTCAGCCAGGCAGAAGGAGCTACTACTTCAGAAGAACAAGAAAGCAGGCGTGGATGAGCCCAGGCCCACAAGAATTCATCCTCTCCCACCAAACAGAGAAATATTGGCCAATGTTGTGAACAGTGGAGATTTCTTCCTTCAGCATCGGCGGGAACCCCACAGGAAGAATCAGAAAATATTTATTTCTGAAGGAACATCGATATCATAGTTGGCCACAGCCAGATGTTTACACGGGATTTCATGCTCTTGTCCATCTCTTGAGCCCTTCCAAGGACCGGGACAGGCTTCCCCCTACTGGTGATCTGGGGAATTGCACCCTGTTGGAAAAGCCTTAGATTTGCAAGACCCTCATTGTAGGAAGCCCAAGACAGTGAAAACGTGTAAAAATGTATTTTTTTCTCCCTCTCTCTCTCTTGGTCAGAAGGGTGGAAATTAAGACGAGCCCTTTTTTGCCTCCAGTAAGGACCTGAGTCCAATTTCTTTTTTAAAAAAGGCCAAATGAGCAAGGAATATCTGTTGAAATTATCTTCTGGAGAAACTGATTTGTTGTTGTTGTTGTTGTTATTTTCCCTAAGGGCTTTTTTTCCCCTGAAGATGGACACACACAAACACAATCTGGATGACAGGATGCAGAAGGGCAAATAACATTTATTCTGACTTGCATTGTTTCTTCACAGGGAAGTTTGTTCCACTCCATTTCCGAATCAATCTGTGAGGGGAAAAACAACACATCTGCAGAAGGATTCACATTTCAAGGTCTTTTCTAAATATACATTTCTGAATGGATTTGAGCCTGCCTCTTTAACCCCATAATTCATAGGATCCTAAGGTTGGAAGGGACCTCGGAGGTCTTCTAGTCCAACCCCCCCCCCCTGCTCAGAGCCAGTCTTTAGACCATCCCAGGCAAATAGCTGTCCAATCTTCTCTTGAAGACCCTCCCGTGATGGAGCACTCACAGTTTCATTCCACAGATTAATTGTCCTGTCAGGAAGTTTCTCCTTAATTCCAGGTTGCTTCTCTCCTTGATGAGTTTCCATCCATTGCTTCTTGTCCTTCCTTCAGGGGCTTTGGAGAATAAGTGGACCCCCTTCCTAACACAAAGAATACGGACGGGGGTCCACCTCTTCTCCAAAGCCCCTGAAGGCAGGACAAGAAGCAACAGATGGAAACTCATCAAGGAGAGAAGCAACCTGGAACTAGGGAGAAATTTGTGACAGTTAGAACATTTAATCAGTCAAACAATTTGCCTCCAAAAGTTGTAGATAATCCATCACTCATCCCTTTGTCCAGAATGATATAGGATTTCCTGCTTGAGCAGGGGTTGGACTAGAAGACCTTCAAGGTCCCATCCAGCCCTAGGATTCCATGATTCTGAGATAGAAGATAGATGATAGATAGATAGATAGATAGATAGATAGATAGATAGATAGATAGATAGATGGATGGATGGATGGATGGATGGATATATAGAGATAGATAGATATACAAGATAGATGATAGATAGATAGATAGATAGATAGATAGATAGATAGATGCTAGATAGATAGATAGATAGATAGATAGATAGATAGATAGATATAAATGATAGATGATAGATAGATAGATAGATAGATAGATAGATAGATAGATAGATGCTAGATAGATAGATAGATATAAATGATAGATGCTAGATAGATAGAACAGATAGATAGATAGATAGATAGATAGATAGATATAAATGATAGATGCTAGATAGATAGATAGATATAAATGATAGATGCTAGATAGATAGATAGAACAGATAGATAGATAGATAGATAGATGATAGATAGAAATGATAGATGATAGATAGATAGATAGATAGATAGATAGATAGATATAAATGATAGATTATAGATAGAACAGATAGATAGATAGATATAAATGATAGATGATAGATAGAACAGACAGATAGATAGATAGATAGATAGATAGATAGATAGATAGATAGATGATAGATGATAGATAGATAGATAGATAGATAGATAGATACATAGATAGATATAAATGATAGATAGATAGATGATAGATAGATAGATAGATAGATAGATAGATAGATAGATAGATAGATAGATAGATATAGAAGTCTATAGATAAAGACATAATGGATGGATGGAAGGTTGCTTCCAGAGGTTGTGGATACTCCATCCCTGGAGGTTTTCAACAAAATTCTGGAGAGCCATTTTGTCTAGGATGGTCCAGGGTCTCCTGCTCAAGCAGAGGGTTGGACTAGAAGACCTCCAAAGTCCCTTCCAACTCCCTGATTCTGTCTTCTAATCTAGATTCTCTGGTGGCCCCTTGATCCTCCGTCCCAGGTTCCTTGTCTCACGAGGAACTCCCTCCCTCCTTCCTTGTCTTCCCTTCTCCTTCCGTAAGAGCTGGGAGCCCCTCGACAGGGACTCTGGGAAGCCCCGAGGTTCGAATTCCCACACCTCCACCAGCTTAATAACAAGACAAAAGCTTGTGTAATTACAAGTGCTCGGTTTCCCCTTAAGCGGTTGCTAAGCTGTTGCAACGCGCCGGTGCTACTCCATAATTACTTGCAGCTCAAGGGAAGGAGAGCAGCTGTCCCCTTGGCAGCAGGCTCTCCGGCTGGAGTGGCCGCCCAGTGTAATTTGGCCTTACAAGGCCGTTCTTTGGAATGAGACAGTCCATAATATCAAATATTAATGGGAGGACGGGACGTTCTGTCTGCTTTTCATCAAGCATCACAATTGTAACACTCGGGGCTGTGATATTTCTAACTTTTGCATTGTCTGCATTGGTCTGGGGTCCTCGGTGCTCTCTGAACTTGGTGGTTTTCTGGCAGACGTTTCATGACCCATCTAGGGGACATCATCAGTGCTAGGAAGGAGGAGGATTGCAGGGAGAAGGAGGTGGAAGAAGGAGGAGGAGGAGGAGGAAGGAGGAGGAAGGAGGAGGAGGAGGAGGAGGAGGAGGAGGAGGAGGAGGAGGAGGAGGAGGAGGAGGAGGAGGAAGGAGAAGCAGCAGTGCAGCTTGGGGCTTTTCTTGCAGACGCTTCATGACCCAACTAGGCAACATCATCAGTACTAGACAGGAATGGGGTTTGCAGAGTGGAAGTAGAGGTGCAGAAGAAGAAGGAAAAAGAGAAGGAGGAGGAGAAGGAGAAGGAAAAGCATTGTGGGGTCTTTGGTGCTCTCTGAGCTTGGCTGTTTTTCCCCCAGACATTTCATTACCAAACTAAGTAATGTCAGCAGTGCTAGAAGGGATGGGGGTTTGCAGGGAGGAGGAGGGGGAGGGGGAGGAGGAGGAGGAGGAGGAGGAGGAGGAGGAGGAGGAGAGTGGAGTTTAATCAGAAATGTTCTTTGTTTTTAAAGACTGCAAAATATTTATTGGAAGATGTTGCTTCAAGCTGAGAAGTTTATTTTGAAGCTGGGAGAAAAATGAAAAAGGAACGAAGGGGAGGAAAAAAAGAAAGAAACTTGCATTCCACCGTGTCTATTTTTGCTGGAGCTGCGGTTGGACTCAAAAAGGCATTTATAGATGTGTGAAACTCAACTACAAATTAGGAAATAGTCATATACTGTCATAAATAGCAGGCTTTTTCCCCCTTCGTCCCTCTTTATCTTTGTTCCAGCAGAATAAGAACTGGCTTTGGAGGTCATCTAGTCCAACCCCACTCTCTGCTTGTATTTGATTTGGAACAAAAGATAGACGTTACGTTTTGCATTTCAAAAAAATGGGGAAAAAACCACCTATATTTTTCTTCTCTTGCTTTTCAAGAACAATTGATGAGAATTTGAGCCATCTAAGCTGGTATAATTTAGTGATTAAGCTACTAGAATCCTCTATACAGGCAGTCCTCGACTTACAACCATTTCGCTTAGTGACCGTTCAGAGTTACAAGGGCACTAAAAAAAGTGACTTAGGACCATGCTTCACACTTACGACCATTGCAGCCTCCCCGCGGTCGGGTAATCAAAATTCAGACGCTTGGCAACTGACTCGTATTTATGACAGTCAAAGGGTCAGGTGATCCCCTTTTACGACCTTCTAACAAGCAAAGTCAATGGGGAAGCCGTATTCACTTAACAACCACGTTACTAAGTTGACAACCACAGTGATTCACTTAACAACGGTGCCAAGAAAGGTCATAAAATGGGGCAACCTAAACCTAACAACCGTCTCGCTTAACAACAGAAGTTACAGCCTCAATTGTGGTCGTACGTCGAGGACTCCCTACATCGATGGGCTAAGTAAACAAAATATCTCATTTATATGCTTTGGGTAATTATCATATTCAAGCCACACAGAGAAAATATACTGGCTTCCAAGCCAAGTGTAGCACGCAAACACAATTTATTCCGTTTGAAATCACAACCACATCGATCAATGAAGAATTCTTGCTTAACGACGTAAAGATTTCATAAACGTCATTTTGTTCCAGGCCTGGGATTTAATATAAGAATGACCTTTGTGTGCAAGAAGGTTGATTTTATTATTATTTTTTAGTTAGCTTTTTGGAAGGAGGGACTGAAAGCCTTGTTTTATTAACTCTGCCTTGTCTGGGTGTGTTTGTGTTCCTTCCATTAAAAGCTTTATTGATATATTTTTTTCCTGACCTTTTTCTTGTTAAACACAAGAACTATTGCATTGTTGCAACAAAAAAGAAAAAAGAAAAAAAAAGGGGGGGGGAAGCCCTCAACCAAGAACAGCCGATGTTGGGCTGGAATTTTCCATTGCAGCACAATTGGGTTTCAATAAAACACTTGACCTGCTACTCCCGTCGAGCCCCAAATTCCTGTTGTTAAGCTGGAAGCTGGAAGGGACCCCAGAGGTCATCTAGTCCAACCCCCTTCTCTAGCAGGAGCCCCTAGATCATTTCAGGCAAGGCATCTGATCGAGGAGACCACCAACTTCTTCTCATTGAGGTAGAACTGTGTGAGATAGACAGCGTCGCCAACTGATGGATGCTAAACAACCACACTCAAGGTGTAGTCCTCCATGGACCTACGTCTACAAGGATGGAGCCAAGCAATGGGATGCCTTGATCTCCCCGTACCCTTCAACGTAACAGCACAACAGGTTTGGAAGGGATCTTGGAGGTCCTCCAGCCCAATCCCCTGCTCAAGCAGGAAACCTCCCACTTGACCCCTGCCCATGGCTGCCCAATCTTTTCCAGTGATGACGCACCCACAACTCACTGATTAATTGATCTTGAAGGATAGAATAACAGAGACAGAAGGGACCTCTGAGGTCATCTAGTCCAACCCCCTCCCCCCGCCCTCCTCTCAAGGACACCAGATATATCATTCTGGATAAATGACTCTCCAATCTCTTCTTGAAGACCTCCAGTGATGAAAGCACCCACAACTTCTAGAGGCAACTTCTGTTCCACTGGCGAATTGTCGTCACTGCTAGGAAATTCCTCCTCAGTTCTAAGTTGCTTCTCTCCTGGATTAGTTTCCACCCGTTGCTTCTTCTTCTGACTTCTGGTGCTTTGGAGAATAGGTGGACCCCCCCTCTTCTTTGAGGCAGCCCCCCCCCCAAAATATTTTCCAGTTGGCACCTCTCCTCTCCTGTCCCCTTCTTCTCTCCTTAGGAGACTTCTCCCGTCCTTCATCTTTTTTCTTGTTTTCCAACAGGTCGAAACATGGAACCGCATCGCCTTCTCTGCAAGTTATTTCCGAGGAAAATTATCTTTTGTCAATGACAACAAGAAGGGGAGGAAAAACGAACAAGCAGAGCAGTCCTTTTCCAGTATGCCAATGTCAAGGATTCCTCCAAGGTCATGCCAAAGGGCGACAACCGACACACAACGTGCCCACAACTCCCCGGTGCCTCCGCTCAGATGTGCCTGAAAAATTGTTTCCCATTAAAAGCACATCTGTTGATACAAGGGGGATGAATGGAGGCATGATTGTTTCCACCTTGTGTTAGCAAAACACATTAGACAAAAAACAAAGCCATCTGCCTTTGGAAAAAAAAGAGAGAGAAAGAAAGAGAGAGAGAGAGAGAGAGAAAGAGAGGGACAAACAACGTGATTTATTATTCATTATAACCAGGATTTAATTGATGGGGAGTGGGGGGGAAATATCATTCTTTTGTACGAGGAAAGAGAAGAAGGGAGGAGGGGAGGAAATGCCAAAATATTTGGGAACATTGGAAGACGTTTGCCTGGCTTGTTTGCATATATTTGGGCAGAAAAATTTATTTTATTTATCAAACAAATTGATACAGCTGCCCAATTCGTGCGCAGGAAAGGAACAGCTGTTCACGGAGCAAGGATAATTTTTGTGCTGCGTCACTGGAGGTTTTTATGAAGAGATTGGACAACCATTTGGCCAGGAGGGGGTAAGATTTCCTGCCCAAGTAGGGGGCTGGACTAGATGACCTCCGTGGTCCCTTCCAGCCCAAGGATTCTGTGTTCTAATCTACCACGTGGAGGGTGAGTTCACACCTGAGACAAAATTGTTGCTGTGGATTGTGATATTCCTCTCCCTCGTTGACTCAGGAGTCTTTGAGCTTCATTGCCAGGAGAAAACTCTTGAGGTCTAGCATCTTTGGAGGGCTTTTCAATTTTGATCAATCAGATTTACGACCTTCAAATCAGATCCAGGGCCCTCTAGATTCCCAGGAGAAGACACTTGAGGACTAGCATCTTTAGAGGGCTTTTCAATCAGACTTTTCACCTTCAAACTGCAGATCTCTTGATCTCCTTTTGCAACCTTCTCACCAGCCAAGCCATTAGGGGAGCGAGATTCACTTAACAACCGCGTTACTAACTTAACAACGGCACTGATTCACTTAAGAAAGTCCGTAAAATGGGATAAAACCTCACTTAGCAACAGTCTCACTTAGCAACAAATATTTGGGGCTCCACCGTGGTAGTCAAAGACTACTTGTAATCCATCCTGGTTTTTTCCCAGGGACCCTCAGACCTACGGATTTCTCCCATCCAGTTAAATAAACGTATAATATCGCAGGGGAAAAATCGTCACCAGAAGGTGGGAAGGTTTTTGGCCTGAGGGAATCTGTCCGTAACCCAAGATTGACGTCAGGAAAAAAAAAAGGAGGAAAGAGATTAAGAAAAGCCACGCAGGGAATTCGCATCTAAGAGCCTTACACCAAAGTCTGCAAGGCAAAACTGGAGACAAAAATCTCTCTCGGCTAATGAGGGACTGAAATATAATTAGTGTCTCTGCTGGGGAATTTTATTAAGTATATTAATTAGGGGGGAAAAGTTGGTTAGGAAAGAAAGGGAACGTATATTATGAGACGTGCAATAAAACTCTGTGTGTTTGTGCCAAGGAGTCTTCACGACCACCACCGTTCTTAAGCGAGACAGTTATTAAGCGAGTTTTGCCCCATTTTACCACCTGTCTTGCCACCGTTGTTAAGCGAATCTGGGAGTTGTTCAATTAGTCCCACGGTTGTTAAGTGAACCTGACTTCCCCAAAAGGGAATCACATGACTCTGGGAACACTGCTGCAACCGTCGTAAACACAAGTCAGTTGCCAAACCGCCGACTTTTGATCATGTGACCATGGTCGTAAGTGTGGGAAAACGATCATAAATCCTTTTTCCCCTCAATGCTGTTGTAACTTCGAATGGCCGCTAAACGAATTGTCGTAGGTCAAGGACCACCTGTACATAAATCCAGAAAGAAAGAAAGGAAGGAAGGAAGGAAGGAAGGAAGGAAGGAAGGAAGGAAGGAAGGAAGGAAGGAAGGAAGGAAGAAAAAAGAAAGGAAGGAAGGAAGGAAGGAAGAAAGAAAGAAAGAAAGAAAGAAAGAAAGAAAGAAAGAAAGAAAGAAAGAAAGACAATACAATACAATACAATACAATACAATACAATACAATAGTAGAGTTGGAAGGGACCTTGGAGGTCTTCTAGTCCAACCCCCTGCCTAGGCAGGAAACCCTATACCGTTCCAGACAAATGGCTATCCAACTTCTTCTTAAAGACTTCCAGTGTTGGGGCATTCACAACTTCTGGAGGCAACTTCTGTTCCACTGATTAATTGTTTTCACGGTCAGGAAGTTTCTCCTTAGTTGTAAGTTGCTTCTCTCCTTGATTAGTTTCCACCCATTGCTTCCTGTCCTGCCTTTAGGTGCCTTGGAGAATAGCTTGACTCCCTCTTCTTTGGGGCAACCCCTGAGATATTGGAAGACTGCTATCATGTCTCCCTTAGTCCTTCTTTTCATTAAACTAGACATACCCAGTTCCTGCAACCATTCTTCATATGTTTTAACCTCCAGTCCCGAAAGAAAGAAAGAAAGAAAGAAAGAAAGAAAGAAAGAAAGAAAGAAAGAAAGAAAGAAAGAAAGAAAGAAATCAGACAGCCAGTCAGGAAATATATAAATGAATAAATAAATAAATAAATAAATAAATAAATAAATAAATTCAGAAAGAAAGAAAGAAAATAAATAAATAAATAAATAAATAAATAAATAAATAAATAAAGAAAGAAAGAAAGAAAGAAAGAAAGAAATCAGACAGCCAGTCAGGAAATATATAAATGAATAAATAAATAAATTCAGAAAGAAAGAAAGAAAGAAAGAAAGAAAAGAAAGAAAGAAAGAAAGAAAGAAAGAAAGAAAGAAAGAAAGAAAGAAAAGAAAGAAAGAAATCAGACAGCCAGTCAGGACATAAATAAAGCAGAGATGCCAAAGTTAGCTTAGAAATATCAACAGAATAATTTCGAAAGCCAGGTCCAAAACCAGACTGCAAAACATTTGGGTTTCAGGGGGAACCAAATGGCGGGCAAAAGGATTGCCAGGCTGAATTATTTCTCTGTCTTTGATCCAAATGCTGGGCTAGGATTTTAAAAAAATTGGCCCGAAATGAAAATGAGAATGAGGAAATTTATTTGCCCGACAGAAATGTCATTTTGGGATGAAAAGAAGTGTAAATATCCCCAGGTTTTCTCTGTGGGAACCTCACCAATATCCCCTTTTTTTCTGGCGAGGGAAAAAAAACCCAAATTTTTATAACGTTTGGTGCTCTTTAGAAAGGAAGTCCTCAAGTTACGACCACAGTGGAGCGCAAAATCGCCATGGCTAAGCCAGTTAAGTGAGTTTTGCCCCGTTTCACGACCTTCCTTGCCGCCGTTGTTAAGAGAATCATTGCAGTGGTTAAATGAGTCACACGGTCGTTAAGCAAATCCAGCTTCCCTGTTGACTTTGTTTGTCAAGAGGCCCCAAACGGGATCACGTGGCCCCGGGATACCGTCTTAAGTACGAGTCACTTGCCAAGGGTCTGAACTCTGATCACGCGGCCACAGGGGAATGCTGCCACAGCCATAAGTGTGGAACATGGCCCCCTTTTTCCCCAGTGCCACTGATAACTTTGGCCACTAAATGAATCGTTGTAAGTCGGGGGCTTTTCTGAAGTTGTCCGGATTTCCCACGAAATAAAAGTGCAGTTTGCTTTATTTCATTTATTTTCCCCCTGGGCTTGAAGGACACATTTCCACCCACCACCCACTTCCAAATGGTTATTTTAGCATTCTTTTCTTCACGTTTCTGCATTTGATGCTCTGATAAATATGAATAAAAACTTTGGAACCACGGGGGGAAAAACAATATTTAAGGTCCTTCCCGCAAGAGTCCCTCTTCTCTCTCGACAGAGGCGTAATTTAGTGTGTCTCTTATGCCTCGGCCGCATTGAGAAATAGGCTATAAAAATGCACAGGAGACCCCAGCTAAATCAATTTATTTCAATGCTTTTGACACCGTGGTGTTCCTGGCAGAGACTGCGAGTATCTCTGGTGTAATTTCCCACGGAGTGAAGTGGTAAGAGGATGGGCATAAATTATCCTTAAATGCCAGGCAGATAATGAGGCTACATTGGCACAAGAATTATGGGGTTTCCCTCCCACCCCCCAATCTCTTCTGGCTTGGGTGGCCCCAGGTGTCATTCTTGGACTTGACGTAACCTTTGCGTAGTGTAAAAAATAATAATATGGTGCCTTGTAATTTACGAGCTGGGAACCTAGAAGGCCTTGGATCTGCTTTGAAGGTTGTAAGTCCGATTGCCCAAATGGAAAAGCACTCCAAAGCTGCTAGTCCTCAAGACTTTTGCTCCTGGGAATCTAGATGGTTGGGCATGGATCTGGTTTTGAAGGGCTTGGGACTCGCTCTCCTAGTTGAAAAGCCCTCCGAAGCTTTGGAATGGGGAGGAGGAAAAAGAGGGGGGGAGAAGAGGGTGGAGAAGAAGGTGAAGAAGGAAGGAAAACAGGAAGGAGAAAGGAGTGGAAGTGGTAGAGAAGGGAGAAGGGAGGAGGAGGAGGAGGAGGAGGACTAGTGGCCCTGGGGAATCCTCCCCTTGCTTCCTTCCTTCCTTCCTTCCTTCCCTCCATCCCTCCCTCCTTCCTTCTCTTTCCACTTTTCCTTCCTACTTTTCCTTCCTTCCTTCCTTCCTTCCTTCCTCTCCTCCTCTCCCCTCTTTTGTCTCTGTCCCTGTTCCTTCCTTCCCTCCCTCCCTGCCTTCTTTCTTCCCTTTCCACTTTTCCTTCCTTGCATGCTTGCTTCCTTCCTCCCTTCCATTTCCCTCCCCTCCTCTCCACTCTTCTGTCTCTGTCCCTGTTCCTTCCTTCCTTCCTTCCTTCCTTCCTTCCTTCCTTCCTTCCTTCCTTCCTTCCTTCCTCCCCTCCTCTCCCCTCTTTTGTCTCAGTCCCTGTTCCTTCCTTCTTTCTTTCCTTCCTTCCTTCTTTTCTGTTTCTCTTTCTCTCTCTTTCCCTCTCTTTTCTCTCTTCCCTCCCTTTCTCCAGCCCATATATCTTGAATTTTGGCGCTCTTCCCCCCATCGCCCCCGCCAAGGCTGCTGATTCAGAACCAGAAACCACTCACTCCCCACCCCAAAAAACTCCTAGAGTTTGGCCAAGCCTCTCCAGGAAGCCTCTGGGCCCAGCTGAGATCCAGAGAAATGCGAGGCCCGGGGCAAACAGCTGCAGCCTGACAAGGCAGAGATGCTGCCAGCCAAACTACACAAAACTACACAAAACCATTAAAACAAAAAGAAAAAAAAAGAGGAAACACCTTTCAAACAATGCGGCATCATGAAAAATCACATCCACCGTGTGGAAGGGGGGGAAAAAATCTGAATTTTTCTGCCCACGTCGTCTTTTTTCCACCGATGAAAGTTTGCAGAAATAATTCCACAAAAGAAGAAAAATCGGGGGCCCCAAAAAATCCTCCAGGAACACAACACGGCCCTGTTAAATTCTTTATGAAGCGCAGGTGGTCCTCGATTTACAACGTAGCCCCAAAATTTATGTCGCTAAGCAAGACATTTATCAAGTGGGTTTGGGGACATTTTACTACCTTTTTCACCAAGGCTGTTAAGCGAATCCCTGCAGCTATTAATTGAGGAACGTGGTTGTTAAGTGAAACCTGGCTTCTCCACACACACCCCAAGTTCATTTTTTTCAGCGCCATTGTAACTTCAAACGGTCACTAAACAAAACGGTTGTAAGTCAAGGACTGCCTGTACATCAATAAAAACGTACATAATTTCTACTTTTTTTTCATATGTCTTTTAAACTCTTCCCTTTGGGGAATTGGGCTGCAGGAGGAGGAGGCCGAAGAGGCTGACCCGGGGGAAGGAGAGGTTGAATCGACAAACCTCGATAGATTTGCAAGGAATGAAAAATCTGTTTGTGGGGATTATAACAGATTTATGGTGATTAATCATCAGCCGCAGAGGCCAAACCTTACGAGTTTTTCAGACTCGATGGAGGAAAAACGCCAGATTAACTTCGGCGTTTGCAAAATGTCTTAAAATTAAAATACCCAAGGGAGGAGGAGGAGGAGGAGGAGGAGGAGGAGGAGGAGGAGGAGGAGGGAGGGAGGGAAATGGAGCCCAGGTTTATTTTTCCTTCCCCGCCAAAAACAACATCTCGCGTCTCGCAACAGCTGGATGCCCACGCTGTCCAACGGGAAGGGGTGAAGGCAGAAAAAGCAGCAGAAAAAGGACAGAGAGTTGAACCCAAAGCAGATATTTTCCCCAGGGGTATTTTTGGCAGCCTTCCCAAAAAAATGCCCCCTCGTTTCTCAAACACAAACACATGGCAGAGTAGGAAGGGACCCCGGAGGTCTTCTAGTCCAACCCCTTACTCAGGCAGGAGACCTTCTACCATTCCGGACAAGAAGACCTCCAATCTCTTTTTTGGAAAGCTGAGACTCATATTTATGATGGCCGTAGAGTCCCGGGGTCACGTGACCACCACCCCTTTTGTGACTAGAACTCCCCGTCTCCTGGTGGCTGGCCCAAAGTCATCTGGCTGTCTTTCATGGCTGAGGCAGGACTAGAACTCCCCGTCTCCTGGTAGCTGGCCCAAGGAGCCTAGCCCTAACCCTAACTCTAACCACTTCCAAATCTGAAAATATCTTTTTTTTTTCACTCTATTTTGTTTTAGGAAATACAATACAATAGCAGAGTTGGAAGGGACCTTGGAGGTCTTCTAGTCCAACCCCCTGCCTGGGCAGGAAACCCTATACCGTTTCAGACAAATGGCTATCCAACATCTTCTTAAAGACTTCCAGTGTTGGGGCATTCACAACTTCTGGAGGCAAATTCTGTTCCACTGATTAATTGTTCTCACTGTCAGGAAGTTTCTCCTCAGTTCTAAGTTGCTTCTCTCCTTGATTAGTTTCCACCCATTGCTTCTTGTTCTGCCCTCAGGTGCCTTGGAGAATAGCTTGACTCCCTCTTCTTTGGGGCAACCCCTGAGATATTGGAAGACTGCTATCATGTCTCCCCTAGTCCTTCTTTCTATTAAACTAGACATACCCAGTTCCTGCAACCGTTCATGTTTTAGTTTCCAGTCCCCTCATCCTCTTTCTTGCTCTTCTCTGCACTCTTTCTAGAGTCTCCACATCTTTTCTACATCGTGGCGACCAGAACTGAATGCAAATATTCCAAGTGTGGCCTTACCAAGGCATTATAAAGGGGCATTAACCCTTCACGTGATCTTGATTCTATCCCTCTGTTTATGCAGCCTAGAACTGTGTTGGCTTTTTTGGCAGCTGCTGCCCATGGCTGGCTCCTATTTAAATGGCTGTCCAGTAGGACTCCGAGATCCCCCTCACAGTTACTACTAGTGAGCAAGGTACCACCTATACTGTACCTGTGCATTTTGTTTTTGTTGCCTAAATGTAGAACCTTACTCTTTTCACCACTGAATATCATTTTATTAGATAGTGCCCAATGTTCAAGTTTGTCAAGATCCTTCTGTATCTTTAGCCTGTCTTCTGGAGTGGCCATTCAACCCCTCCCCACCCTGATCGCACCCATGATCAAAATGCCACAAAGGGGAAACCGAGGCAGAACGGAAGGCTCCCGCAAGCCCCACAGGCCACTTTGCTCACATGCTCCACAGAACTTTTAAAAAGCAAACTTACCTTCTCCTCTGTGTGTGTGTGTGTGTGTGTGTGTGTGTGTGTGTGTGTATGTCCGTCCTAGCATAACTCTGGAATGCCTCAAGCAATTTCAACCAAACTTGGTACACAGATGACTTTCTCTCTGGAGAAAAATACTGTGAGGGGTAAGTGTGTTCTGTTAAGATACAGCCTGTTGTGCCTTAATACGGCTTCTACCGTACTGCCATAAAATGACTTCTACTGCGCAGTGCAGTGGAGGTGCCATGCTAACGGCTTCACAGTACTCCACAAGGGGTCTCCCTCTAGTAAGGGGGGAAATCCAACATTAGAAATTACGTTTGGTCCCCCAGATATTCCCCACCCACCCCATATCAACAGATACCAGGGCAATGCTGGTTTATCGGCTACTATTTTATTAAAAACCCCAAGCACGTCTCCTCCCAGCCTTGGAAAACTGGCGATAAATCAGCTCAGATTCTTACCAAGAGGTGCATCTTGACCTGGAGCAAAGCGTCTTCTCTCTACTAAAGGTAGCTTGGCGGAAACATCTGTTGTCTCGCTGGTTTCTCAGCTGGATGGTTCTTCCTCTGGACTTTTAAACTCCAGAATAGCCCACGGGGGAGGCATTTGTCACTGGAAACGTTCCCTGTTGTTTTTAGCCCACTATTAATTTCTCTCTCTCTCATTCTCGCTGATTCGATACAGCGGGGTTGAAAATATCTCCCGCAGCATTGAAAGGATGAGGAGCTTCCCCACGGAGTTGATAAATAAAAGCGCTGGAGATCCACGGTGGAGATAAGGAGCAAATCTCCACTCAGTGCCCTGCGCGGAATCAGATCCCTGGTGGTGATTTTTAAAGTAGAGGACAAAAGATTCTCTTTTTAAAGCCTTATTCCAGGATATCTGGAGATGCTCCTGGATGATCCGAAATGGTGGGTGATGGTTCCAAGATTTGAGGAGCAAACAAATTCAGAGTACGGCAAGACAGCGACAAAAATTTAGACTGCGATATCTCAATCATGGCCATTTTAATAGGTTTGGATTTCATCCATGCAAGATGCCTGTCGGGCCTGCAGCCATCTTTTCTTTCGGATCTTTGGCCTGCCACACTTTCTATTCTTCTACTAGGCATTTTTTTTTATGGTGGGAAAATACAGAGTTCGATGATATGTAGCCATAACAATATTCTTTCCAGAAAGCCAAGGTCATCCTTTGTCTTTGCTCCTCTGCACCTGATCGGAACTGGATGGGTGGAAGCTGCCAGCGTGGCAGTGGGAGACTGGACCATGGGATGGGCTTGTGGGTGTGGGGGCAAGGTCTTGAACTTTCAACGGGGTGGGGAAAACCGGGGAGATTTCAGATTCGGGTTTTCCCAGATGCGCCAACATGGCTCTCTTCATAAATTGGGACTTTGAGCAATACTTTGTCTTGGACTCCGATTTAATTTTGGATGCTATTTGGAACCCTAACAGTGCCAACACCAGAGCACCTCAAATGTGATGTGATAGCAGTCTTCCAGTACTTGTGGGGCTGCCCCAAAGAAGAGGGAGGCTCCAGCTGTTCCCCAAAGCACCTGAAGGGCAGGAGAAGACGCAACAGGGGGAATCTCATCAAGGAGGGAAGCAACCTAGGACTAAGGAGAAAAGTCTTGATAATGAGAACAATCAATCAAAGGCACAAAATTGTGGGTGCTCCTCCATCACTGGAGGTCTTCAAGAAGAGACTGTCCAGGATAGTAGAGGTTCTCCTGCCTGAGCAGCGGGTTGGACTAGAAGACCTCCAAGGTCCCTTCCAACGCTGTCATTCTGTATCCTGGTCACCCCTGCTTTCCCGAGACTGCCTCTACCTCCTCTGTTGTAGCTGCTCCTCTCTCTCCCTGTTCAAGCTCCAGCATTCATCAGCCCTTGTTAGGAAGTGCACGCAATGGCTGAGCAGCTTAATTAACCAAAGGAAGCTGACAACCACCGAAAGCCAGCGCGGTGATGACAGATTGCTCCGTATTAATCACGCATTATCATACGTGACGGCTGGGAGGCCGTTGTGGCAGATGAAGTTATGAGACCTGGGGGTTGGGTATTTACATTTGTGGGTCTCCACGTAACCCCTCCAGTTCTGCTTCCCCTCCCAGTTGCTCCATCAAATATCTCCCTCAGCTTCCAAGCACTGCTTTCCCCCCGGAGTTCCCAGGAGTCTCTGTTGCCATGGTGATCTTGGAATACATCAGTGTGGATTTCTCCCGGGGGTTTTGCCTCTGACAAGTTGGACTCAGGGTAGCTGTAATTTTCCAGCTGTCTCTGCATCTTTGACTGATCGAGCAGAGCTTCTGCGTGGAACAAGCCACGGTTCTCGGCGCAGCGTATGGCGGGACGAGGAGATGTCACAGCCAGAGCTGGAGAGAGACACAACGACAACAACACTTTTGTTTTCCATGCTGAAGCTGAGGTTCTTCAAGGTGATTCACAGCCTTGTCAATATTCCAGGGTCTTCTCCACACTCAGAACACCCTGTCTCCAGAAAGCCAAATATCTACCCCACGATCTCCTTCTGGGTGGGGCCCTCATGCCCCAGTCATGATTGGAAGAAGATCCACGATGGAGAATAGACTTCTTGGAAGAACGATATTCTTGGTTGTTCTTCTCTTTACACCACCCCGCTGATACCACACTGAATCCAGTTTTGGTCACCACGATACCAAAAAGATGTTGGGAGAAATGCAAAGAGCCAGGAAGAGGATTAGGGGACTGGAGGCTAAAACACGTGAAGAACGTTTGCAGGAACTGGAGATGTCTAGTTTAACGAAAAGAAGACTTGGGGTGACATGATAGCAGCCTCCCACTATTTGAGGGGCTCTTCCATAGAAGAGGGAGTCTACCTATTCTCCAAAGCACCTGAAGTCAAGTGAAGAAACAACGGATGGAAACTAACCAAGGAGAGAAGCAACCTAGAATTAAGGAGGAATTTCCTAACCGTGAGAACAATCCACCAGTGGAATAGTTTGCCTTCAGAAGTTGTGGATGCTCCATCACTGGAGGTCTTCAGAAAGAGATTGGACAAGCAACCAGGAGGCCCTATACTCTTCTGGACAAATGGCTATCCAGTGTCTTGAAGACCTCCAGTGGTGGAGCACCCATAACTTCTGGGGGCAAGCTGTTCTGTCCATCCATGCATCCACCCACCCACCCATCCATCCATCTGACATGGATCTTATATATCTATCTATCTCAGAATCATTGGGCTGGAAGAGACCTTGGAGGTCTTCTAGTCCAACCTCCTCTCAGGCAGGAGACCTCGACCATTTCAGACCAACAGTTGTCCAACCTTTCCTTGAAAAGACCCAAGTTTTCAAGAGGTCCTTCTTTGACTTTCAGAATTTGCTCCTTTTGAGATTTTCCTCATCTCCAAGAAATCCCACCAGATTGTCCCCAGGCCCCACTGTCTGACAGCTTCTTCTCTTTTTTTGTCACAGCCTAATATATCACCTGCCCTATCTTATCTCCTGCCTAGTCATGCCTCTAAATTATATCTGCTTCTATAAATAAACCCAGAATTCTCCTGCGAGGACGCCTCTAAATTAACAGGCATCCAGCGATAATTAAATCGGGTAGAAATTAAACATATATTTACTTTCTCGTCCGGGCCTTTCAGGGAGTAGGGAGCGCGAAGGAGACAAAAGGAGACAAAATATGAGTAAATGAAAAGAAAATAAAAATTCTCATGTTGACATCTGTGCAACACCCTTCTCCGCTGATAAGGAAATATGAGGCTTTCGTAAAACATAAACGAACAAAGACGCCCTAATTAATCTTCCCAAGGAAAGTTGTAATTTCCTTATGCAAATTCTAAGTGGAGTTTATTGCAAGGGTTTCGGAGGTCCGCCCTCCCTCTGTGCAAAAATTTTCCTTCACCGGATCAATTCCTGGGACCGTCTGGAAGAAAATAGAACATGCCGGAAGGTTCTAGAGAATTCCCTCCCTCCTAACCAAAGCATAGAAATCAAGACACAAGTAATCCTTGACTTATGACCACAATCAGGACCAAAATTCTAAGCAAGGCGGTTGTTACATCAGTCGCACCTGATTTCATGACCTTCATGGCCACCGTTGTTAAGCAAACCACTGCAATCGTTATGTGAATTACGAGGTCGTTAAATGAATCTAGCTTCCAACCATTGAGTTGGCTTGTTGGAAGGTAGCTAGGAAGATCGCAAATTGTGCTCATGTCATCCCAGGATGCTGTCGTAAATACACACCAGGTGGCAAATGCCCAAATTTCAATCCTACGGCCGTGGAGTTGTAAGTGTGAGGACCAGTCATGGCTTATTCGTGTAGGAGGACATACTCGGATGCTTCCTCATGAGGTGGGCTTCTAACCTCAACGCTCACAGCCAACAGATTCCCTAAACAGGACATCAACATGGAAATACTAAGAACATCTGACTTTGAACGTCCACCTAAAACTCAAGGCAGCTTCTTCAAACCCAGTCAGATCTCCAAATCCATCACGGGTCTCATTGCTAACAAGAAGTAATGGATGCAAGATCATTAAAGAGAGAGATCCACCCTAGAACTAAGGAGGAATTTCCTGACGGCGAGAACAAGCCATCGGTGGAACGGCTTCCCTCCAGAAGCTTTGGGTGCCTCATCCCTGGAGGCCTTCAAGAAGAAACTGGACAGCCTTTTGACCAGGATGGTGGAGGCACCCCTGCCTTGAGCAAGGGGTTGGACTAGAAGACTTCCAGGATCCCTTCCCACTCTGCTATTCAGTTGACCAGTGGGAGGGCTTCCCTCCAGAAGCTGTGGCTACCCCTGGAGGTCTTCAAGAGGAGACTGGATACATATATGAATTGAAATACTTAATTGCTATATGGATTAATAATTAACAATGGAAAATTATATTTGGAGCTGTGGATGATTGGTGACATTATGGTTAATTGAAAGTATAAATGTACAATATGAATTAATGGGGATCCTTTGTTTTAATCTTTGTTTTCCCTCTCTAGAGATAGGTGATATTATAATTCTATAAAGACTTATTGTTACCTAATAGATAATTATGGATTCAAGGAAATAAGGGCCGTCACAAATGAAAGAATATTAATGGTAATCTGAAGACATAAATGCTCAATGACAGTGAAATATTTAGTTATGTTTAATGGATAACCAGTGATTTTATTTTTAACTGTAAAAACGGATGCACAAAAGCTTGTAACCAAACGACATGCTTGATGAAATCGAGGAAAGTTGTTTTTCTCCTTGCTTTTGTTCTGTATGTGTTGTTTTGTCTTTTTTAAAGAAAAAAATAAATAAAATTAAAAAGAAGAAGAAGAGGAGACTGGACAGCCATTTCTCCAGAATGGCGTAGAGCCTCCTGCTTGAGCCGTGGGTTGCATTAGAAGACCTCCAAGGTCCCTTCCAACTCTGTAACATTCCGTTCTTCTACCATCCCAGACCAATGAATCAGTGGAAGGACGAATCCAGATGCTGTGAGTGCTCCACCACTGGAGGCCTTCAAGAAGAGATTGAACAGCCATTTGTCCGGAAGGGTCTCCAGCTTGAGCAAGGGGTTGGACTAGAAGACCTCTAAGCTTCCTTCCAACCCTATGGTACCCTATGTTCTAAATCCCAAAGACTTCATTCATCGCAGAGGCAAGTCAACATCATCCAGAGCTTGCTCAGGAACGGGGAGAAGGACATCTCCCGTGGGAATGCTCTACTTGGAACAATGGGGCTGTCGGGCCTGCAGCCATCTTTCCTTTGGGGTCTCTGGCCTGCCACACTTTCTATTCTTCTACCATGAATTTTCTATGGTGGGAAAATATGGAGTTAGATGATATGTAGCCATAACAATATTCTTTCTAGAAAGCCAAGGTCATCCTTTGTCTTTGCACCTCTGCACCTGGCGGGAAGTGGATGGGTGGAAGCTGCCAGCATGGCAGTGGGAGATTGGACCATGGGGTGGACTTGTGGGCGTGGGGGCAAGATCTTGAACTTTCAACCAGGTGGGGAAAACCGGGAAGTTTTCAGATTCGGGTTTCCCCAGATGTGCCAACATGGCTCTCTTCATCAGTTGGGACTTTGAGGAATTCTTTGCCTTGGACTCTGATTTAATTTTGACAGAGGCTGCTTCCACACAGCTTCAATACTCATCCAGAAACCATCGTGAATGTGCATCACTCATAAAATCATGTTTTACATCCTCACAACGATGCCCAGATGAAGCTTCAAGATTCTGTAAAATGGACCCTCAGCACATCTGGAGCCTCCGCCATGCCTTGTGAGAGGCCCTCCCTGCCTCGATCCGCTCCTTCTATTTTCCCTACAACCTCCTAATTCAATTTTCTTTACCCTCCCTTTCTTCTTCTTCTTCTTCTTCTTCTTCTTCTTCTTCTTCTTCTTCTTCTTCTTCTTCTTCTTCTTCTTCTTCTTCTTCTTCTTCTTCTCCCGCATGGTGTATTTTTCAATTGGCACAAGAAATGGTCGTTAGCGGTGCAGACAGTTTATTCTGCTGCAATTGCGGAAGAATGGATTTCCAAGATAAAGGACGACCGAAGTCACACACAAACCGCCCCATCGCTTGCTTTGTAGTTCTGCAATTTTTCGGCTTGTCGGGCTGAGAAACAGCGACGGGCTTGTCAATTCATCCCCCGATGCAGCCTTCAGGAGACGTCAAATGCATTTCCTGCTTCCTGTCTTTCGGGATAAGAGATCCCGAAACTAGCAAAACTTGAGGGCCCCAGCCTGATCTCCATAAGTGTCAATCCAGAGAATGGAGAAGACACGCGGTGTTATTCTGTGGAAGAGCTGGAAGGGGCCTTGGAGGTCTTCTAGACCAACCCTCTGCTCAGGTTAAGGGGATCCAACACCACCCCAGTCAAAAGGTTGGCCAATCTCTTCTTGAAGACCTCCAGTGATGTCTTTGAAGTCAACGCTTGATTTTTTAAAAAAAAAATCTGTATTTTTTGCAGCCGGAGGACAACGTGTGTTGCTTAACCGAGTACGGCATTTTCGTGTACCAATTAACACAAATGCAAAAACGTGCCTCCGACGAACACAAATAAGTCACCGTAAACAGCTGTACTCTGCAAGAACATCATGTTGGAACAATTGTCTTGTTGCCCAAAAGTTACGTTACGGCTCATGCAATTCTTTTTCTCGCTACCTAGTACGATCAGCTGAACGCAGGTATTGCCTTCCACAATGATGGCAGGAAGATGGACCCATTCCGAGGATTGATGGGGTCCAGTTAAAGCTGACATTCCAGATGTTGAAGACTGATTTGGAAGGGACAAACATCAGCCATCGCCCAAACTGGCAGGGAAAAAACGCTTTAAAAAGCAGAGGGAAAGCTTCCTTGGAAGCAGTTTTTTTTTACTACCGGTTTCCAGAACCAAGGACCATTGTCTCTACCGATTCGGCTGAACCGGGCCGAACTGGGAGGATTTCACCCCTGCTGTAGACCCTCAACCGTGCCTTCACATGTTCACCACAACAATGGTCTGAGCTGTGAGCTAATTCCACACAGGAAGCTCCTCCTTGCAAGTGAAGCATTGAAGGCACCACAACACTTCACCACAAACACAACCTTCTGACATCGGCTCTCAGTTGGCCTTCAATTCATCTTGGCCGGGAGGGAGGAGAAAGAAGGAGAGAAAGGAAGGAGAGAGAGAGTAAAGGAGGGAGGGAGGGAGGAGGGAGGGAGGGAGGAGAAAGAGAGTGAGAAAGGGAGAAAAGGAGGGAGAGGGGGAGAGAATAAGGAAGGAGATAGAGTAAAGGAGGGAGAGAGGGAGGAGGAAGGAAGAAGGAAGGAGAAAGAGGGAGAAAAGAAGGGAGAAAAGGAGGGAGGAAGGAGAAAGAGAGGGAGAGAGAAAGGAAGGAGGGAGAGTAAAGGAGGGAGAGAGAAAGGGAGAAAAGGAGGAAGGGAGGACATAGTGAAAAGAAAGGAAGAGAGGCAGGGTAAAGGAAGGAAAGACACAGAAGGGAGGAAGGAAAGGAAGGAAGGAGGCTTAGGACAGACCCCCCCTCCTGTTTTCATTCCCTCCCCCCCAGCCCTCAATTTGAAAACCCTCAAATTTAAGAAAAACAAAGAAACTTCTAACACAAACTGAAATCCCATCCAAACTCGGGGGCCACTCAGTGACCGGCAAAAAAGACACTCCCCCCTCAGACCTAACACCCCCCCATCCCTTTCTTTTAGCCCTCTTAGGGCCCTTCGCTTCGTGGTTTTTTTTGCAAGCCATTCTGCCATCCTGCCTTGCAAAGGGGGAGGGGGGGTGGGACAAGAGAGAAGCAAAGAGCAGAACCGAATCATGCCCACCCCCACTCCCCACCCCCACCAATTTGGCTGACCTCGCCTGGCCCCCTCCCCAGCCAGCTTGTCCTCATTTTCTGCACAAACCCTCCCTTCCCCCCACACCAGGACTGCCAGCTAAGCATCTGAAGACACAGCCCGGGGGGGGGGGGGGAGAGTGTCCTGGTTGTGAGCTTCATTAACCTGCCGTAATTAAAACTGGGCTGGCTTTCCTGCGGCTGCGATTAAAATGTTAACATGGGCTAAACTGAGACGGTCCCTCCGGGGGTCTCGCTTTTGGATGGAGGACACGGCTGGGCAGTGAGGAAGGACGGACAGACGGATGAGTGGTCGGCAGGGGTGGGTTGCTACCGGCATTACTGCTGGTTCAGTGCAAAAAAAAGTTTGCACTTACACCAAAAAAGTTCCACGCATGAGCAGGATGTTAGAAAAGGGGTGGGGGGGTTTACATTTCTTCAATGGAGGTCGTTTTGTCCCTGCGCAAAACCAGAAACCACCAACGATAGAACCTGTTCGGGTACGTGGACGGCCGAGTTATCACCTACTCGGCCGAACCGGTAGAAGCCACCTCTGGTGGTCGGGGATATGGCGAAGCAGCGGAGGGCAGAAGGATCCTCCACTTAATCCAAGCAACAGAATCAAGAATATGTCAATAGTACAGGCACGCCTCGACTTACGACCGTTCGTTTAGTGACTTTTGAAGTTACAACAGCACTGAAAAAAGCGACTTTATTGGGATTGTCTAGTCCAGTGAAAAGAACAAGGGAAGGACATGATGGCGGTGCGCCAATATTTGAGGGGCTGCCCGAAAGAAGAGGAGGGGGGAGCAACCTATTCTCCGAAGGACAAGAAGCAACGGATGGAAATGAACTTGACAGGGAGAACAAATAACCAGTGGAACAATTTGCCACCAGAACATGTGGTTGCGCCATCACGGGAGGCTTTCAAGAAGAGGTTGAATGGCCCTCCTGTTCAGGAAGTTGAATTAGAACCCTTTTCAGGTCTATTATGGAGGAAGAGGAGGAGGAGGAGGAGGAGGAGGAGGAGGAGGAGGAGGAGGAGGAGGAGGAGGAGGAGGAGGAGGAGGAGGAGGAGGAGGAGGAGGAGGAGGAGTCTAATACTGGAGGTTTTTAGGAAGAGACTTGACAGCCATTTGTTGGGAATGGTCTGGGGTCTCCTGCCTGAGCATAGGGTTGGACTAGAAGACCTCCAAGGTCCCCTCCAACTCTGGGACTCTGTTATAATCGCTCTCCCAGTCCGTTGTGAGCAGAGCTCTTGCCAACCTCGCTGTGATTAATGAGTCTGCCGATGAAGACCGACAGTTTTCTCCATTGGCCGTAATAGAGTCGCCAACGTCTTCTGTCCACTGAGCCCCCCGGACTTCATGGTCCCTCAGCAGGGGCTTCATCTTGGCAGGGGAATTATCTGGCTGTGACCGCCTGGAAGGCCAACTCTTTCAAATTTGAAGGGGACCCAGGTGTGCCAAGGTGGATTAGTTAAGCACAACTTAACTAGGTTAGCGGGGGGGGGGGGAAACCCAGCTTGTTTTGCACAAAGCCAGAGCCGTATTTTCGAAAATAGAAAGGAAGGAAGGAAGGAAGGAAAAGAAAAAAGAGAAAGAGGTGAGAAAAAGAAAGAAGGGAGGGAAGGGAGAAAGAAGGAAGGAAAAGAGAGAAAGAAAGAGGTGAGAAAAAGAAATAATGAAGGGAGGGGAGGGGAGGGAGGAGGAAGAGAAGGAAAAGAGCGAAAGAAAGAGGTGAGAGAGAGTAGGAGGGATGAAGGGGTGGAGGAGAAAGAGGAGGAGAGAGAGAGAGAAAGAGAGAAGGAAAGAGGGGAGGGAGAGAGGGAGGAGGTAGAAGAAGGAAAGAGAAAGAAAGGAAAGAGACAGAGAGAGAGTAGAGAGAGAGGATGGAAGGAAGGAAAGAGAAAGAAAGAGTAGAGAGAGAAAAGGAAGGAAGGAAGGAAGGAAGGAAGGAAGGAAGGAAGGAAGGAAGGAAGGAAGGAAGGAAGAGATTCAAGGCTCCTTCTTTGCTATAGGAGAAGAAAAAGAGCATTTGGGCCAATCTCCAGGCCCTCCTCAAATAAAAATACAAAATTCGCTCAAACCGCCTCCCGGCCACGAATGCAAGAAAGAGCCTTAGAGAAGCAGAAACTCTGCAGAGCTTCTCTTTGATCTCCTTTATTTTGAAAACGTGGTGGGTCTGTTTCCCCCCCCTCCCTTTCCCTCCCTTTGCGGGGTCTTCAGCCGGCTCCCTCTTAATCTGTCCGGGGGGCTAAACGCGATGAAGGAGAAGAGGAGGAAGCGGCAGACAATCCCGCCCTGAAGGAAAAACACCCAGGCTTCGGTTTGAGGTTAGGCAGCAGGCAAAAATAGGTTTCCAACGCACCATACATCAAAAGGAAAGACGCCAGGAGCCGGTACAGGCAGTCCTCGACTTACGACGGCAATGGAGCTCGCCCATTACAATCGTCGGTTGTGAGACTCGGGGGGAAATGGATGCAACCAGCAGAGACAGCCTAAATCAACCTATAGGAGCAAGTCCTCTTCAACCTAAGACCATAATGGAGCCCCGCATTTCTGTGGCTAAGTGGGGACAGTTGTTCGGTGAACTTTGCCCCGTTTTACGACCTTTCTTGCCACGGTTGTTAAGTGAATCCATGTGGTTGTTAAGTTAGTCACGCGGTCGTTAAGGGAATCTTGTTTCCCTCTGTTGACTTTGCAAAAGGGGATCAGGTGACACACACACACGGGGACACTGCGACCGTCATAAGTATGAGTCAGTGGCCAAATGTCATCATTTTGTTCAGGTGGTCGTGGGGAGACAGTGGCAGTCATTAAGTGTGAAAAAGGTTTTTTGGGTGCCATTGTAACTTCATCTGTGATGATAGAATAACAGAATAACAGAGTTGGATGGGACCTTGAAGGTCTTCTAGTCCAACCCCCAGCTCAAGCAGGAGACCTTAGGTCACTTCTATCTATCTATCTATCTATCTATCTATCTATCTATCTATCTATCTATCTATCTATCTATCTATCATCTATCTATCTATCTATCTATCTATCTAATCATCTATCTATCTATCCCTATTTCTTTCTCTATCTATCCCTATTTCTTTCTTTCTTTCTTTCTTTCTTTCTATCTATCTATCTATCTATCTATCTATCTATTTATCTATCTATCTATCTATCTATCTATCTATCTATCTATCTATTCATCTATCATCTATCTATCTATCTATCTATCTATCTATCTATCATCTATCTATCTAATTATCTACCTACCTACCTATCTAATCATCTATCTATCCCTATTTCTTTCTCTATCTATCTATCCCTATTTCTTTCTTTCTTTCTTTCTTTCTATCTATCTATCTATCTATCTATCTATCATCTATCTATCTATCTATCTATCTATCTATCTATCTATCTATCTAATTATCTACCTACCTACCTATCTAATCATCTATCTATCTATCCCTCTTTCTTTCTCTATCTATCTATCAACCCCTATTTCTTTCTTTCTTTCTATCTATCTATCTATCTATCTATCTATCTATCTATCTATCTATCTATCTATCTATCCATCCATCTATCTATCTACAGTATCTATCTATCGGAATAGAGGTGGAAGGGACCATGGAGGTCTTCTAGTCCAACCCCCTGCTCCAGTAGAAGACCCTTTACATTCCGGGTCAAATGATGGTCCAATCTTTTCTTGAAAACCTCCAGTGATGGAGCACTTGTCACTTCTGGAATCAAATCTTTTTCCACCGGTTCATTGATCTGAGACTACCGTATAGCAGGGTTAGAAGGGACCTTGGAGTTCATCTAGTCCAACCCTCTGCTTGAGCAGACGTTCTCCCCAATTCCTTGTGATTTGCAAGAAGAGTGCCACGTGCCAAGCATGGCAGGAAGACCGACAAACTCTCCCCCCCTCCCCCATCGTGGCTATCTTCTTTCTAACACAGCTCGGCCAGGCTCCTCGAGGGCGGATGACAAACCATCTTCTGTTCAAACCATTTTTGTTTCCTCGGCTGTCACGCGATGGCATATTTTTCTTCCTCTGATCTGACAACCGAGAGGAAACCAGCAAGAGAAGAATCGCACTGCCTGGAGTGTGGGGGCAAAAAGGAAACTTAAAATGCACTTCTTTTATTTCTCTGTGATTTCAATCCGCAGATTGAGGAGGGAATTTTCAGGGGAGGGGGAGTTTCCCACCAGGTTTTGGGTTGTCGGAAGAGCAAGCAGGAGGCAGCTGCGATGCCGGAGGAGACGTGGTGGTGGGTTGTGGTTTCTTTCTCTTTTTTTTTTCTTTTTTTAAAACTTCCTTGATGTGTTTTATTTGTTCAGCACCCAGTGTGAGTCCGTGGGAGTCGGCGGTCTGGAAATATGGGAACACACAACTTAAATAAACATGTAGACAGTTGTGTTAGGTCTGCAGGCTGTGCGGTGCGTTGAAGGAAGAAAAATGGGAGGGAGTCTGGAGAGGAACAGCTCCCATATCAGAGGGGGGGGGAGTGGCACAGTGTCCTTGTGCTCAGGTGGACCAGGGGTGAAATCCAGCAGGTTCTGGAAAACCAGTAGCGGAAATTTTGAGTAGTTCGGAGAACCAATAAATACCACCTCTGGCTGGCCATGCCCCCATCTATTCTCTGCCTCCCGAGTCCCGGGAAGGAATGGGGATTTTACAGTATCCTTTCCCTGCCACGCCCACAAAGCCATGCTCACCGAGCCACGCCCACAGAACCGGTAGCAAAAAAAAATTGAATCCCACCACTGCTTTACAGTCCTTTACGGCCCCCTCTAAGCGGTTTACAGAATCAGCCTCTTGCACCCCCAACAATTTGGGGTCCTCGTTTTACCCACCTTGGAAGGATGGAAGGCTGAGTCAACCTGAGTCAACTTTGAGTCTGGTGAGATTCGAACTGCCAAATTGCAGGAGGTCGGCAGCCAGCAAAAGTAGCCTGCAGTACTGCACTCTAACCACTGCGCCATTGAGGCGGGAGGGAAAGAGGGAGGGAGGTAGAGAGGAAAGGTGGAAAGAAGGGAAAGGGAGGGAAAGGGAGGGAGGGGAGGAGGAGGGAGGAAGGGAGAGAGGGAGGGAGGACGGGAAGAAGGGAAAAGAAGGAAGAAAGTGGGAAGAAGGGAGATTTAAAAAGGAAGAAAGAGGAGGGAGGGAAGAAGATACGGAAGAAGGGAGGAAAAGAGGGAAAAAGAAGGAAGAAAGAGGGAGGGAGGAAAAGTGGAAAGAAGGGGAAAAAAGAAAGGGAGGGAGGGAGGGTGGGTGGGAAGGACGAGAAGGAAGGAAGGGAGAGAGGAAGGAAGGGAAGAAAGGAAAACGAAGGAAGAAAGAGGGAGGGAGGCAGATTTAAAAAGGAAGAAAGAGAAGGAGGAAGGGAAGGAAGAAGATAAGGAAGAAGGGAGGAAAAGAGGGAAAAAGAAGGAAGAAAGAGAGGGAGGGAGGGACAAGGAGGGGAGACAAATGGAGGGAGGGGGGAGGGAGGGATAAGGAAGGAAGGAGAAAGGGAAGGAAGAAAAAAGAGGGGAGGAGGAGGAGAGGGATCTGGAAGCCCACCCTCCTTCCTGCCCCCTTAGCATTTGCTGATGCCAGTGCCCCACCACCACTACTTCCTTCCCCCAGAAGCCGCTCTGATTCCTGAGCGATGAACTCCGGAGAAAGAGAGGAAGGTAAAAAATTAATAATAATGCCACATGCATTTATAATAGATCTCCTTTTTAATTATGGAGCGGGTGAGAACTCCGAGGCTGGGAGCTTCACAGACAATTTGGGCTGAGAGGGGGAAAAAATGAACTTTTCCATCCTCTTTTTTTCTCTCTCTCTCTCGAGTCTTTCAGCCCCTGGGAGAAGTTACACCTTCCAGGCTCCAACTGGCACAGAGACAAATATCCCCCTCCCCCTCTTTGGGACATTGGGTGGATCTCCATCTTCAACGAAAGATCTCGCCTACACTCATCGCCTTTGCAATACAGGCAGTCCCCGACTTATGGCCATTTGTTTAGGGATCATTCAAAGGTCCAACAGCACTGAGAAAAGGGACTTTGGGCTGTTTTTCACACTTAACGACCGTCGCAGCATCGTTTTGTTAATGCCACATATGGAATATGGAACAGATATAAACCCAGACTGTGGCCAAAGAGCCCTTTATCGGTTTCAGCACAAGAAGCATTTTATAACAAGAAAGGAGGGAGGGAAGGAAGGAAGGAAGGAAGGAAGGAAGGAAGGAAGGAAGGAAGGAAGGAAGGAAGGAAGGAAGGAAGGAAGAGCGAAGAGAATTGGTTAACATACCAAGATTTGCTGATACAGGAACACAGGGAGCTCAAAACGCAGTTGGGATAATTGACCGCAGAGGGATTTCATTTTCAATAGTTTTCATAGGCAATTAAGAGGTTGATTTAATATAGATAAAAAAGTCATTGGAAATGGTGGTGGTGGGGGGGGACATAAAACAGAATTTGAATCATGTGCAACTGATGAAAATGTGATGGCTAAAATGTAAAGTATAAAAGTTTTGTTGGGGTTTGAAACAGGAGAAGTTAAAAAGTGCAGGATAATGTGAGTTATAGATTCTATTTATCTATCCATCGATCCACTGTCATTGTCTGTCTGTCTGTCTGTCTGTCTGCCTGCCTATCTATCTATCTATCTATCTATCTATCTATCTATCTATCTATCTATCTACCGTATCTCTATCTATCTATCATCTATCTATCTATCTTTCTATCTATCTATCTATCTATCTATCTATCTATCTATCTATCTATCTATGCATCTATCTATCTACTGCATCTACTGTAACTACTGTATCTACTGTATCTACTGTATCTATCTATCCTTTCTATCTATGCATCTATCTATCTCTATCTATCTATCTATCTATCTATCTATCTATCTATCTATCTATCTATCCATCCAACCATCTATCTATCTATCTATCTATCTATCTATCTATCTATCTATCTATCTATCTATCTATCTATCTATCTATCTACCCTATCTGTCTGTCTATCCATCCATCCATCCCATCCATCCTCTATCTATCCCTCCATCCCTCCATCCTCTATCTATCTATCCATCTACCCATCCATCCATCCTTTATCTATCTATCTATCTATCTATCTATCTATCTATCTATCTATCCATCCATCATCCCACCATCCATCTACCTATCATCCATCTATCATCCACCTATCATCTATCCATCTATCTTTATCTATCTATCTATCTATCTATCTATCTATCTATCTATCTATCTATCATCTATCTATCTATCATCTATCTATCTATCCTATCTGTCTATCTATCCATCCATCTATCCATCCATCCATCCATCCTCTATCTATCTATCCTCACTAGGACCAATGTTCTATTTATCAGGCATTCTATAGTCTTCTTGGTTACACCCCAATTCAGGAAATGTACCCCCTTCAGGATGGGATCAATTCATCCCCCCCCCACTTGGCCCCATATTTAATTCAGCCAGGGTTTTTTTTTTTTTTTTTAAGCCTGCTATCGTACCCGTGTTTGCAAGGATCCATCTTATTAATTTTCATGTTGGGAATGGCTGGCAATTAATTCCTTCTGGCCTTGAAGAAATTAAAAGGAGTCAATCGACCCTCGCCAAAAGAACCGTCTTTTTTGTGTGCAAGCGAGTGCAACCAAAGAGACGATCCTTTCATCTTTGAACATCATGCGTGATCAAAAAGGTTGGATTAGCTTTGGAGAAATGGCCCCGGACAATGCAAAAAAAAATTTAATTGTTTAATTGCGCATTCCGTTCAAATGCTTCGTTTGATCGATCGATGGGAGGCGGGGGGGGAGTTTAGCTCCAGGCCTCGGCTCCTTTCCCCCAAAAGAGGAAAATGATAACAATTATTTTCTAATTATTCTATATTGCAGCAAATTCTAAGGTTAATTATGATGATTTAGAGATGTGGCTTTCCCTCATTAGCTGCAGCGTTAATGCATTTGGGAAGGGAGAAGAAGGGGAAGGAACTGGAAATGCCACATTAACAGGCGTGTAATTCCGAAATTTATCGGGGGGGAGGGGAAATTGATGGCCCCCGTAATGGTCCCAGCCGGGTCCGGATGAGTTCCACCCTCAACCAGCTCCGCAGATAATAGAATATTTTAATGGCTCCGATGGCGTCGCTCCGAGATGAAGCCTCGGAAGAGGGGCGGGAAGCGCAATCCATCAGAGGAGACGACTAAATTATTCAACCCCCAGATATTAAAAATATCTGGAGGGGACGAAGGATCGCCAAGATGGATAAGAACGAGTGAAAAATGTGTCCTTTGATCAACGGCGAAGACGTTGCACTTGCAAATGTTGGCCGGGGTGAATTTGGAGCTGCTGAGCAGGGCTGGAGATTGAGGGGGATTAAAGATTGGATTGGATTAGAACCCGGAACCAGGTGTGGGAGAGTTCTAGTTTCGACTCAGGTAGGAAAGACGCTGGGGGGGGGATTTCGGGTCAGTCACCAGGACGCAGGGAGTTCTAGTGCCACCCTAGCCATCAAAGATGCCTGGGTGACTTTGGGCCAATCACCAGGAGACTGGGAGTTCTAGTCCCACTCTAGGCTTCAAAGCCAGCTGGGTGATTTTGAGCCAATCGCCAGGAGACTGGGAGTTCTAGTCCCACTCTAGGCTTCAAAGCCAGCTGGGTGATTTTGAGCCAATCGCCAGGAGACTGGGAGTTCTAGTCCCACTCTAGGCTTCAAAGCCAGCTGGGTGATTTTGAGCCAATCGCCAGGAGACTGGGAGTTCTAACCCCACCTTACGTTTGAAATTCAGCTGGATGGATAATCATTAGGTGAATTCTAGTCCCTCCCTAGCAGAGGTGGGCTCCTACCGGTTCAGCCCAGTTCAGATGAACCAATAGTGGTATGCCAGCCTGGGTCACAGAACTGGCAGAGACCCAGGCTGGCCACGCCCCCAAACCAGTTCCCTGATTGCCACTGCCATCTCCTTTTTTTTTAGTTCTGCACATGCGCAGAACAATTTCCATTGAACTACGCAAGCATGCGCAAGAGCAAACTGGCAGTAACGCCGGCTGAGACCCATCCCTGCTCCTTAGGCACGAAAGCTAACTGGATGACTGTGGGCCAATCACCAGGAGACTGGGAGTTCCAGTCCCGCCCTAGGCCTGAAAGGCGGGTGGGTGACTTTGGGCCAATCACCAGGAGACTGGGAGTTCCAGTCCCGCCCTAGGCCTGAAAGGCGGCTGGGTGACTGTGGGCCAATCACCAGGAGACTGGGAGTTCCAGTCCCGCCCTAGGCCTGAAAGGCGGGTGGGTGACTTTGGGCCAATCACCAGGAGACTGGGAGTTCCAGTCCCGCCCTAGGCCTGAAAGGCGGCTGGGTGACTGTGGGCCAATCACCAGGAGACTGGGAGTTCCAGTCCCGCCCTAGGCCTGAAAGGCGGCTGGGTGACTGTGGGCCAATCACCAGGAGACTGGGAGTTCCAGTCCCGCCCTAGGCCTGAAAGGCGGCTGGGTGACTTTGGGCCAATCACCAGGAGACTGGGAGTTCCAGTCCCGCCCTAGGCCTGAAAGGCGGCTGGGTGACTTTGGGCCAATCACCAGGAGACTGGGAGTTCCAGTCCCGCCCTAGGCCTGAAAGGCGGCTGGGTGACTTTGGGCCAATCACCAGGAGACTGGGAGTTCCAGTCCCGCCCTAGGCCTGAAAGGCGGCTGGGTGACTTTGGGCCAATCACCAGGAGACTGGGAGTTCCAGTCCCGCCCTAGGCCTGAAAGGCGGCTGGGTGACTTTGGGCCAATCACCAGGAGACTGGGAGTTCCAGTCCCGCCCTAGGCCTGAAAGGCGGCTGGGTGACTTTGGGCCAATCACCAGGAGACTGGGAGTTCCAGTCCCGCCCTAGGCCTGAAAGGCGGCTGGGTGACTTTGGGCCAATCACCAGGAGACTGGGAGTTCCAGTCCCGCCCTAGGCCTGAAAGGCGGCTGGGTGACTTTGGGCCAATCACCAGGAGACTGGGAGTTCCAGTCCCGCCCTAGGCCTGAAAGGCGGCTGGGTGACTTTGGGCCAATCACCAGGAGACTGGGAGTTCCAGTCCCGCCCTAGGCCTGAAAGGCGGCTGGGTGACTTTGGGCCAATCACCAGGAGACTGGGAGTTCCAGTCCCGCCCTAGGCCTGAAAGGCGGCTGGGTGACTTTGGGCCAATCACCAGGAGACTGGGAGTTCCAGTCCCGCCCTAGGCCTGAAAGGCGGCTGGGTGACTTTGGGCCAATCACCAGGAGACTGGGAGTTCCAGTCCCGCCCTAGGCCTGAAAGGCGGCTGGGTGACTTTGGGCCAATCACCAGGAGACTGGGAGTTCCAGTCCCGCCCTAGGCCTGAAAGGCGGGTGGGTGACTGTGGGCCAATCACCAGGAGACTGGGAGTTCCAGTCCCGCCCTAGGCCTGAAAGGCGGCTGGGTGACTTTGGGCCAATCACCAGGAGACTGGGAGTTCCAGTCCCGCCCTAGGCCTGAAAGGCGGCTGGGTGACTTTGGGCCAATCACCAGGAGACTGGGAGTTCCAGTCCCGCCCTAGGCCTGAAAGGCGGGTGGGTGACTGTGGGCCAATCACCAGGAGACTGGGAGTTCCAGTCCCGCCCTAGGCCTGAAAGGCGGGTGGGTGACTTTGGGCCAATCACCAGGAGACTGGGAGTTCCAGTCCCGCCCTAGGCCTGAAAGGCGGGTGGGTGACTTTGGCCCAATCACCAGGAGACTGGGAGTTCCAGTCCCGCCCTAGGCCTGAAAGGCGGCTCGGCGACTGTGAGCCACTCCTCCCCTCCATCAAAGGCCATCAAAGGATAAACACAAGGAAGGGGGGGGGAACCCCAAACCCTATTTATCTTTCACCCCACTTCGTAATTCTCGATGTCGGAGGACGCACCGTTTTGACTGATGAATGTTGATCAAATTCTATCTGGTGATTTAAACTGGATTTAGGAGGCAGAAGACGCACAAATTCAATTTCCCCGGCTTAATAAAAGATGTAAATATGAAATACGGAGGGCTTCTCTCGGCTCTGAGGAATGGGTTACGTCGGAGATGAATCGGTTCCCACCCAGCGGGGCTGCATGCGCCAGTGGGTCCCCGACTTACGACCGCCATCGGAGTTTCCTTGGCTAAGCAAGTTGGCCGTTAAGAGAGTCCCACGTTATTTAAGGGCCTTTTTTTAATGGATCTTTACTTAGAGCCAGGAAAGGGTTAATCTTTCTTTTTTTTTTGCCCGAAAACCTTTCATATATTTTGTTTTAATCCCTGCCACATTTAAGCATCGATCGGCCAACCTCAGCCACCGCTCGCTCATTAACATTTCAGAAATCGTTATGCAACATTGATATAATATTTTTTCCTCGTCCTTTAAAGATTTAATTTAGCACATCCCGGTGTCAACAGATTCCAGCGACTATTGTATAAATAAATAACACACGTACACACAAATACACACACCACTCCGTTAGGGATTGTGACATGAATTATTTCCTGAAAGGGTAAGAAGCCTTTGGGTGGCTGGTTTTGCAGCATTTCCTGGAAGGATCTGATAACAGCCCCACAAAATACAGGTAGGGCTCAAGAATGAAGGATCCCTCTGGGTTTTTTTCTTTCCTTCCTTCCTTCCTTCCTTCCTTCCTTCCTTCCTTCCTTCCTTCCTTCCTTCCTTCCTTCCTTCCTTCCTTCCTTCCTCCTCTATATTCTCCTCCTCTCCTTCTTCTCTCCCTTCCTTTCTCTCTTCCACCGCCTCTTCCTCTCTCTCCTCCACTCATTCTCTCCCTTCTTTCCTCTCTTCCTCTTCTTCTCCCTCCTCCCTTCCTCTCTTCCTCCTCTTCTTCCACCTCTTCCTCCTCCCCACAAACCCTTCTCCCTTCTAGCACTGACGACGTTCCCTAGTTGGGTCACGAAACGTCTGCAAGAAAACCACCAAGCTCAGAGGACATCAAGGACACCACAGTTCTTTCTCCTCCCTTCTTCCTCTCTTCCTCCCACCCTTCCTTCCTTCCTCTCTTCCTAGTCCATCTCCTCCTCTACTCCTTCTCCCCTCCCTTCCTCGCTTCCTCCTCCTCTTCCACCTCCTCCTCTCCACAAACCCTCCTCCCTTCTAGCACTGATGAGGTTCCCTAGTTGGATCATGAAACGTCTGCAGGAAAACAAGCTCAGGGAGAACACTCCCCTCCTCCGTTTCTTCCCCTCTTAAACCAGAAGTAATCAAGATCTGATTTGTAAAGCTGTTCCCGGGGCTTGTCGGCAGCCTGCGCCAGGCATCGTAAATTTTTTAAAATCCTATCTCGCCAGATCATAATGCTTCTCGTTCTTTTCCAAGATAAACTGTTTATCTAGTCCCATCCATTCCAAGGTTTCCTCTGTCACCCCCAGGGATAAAACTTGTCCTTCCTTTGACAGCCCATTTATAAGGGGGTCCTTTATGAAAGATTGGGGAGGGGGTCTTATTATCTCTCAGGGGGATCCTTTCTTTATTTTTTTTCCCACCCTCCCTCGGCTGAGAAAGACTCCGGAAGCCAGGCAAAGCTTTTACGGAGCTCGGAGAAAAAAGGAGATTGTATTGAGAACTCAAGCTGGGGTGGAGAGAAGTCACACGGTTGTCGACCCCAGCCTTAATCGACAATTTTTGTGCCTCTGTTGGGGGTCTCCTGCGCATGAACCGAGTCTACACTCCCCCCCCCCCTCCAAGTGAATTAAAAGCAAGAAAAATATCCCAGGAAGACATTTCATCACTCCGAGGCCACCCCGGCTTTGCAGCCTTCATATCTGCAATTGAACTGCAGAGTTTTTATTTTTTTAAAAGGGGGGGTCTTTAAAAATGACCCCCAGGGTGCTAGTTTTGGCCTTGGAGGGAGCTCTGCCAAATCCGGTCAAGGCCAAGCCAACTTCTGCATTAAACTGGGACGATTTGGGATAAATTGGAATAGCTGAACCCCCTCCTGTCTCAAGGCAAGACCTGCAATTTCGATGTTCTTTCAACCAGCGTGGCCTCTTCTAAAGCCCCCCATTTATTTATTTCTGTCATGTTCTTATCCTGAACTCCAAACTCCCAGAAAGAAAGTTCAGACCAAGGAAACTGAGTTTGATGTAAGGGTAAAGATTAACTAGAGTTGAGGGGGAAATGCAGTTCCAGGGGATTGAGGGACTGTTGTTCTGAGCTGGCCAACCCTACAGGGATGTTGTAGGGAGGTTATGGCAGAGACTCTGGCCTATATTTGTCCATCCATCCTTCTTTCCTTCCTTCCCTCTATTTCTCCTTCCTTACTTCTCCCTCCCCACTCTCTATTTCTCCTTTCTTTCATTCCCTCTTTATTTCTCCTTTCTTTCTTCTTTCTCCTTCCTTCCTTTTCCTTACTCCCCTATTTATTTTTCTTCCTTTCTCCCCCCCACTCCCTATTTCTCTTTTCTTTCCTTCCTTCTTTATTTCTTTCCTTGATTCTCCTTCATTTCTTCTCTTTCTCCTTCCTTCCCTATTTTTTCTCCTTTCTTACGCCCTACCCATTCTCTATTTCTCCTTTCTTTCCTTCCATCTTTATTCCTTCCTGCCTTCCTTCCCTATTTATTTCTCCTTCCTTCTCCCTCCCCACTCTCTATTTCTCTTTTCTATCCTTCCTTCCTTATTTCTTTTCTTGTTTCTCCTTCATTTCTTCTCTTTCTCCTTCCTTCCTTCCCTATTTTTTCTCCTTTCTTACGCCCTCCCCACTCTCTATTTCTCCTTTCTTTCCTTCCCTCTTTATTTCTCCTGCCTTCCTTTCCTTCTACCTGGAGTTATTTGTCCTCATTGCATCAAAACCTGGATCGAACGCAGAGAAAAAATAAAATTCCGTGAGTCATTAATAATACCAACTAATAATCACAAAACGGCACACCAAGCATGAATTTCCTAGGAAGAGACTGAACATTAATTTCCAGGAAAAGCAGAAAGCTAACAAACAACCCTTTATTGGCATTGTGATGTATTTATCATTATAAACTGCACTAAGACTCTAGAAAGGATATTCAAACCGATCAATAAATCCCAGACATAAACCTGCTACAAGCAACTCAGTTAAAATGGAAGAGGGGGGGTGGGGTGGAAATCAATTGTTTTAAAAATAAAATAAAACTTCTTAATAATCATGTTTTTGCTAAGATTTGGACAAGGATCGCCCTGGGCTCACGAGTGTGAAGAAGAGACAGAGAGAATAACAAACATTTTTTGAGTTTGTGGATAAAAGGTCATTGGCTACAGGATGAGCGGCAAATACTTTCAATAAATCAATAAATATTGTGACTTTAATTTTTTTTAGAATGCAATGCGGCATTACAATTTTAATATTGTAAGCTGCCCGATGTTATCCTGCCATAAGAAAGGTGAGGAAGAAAAGAAAAGAAAGGAAAGAAGGAAGAAAGAGAGAGAGAGAGAGAAAGAAAGAAAGAAAGAGAGGGAGGGAGAGAGAGAAAGAGAGAGAAAGAAAAAGAAAGGAAAGAAAGAAAGAAAGGATAGATAGATAGATAGATAGATAGATAGATAGATAGATAGATAGATGATAGATAGATGATAGATAGATAGATAGATAGATGATAGATAGATAGATAGATAGATAGAGCAGAATATCTTCTAATATTTTCAACTACAAGTCCCATGAGCCCCAGCCAGTGCCGACTATTACTAAGGCTTATAGGAGATGTAATAACCCAAACAATTGGACAATTCCAATATTTCTGCTCTCGCTATCTATTTCAGGCACTGGTTATCAATTTCAGGCACTGATCAACTAATTAATTGATTGATTGATTTTTTTACATCCTCTGAGAAACTCAAGGAAGTGAATCGAGTCCTCTTTCCTCTTATTCCCCCCAACAACAACAACCCTGCGAGGTGGGTTGCGTGGCGATGGAGCAACTGGCCCATATCCCCCTGGCTGGGGTGGATGGGAGGACTTGAACTCGTGTCTCCCTGCTCCCAAATCCAGCCTCATGGCTGCTTGGCGCCTCTATTCTCTCTGCAAAACAAGGAAGGAATCATCCATGTCGGTGGGAAGGGATGATTTTTTTTAAAAAAATGAATTGATTGGACTGATCAGAATTCAGAAGCGAGAGGAGGGGAAGATCCCAGAAGGATTCCGGCATCTGTTTCTTCTTGTCTCTGGCAGTTCCAGATAGTTCCGTGTTAAACGAGCAGATTGCAATTAACTTCCTTGGCTAAGGTAGCCTGCGAGAAAATTAACTTAGCTAACTGAGCTGGGACCCATCAGCCCGAATTCTGAAAAGAGGGTGAGGGGAATGAAAACCCGGAATTTAAGTCCAAAGAAGGCAACCCCTTTCTCTGCAAGGTCAGTTTCAAAGCTTTCCCGGCAGGAATTTGGAAAGACATTCTCATGATCCTCAAGAATGAGATAGAAAACCAGAAGCCCAAATCTTCCCTGGAGGCATTTAAAAGAAATTCTCAGGCTTCCCGAAAATGAGGTAGAAAACCAGAAGCCAAAATCTTCAAAGTCAGAGCCCAGGGGGAAATCAGATTCACTTAACAACCGTGTTACAAACTTCAACCACTGCAGTGATTCACTTAACAACAGGGGCAAAACTCACAACAACTCTCTCATGCATAACAAAGGGGAATTTTTGGGTGGTACGTGGAGAATTCTCTGTATTTATTACAGGCAGAAAAATGGAAAAATAACGACATGAAAAGGCTGGATATTTAAACTTAGGTAATTGCCGGAGACGGCAAAAGTTTTTTCTTACGAAAAAACGGAGACGGTTTAGGGATTATATTACAAAAGTGGGACAGCTCAACAATAAAAGGGTTTTTATGGAGGAAGTAACAGGAGAGAACGGAAAATTCAAAAAGCAGTATAAAAGAATCAGAGATCGCGAAGAGAGGAAAGTGGATTGCAAGCAGTCCTCCACTTACGACCACCCTGTGTTTATTGCTAAGTGAGACAGAGCAAAGTCAATCTGGATGAGGTTTCTTGCCATAGGTGTCCAAGTGAATTGTGTTGATTCCTGCTGGAGCCGAAATCAAAACTTGGGAACCCTGGGCATTCGAAGAGACAGAGGCTGCGGCTGTGCGAGCAAACGACAAATATACAAAAGGACGCACAGCCCTTGAGAGGCACCTGGTGCTGGCCCGAAATGAGCCGAGGGACGGAGAGAAGAGAGCGGGGTTAATTGCAGACCCTTGGCCTGATTGCAAAGGCACTTCCGTCATTAACCCAGATGCAAGACACGCCATTACGCAACGATGAAGCCAAGAAAACTTCCTCCAGGACGGAGAGATTTACAGGAATCGTTTTTGTGCAATCTTACAGCAGTTGGAACTCACAATCGCGGGAGGAGAAGGGGTGTTACTGGAGCTATTAAAAGCTACCCTGTTGGAACAGGAGGGGGGAGGGCTACCCTCCTTTCTGGAGCCTTTCCACCCCCCCCAAAAAAATGCCTCCCCCCCCACAGCCTTTTGAAATCTCCGTCTTGGTCAATTGCAGAAAGCAGAGAGCAATTTACACTGAACAGCTCACAACTCGTCATGAGGCCTGGGACATCCTTCAATGACAACATCTGGCTAGGCCACGTCCTTGGGAAGGACTCTGGAGGTTGCTCAAAGGGCCAAATCTGTCCGGAAGTGTGACAAAGGTTATATTCCCCCTCTTGAACACCAACAGCATTGACAACATCCCCATCGGTCAATTGCGGAAGGCAGCTTGGCTTGGAGAGAGCTTAAATCCTGCAACCGTCCCCCGAATCCCAAGTCTTTGCAAGGGACTCAATCCATGGACAAAAATGCCACATCTGGTCCGAACATCTGGCTGAGTGCACAACAAACAACAAGAAGAAGACCTGGAAAGAGAAGTAGAACAATTGTGGTCAAACGAAGTAAAGGTAGCCTCAATAATCATCGGGGCCTTGGGTGCAATCCCAAAACATCCGGAGCGGCCTTTGAACACCGTCGGCATTGACAAAATCCCCATCGGTCAATTGCAAAAGGCAGCTTGGCTTGCAACAGCTGACATCCTATGACGAGAATTTTAACAGCATCACACAACCACAACTGCCTCTCCCAGGTCCTTGGGAAGAGCTCCATGGGTGATCAAAGCTGGCCAACCCAGTCTAAACTTCTGGCTGACTGGAAACCCAACCACAGTAATACAATTGGCATTGACAAAAAGGCAGCTTGGCTTGCAACCGCTTAAATCCTGCACCAAAACCCCTTAACACCACAACCACATCTGCTTATCTCAGATCCTCGGCAAGGACACAATAGGCTGCCAAAAAGGCCACACCCGGTTTAAGCATCTGGCTGGCTGTGCATCAAACAACAACAACAACAACAACAACAACAACACAGAGAGAGGTGTGTTCTCATCTTGAAATCAGCAACCCATTTTTAATTTCGCCTGGATGAGAAAACGGAGCCGCCTCCTTCCAATTTTCAGGCCCATTAGCCGAGCCGCAATAACAACAAACCAATTTTGCCGGCTCCTAATTACAACTTAGGCACAATTTGCAAAGAGGAGGAGAAATTAGTTCCTGACATAAAAACTGTGACGGAGACTAGAAATGGCCGTCCGGTGGGTTTTGTGCGAAGCTCGCTCGGCCCGGCCTGGGTATCTAGTTTTCAAAGCAACCCTTCAGACAACGGTCCCAGATGTTGCCGGCCTTCTGCATTTGGTTTACATAGTTGTCGGTTTTGGCTTGACTGTGTTATGAAGGCAGCTCCAGCGTCTTCCCAACTATAGATAATCCTCGACCTACAATGCTTCCATTTAGTGACTGTTTGAAGTTACAAGGACACTGAACAAGGGATGGGAGGAGAACCATCACAGCCTCCCTGGGATCAAAATGCAGGTGCTTGGCTGCTGGTTCGTATTTATGACGGTCGCAGTGTCCCGTGCGATCCCCCTTTGCAACCTCCAAAGTCAAGGGGGAAGCCACTTAACCACCGTGCGGCTAACTCCACCGCTGCAGTGATTCACTTAGTCACCGTGGCAAGAAAGGTCGTAAAACGGGACAAAACTCACTTCACAACTATCTCGCTCAGCGACATAAATTTCGGCCTCCATTCTGGTCATATGTTGAGGACTACCTGTCATTCAGGCGGGGCAACGTTGAAAGGGAATAAAAATTGCTTATTCTACTCCAAAAAGAAAAATGCCGATTTGGTTTTCTGGACCAAATTGAGGTCTTGGGAGTAGCGGACGGGGATGATGGTTTATTTACAGCGATGTTCTGAACCCCAAAAGGAACTAAAGAGATGTTGATTACAAAAGAGTTGTAATTTCTGCAGAAGTTTCAGAGGAGATTCGAGAAAATCAAAGAAGGAGGAAATTAAATATTTAGAGGAAAAAAATCCATTTTAGAACAGCCTCTGCGTATCGCGGAGTTTCAGCTACAAAGGATGAAGAATTCACCATTAACGGCGTGTTTTTTCCCAATTTCTCCCATTTATAAGCAGTCCTCAACTTATGACCACAGTGTTGCTAAGCAAGACAGCAGTTAAGTGCGCTTCGTCCCATTCTACGATGTTTCTTAACCCCGTTGTTAAGCGAATCTGCCATTGTTAAGTGGGTCGCCCCGCTGTTAAGTGAACCCAGCTTCCTTGTTTTTTTTTTTTTTTTTTTTTTTTTTATTAAAAGAGTTTTGTACAAACAAATTTTCCCCCTTTTCACCCCCCCCCCTCCATACAATATAAATCTCATACAAATGCTATACCCCCCCGCAAAAATTCACATTCAAATATTATACCAAACACTTTACCCCCTCCCCACCCCCCATCTTAAAATAGATTACTCATAACCCCTCTCCTCCCAACAAAAACTATAGAGATTAGTCTTAAATTAATAATAACACATTGATCATTTTCTAAGCTAATTTAACATCTATAACTCTTAATATAAATTTCTCCTAGCCTAACAATGTTTCATTAGTCCCATCTTCTAATTTATTCATACATATATATTGCCCCACCCTCCACCCTAACCCTCCCCCACCTCCCACACAAACCCACCCCCCTGACTTCCGCTGTATACCACTCTAATAATTCCAAACATCCCATATACTATTTACTCTGATCATCTACGGTCTAAACATTCTTACCTAAAGGCTAGATAATAACTCCTAGTCTGGTATTTATTCTGTATATAATCAATCCATTTTGCCCATTCCTGTGTGTAATCCTCCTGTTTCTGAGCTTTTAAGAAAGCTGAAATTTTTGCCATTTCTGCGAACCCCGCCACCTTCTGAATCCATTGATCAATTGTTGGCAAAAAATCTTTTTTCCAATGTTGCGCAATCAACAACCTAGCTGCTGTAACCATATACAAGGCCAATTTTGTTTCCCCTTTGGTAAAATCCTTAACTATACCCAATAAAAACATTTGTGGAGTGAATTGTATTCTTTTCTTAAATACATTCTGCATAACCCACCATATTTTTATCCAAAAAGCTTTAACCTTGTTGCAAGTCCACCATACATGAAAAAAGGTAGCATCTAGACACCCGCATCTCCAACATTTTGGTTGAACATTTGGGTACATGCATGATAATTTTTTAGGATCTAAATACCATCTGTAAAACATTTTATAAAAATTCTCCCTTAAATTCTGTGACTGTGTAAATTTAACATTCTGAACCCATATTTTTTCCCACGTTTCCAACATAACCACTTCCCCAAAATTCTGAGCCCATTTAATCATACAATCCTTAACCAATTCACTTTCTGAGTCTCTTTCTAACAGTACATTATATATTCTTTTAACTTGTTTTGGACCAGTCTCTTTTATCTGCTTAATCAGTTCCACTTCTTTATCCATAAAGCCGACCCTACGATCTTCTTCCCATCTCTTCTGAAGCTGTATGTAATGTAACCAATTTAAAGTAATTCCTTCTTCCAACAGCTGTTCCAAAGTTTTTAACTTCCATTCGCCCCCATCAGCAATAAGCACATCTTTATATAAACAACCCCCGAGTGACTTAATATTCATAATCCCCATGGTGTCTGCAAGATCCAACCAAAGCGGTATTTTATAATCCCAATTGGGCCGGTGCTTCTTCCATATTCTCATCAAGGCACTACGGAGAACATGGTTGTTGAACACTTTATCCACCCTGTCTTCATAAAAAAGATATGCATGCCTTCCCAGAACAAGATCATGGCCTTCTATATTGAGCAATTCCATTTTTGTTTTCCCAAACCAATCTGCTACATGCGTTAATACCGCAGCTTCATAATACAATCGAAGGTTTGGGAGTCTGAGGCCACCTCTTTCACGTGTATCTTGCATAATCTTCATCTTTACTCTCGGTTTTTTCTCCTTCCAAACAAATTTATTTAATGTTGTTTGCCAATTTAACAAGGTTTTATCTGACTTGAGCACCGGAATCATCTGGAATAGAAAGATAAATCTAGGTAGAATGTTCATTTTAATTGCTGAGATCCTTCCAAGCAAAGACAATTGTAACTTTTTCCACGCTTCAAGATCTTTCTGTATCTTTTGCCACAACACTTCATAGTTATTTGAGAAAAGTTTTGTGTTTGATTCTGAAATTTGTATTCCTAAATATTTAACTTTAGAAACTATTTCAAAACCTGCTAAACTTACAAGTCTCTTTCTTTGAGTCTCTGTCATGTTTTTAACCATCATTTTCGTTTTGTTTTGATTTAGTCTAAACCCAGACACCATGCCAAATTCTATTATGATATTTTTCATCTGGATTATTGATTTCAAAGGATGTGAAAGGGTAACAACCAGATCATCGGCGAATGCTCTAGTTCTGTATTCCTTTTGCCTGATAGCTATGCCATCTAAGGATTTTGAGTCGCGAATTGCGTTCAACAAGACTTCCAAAGTTAAAATAAATAACAATGGGGATAATGGGCAACCTTGTCTTGTGCCTTTTTGTATCTCGAAAGTTGTTGACAAATTTCCATTAATAATAAGTTGTGCATTTTGTTGCTGATAAATTGCTCCAATCGCCTGCCGCAATCGTGGTCCCATATCCATCTTTTCCAAAGTCTTGGTTAGAAAGTTCCAATTCACTCGATCGAAGGCCTTCTCTGCATCCAAGAAAACCAGCACTGCAGAGATCTGCTTATTCTTATCAAGATAGTCAATTAAATCTATGAGTTGCCTTACATTCTCCTTCATATGTCTGCCTTCAATAAATCCTGCTTGATCATGATGAATAATCTCTTGAATAACCGGCATCAATCTGTTGGCTAATACTTTAGCAAATATTTTATAATCTGTGTTCAGAAGAGATATCGGCCTGTAATCCTCTGGTTTCTTAGGGCCCTCTTTATCTTTAGGTATCAATGAGATAAAAGCCGCTTTCCATGAGAGAGGTATTTTACCTCCTTGTTGTATATTACAAAATAGTTGTGTAAGATATTCAATCATTTCCAGTTGTAAAGTTTTATAATACATTGCAGTCAAACCATCAGTCCCTGGAGCCTTAGCTAATTTAAGTTGATTTATAACTAAAGTGATCTCATCAGCGGTTATAAGACGTTCCAAATTTGCCTTTTGAAGCACAGAAATTTTTGCAACCCTTTTTCCTTCCAAAAAATCATCTATTAACTTGTTCTGTATATTATCCTGTACATATAGCTTAGTATAATAGTCCACAAATGATTTTTTAATCAACTCTTGTTGATATACCATCTTCCCTCGAAACTCAATTTTATCAATAATTCTATCATTCATATTCCTTCTCAAAGTATATGCTAACCATCTACCAGGTTTATTAGCGTTGGCAAAGGTGTTATGTTTAGCAAATTGCAAATTGGTTGCTGTTTGTTCTGCTATAAGCATCTGAAATTGATCTTTCAACAGCTTTAGCGCCATCTGGAGCGCCTGGTCATTCGGGTTTATTATAAGCAGCTGTTCTTTACGTTTTATTTCATCTTCCAATTCCATTCTCCTTTTCTGTCTAATTTGTTTGTGTTTAAAGTTCATATGTATCAGGACCCCACGCATATAAGCTTTACTTGCATCCCAAACTATTTC
>NC_138551.1:153104319-153505931 GCF_964273705.1 Natrix helvetica | reverse complement strand
AACGTGGCCAGAGCATCAGCACAAACTTTCTTAAGTCCTCTCTAGGGTTTTCTCTGATACCCCTCAGTCTAACAGCGTACTCCATAGATCTGAATTGCATCATGATAATCTCCTTATCCATCCTCTGCATATTCCCCTCCATTTCAACAAATTTCAAATCTGTTTCCTTCGTTTTAGTTTCCAAATCCAAAGCCAGATGATTAACTTTGCTGTCCACCTTAAGAACAACTTCTGACAGACCTGTAGCTAAAGTGTGTAATTTTTTATCAAGTTGATCATGTTTTTTAATGGTATCCTGAACCATTTCTTTAACCTCCTTAATTTCTTTGCGTAAAAAAGCATTTTCTTCCCTTATAAAGTCCTTGAAATCCTGATAATTTATTGTGGCACCTGGTGAAGCTTTTTTTTCCGTTGCCATAATTAATAATTCTTACAGCCGCCTCTAGCTGTCACCATTCAATTAACTTTCGTTTTCCTTAGGTATTCAGCTGTAAATTAATACTTGCAAATGTTTCTTTCTAAGTTGCTCGAAATTAAAACTTTGACATTTAAGTAGTTCAGGTTATGTAAACTGGCTTAAAGATTGTTAATAGTTAGGGTTGTTTCAGCCGTTCCGCCTTTATTGCCCCAGCTATCAGCAGGTAATTAGCTTTCGTTTTCTGTAGGTTTTCAGCTATAAATCAACGCCATTTTGAATCCTTTGTTCTAAGCCCACGCCTCTCGAACTCAGCAGTAGTGTTCTTTTTAAAGAGATTTCTTTTTTTTTTTTTTTTTTTCTTCCCCCAATTAAAACTTAAAATACTTGCAAAAGTCTTGCTTCCTTCTTGGGATGTTAAGATGTTAAGATGTTAAGGCTGTTCCCGGCGACTGGTTCTGCTTTTTTAGCAGAGGTTATCAAAAAGGCAGGAGAATACAACAACTGCGAAGGGGGGCAAACCTCGTCAGACTCCGGACTCCGGAGGGTACACAAGGGCTCAACCCAGCAGCTGAATCTCTCCCTCATAAATTCCAAGAATTTACGAGTGTCCGAGGTGTTAAAGATCGTAAAAAAACACCTCTAACTGTCTCTTGATCTGACAGGCTAAAAAAAAGCCTGCCATCGGCACCGGGAACAAACCGGAAGCCAACCCAGCTTCCTTGTTGACTTTGCTCGTCAGAAGGTGACTGAAGGGGATCGTGTGCTGACCCTGGTTTGCTGCAATCGTCATAAATGCGAGTCAGTTGACCCGCATCTCTGAATTTTGATCACTTGATCGCAGGGATGTTTGCAAAAACGGTCATATTTAGGACTCCCATTTATGACGGTTGCAATATCACCCGATCAGCTTCAGCGACCTTCTGACAAGAAAGTCAGTGAAGGTTCATTTAATGACCGTGTCTTAGCAGCTGCCAAGCGATTCCTTTAACAACGCTGGCGAGAAAGGTCGTAAAATGGGTCGAAACTCACTTCATAACAGCAACGTCGGGCTCCATTCTTGTCATGAGACGAGGACTCCCTGAAAAATGGAGAGTTTGCGAAGTCCATTTTCCCCCTCTGAATTGCGATCACATTTAGAGAGCGGTGCGGTGTCCTAGAGGTGGAGCTCTCCAGGAAGCTGTGTGAGTTCGATCCTAGGGAGCGGCAGATATTTCTCTCTGTAGGCACAATGAGAATTTACCTGCCAAACAAAACTCCGTACTGGTGACAAGAAAGGCATCCAGCCATTCAACACTCAGCTCCAGTCAGTTGCCTTGACTACACCCTGCAAGGGATTATTGGGGTCTTTAAAAGAAGATGATGATGATACTTATCTCTTCCCTGGGGGGGGAGTGGATTTTAACACCAGGGTTGATCTCATCTCTGGAATCCGACGGAGTAGATCCCGGAGAAAAGTAATCTCTTCCGGCTTCCCATCACCAGCCTCTGGCCATCTGTGGCTATGGTGCCAAATTATGATGAATGGTCTGCTTTTAAACTTTTAATATCCGGCTAATTTTCCCTGTCGCTTTTTCTTTGGGGTTCTGTCCCCAGTTAAAGATTAGAAACCTCAGCCAGAAAAAGAAGGCAGATTGCTGCCTAGCTATCCAGAAGTGGTCCTCGACCTACGACGCTTCAGTTAGTGACCATTCGAAGTGACAACAACCCTGGGGGAAAAAAAGGACCGATGCTCATGCTTGCAGCATCCCAACGGTCACGGAATCAAAATTCGGATGTTTGGCAAGTGGCTCCTATTTATGACGGTTGCCATGTCCCCGGGTCATGGCGATTCCCCCTTTGCGACCTCCTGGAAAGAAAAATCAAGGAGGGGAGGGGAGCTGGATTCACTGAACGACCGTCTTTCCCACTGCAAGGATCTCGCTTAACAACGGTGGCAAGAAACGGAGCACTTAACATGTGTCTCACTCAGCCACGGGAACCTGGGGCTACATTTGCGGTCATAAGTCGAGGATCAGCTGCAGAAAGGGAAGGTCTTTTCTTGCTTTGGGAATCTTCGGGAAGGAAAAACGACTCCGTTGGACCTGGAGAATCATTTTGGGAAATAAAGAACGAATCAATGCGAAGAAGGAGGTTATCTGAGATTGGGGGTGTTTAATTCAGAAGACCAGGTTGCTGATAGCTGGCAGGGGAGCCATTCCCCATCACACCAAATGAGGTCAGATCACAGGGCCATCCCATCTAGAAATGGCTTCCATGCATTCCAGGGACATGGAATAAATACCGCTTTTTCTGAAGCTTCCTCTGTCTCTTTCATCATTAATTGCACTTACTGTTGTGGCTTGCCAGTGGAGCAAACGGCACATTTGGAGAGCGAGGAGGTTGGGGAGGAAGATGGGCCAGTCCTGGAGTCTGGGGGAGGCTCTGAGGAGGGCTCTGTGTCAGAGGCAGAGAGGGGGACAGAGCCGTCTGACAGTTATCAGCTGCCTTTGGTGTCGGAGATCAGTGAGGCAGAAGAACAGCTGGAGCCTGTTCCCAGTGTGCACATGCGCAGAGTTGCCAGAAGAAAAGAACAGCTAAAGAACAGGGGTGGACTTGGGAGTCAGGCCACAGGTGGACGATGAATTTATCTCCCAGAGGGAATAAAAGAGGGGCAAAAGGGGAGGGGAGTTTGCAGGAGACAATTCATTTGTCTGGTCATTAGATTCGTTTCATGAGTGTGAAGATCTGTCCATGAATCTCAGAGACTCTGTGCCCAGAGTCTTTCCTTGCACAGCGCCTCATTTGGGAAATATTTTCATGGCAGCTTTCCAAGCTAGATAAGGTCAGTGGTCCTAAATATTCCTTTGAAAGACTGTGTGCCAGGCCTTGGCTGAATGAGAAGAATTCGTTTCATAAAAGGGGTTTTGTCGGGACCAGGAATTTGCTTCGTGCTTCTTGGGGAAGCCTAGTTCAGAACACGTAACCACGGAGGGCGCAAATCAAGCTGCATGTCATATCCATACTGGGAGTCCTCGATTTACGACCCCCGTTGAGCTCAACATTTCCGTTGATGGTTGTTAAGTGAGTTCTGCCCCACTTTATGAACTTCCTTACCCCGTTGCTAAGGGAATCGCTGCGGTTGTTCAGTTAGTCACATGGTCGTTAAATGAATCCAGCTTCCCCATTGAATCTGCCCGTCCGAAGGTGACCCCCAGGGACGCTGCCACCGTCATAAGTACATGCCAGTTGCAAAGCAAGTGTCCGAATTTTGATCATGTGACCGCAGAGGAGGCTGCAATGGTCGTACGTGTGAAACACGATCACAAGTCCCTTTCCCCAGTGCTGTTGTAACGTCGAACTGTGAACCTCTCTCTCTTTTTCGGCCATATTTTTGAGATTTTGGCTTCCAGACGATTTGCAAATGGTTATGGAAGGAGAAGTGGAGAAAAGGCGCGTTTGGCAGATTTCTTTCAGAAGTGAAGAACATTTGAGGAAATGAACAATAGGCTGCAAAGACGAAGATGCTAATGAATCATTGTTTGCAAACGATTCCGGCCGAGGCGAGGGACCATTGTCTGTTTTCCAGGCATCTGAAGACCTTCATTGTCTTCGCAGCAGCTGGGGAAGTTCGGACACGCTTCAAATGCTAAGCAGAAGGGCTGGAAAACACACACAGACTCACATCTGGCCCACTTCCAAGACATGTTGTCCTTGTTCCACCAAGGTTTCTTCAGGGCTCCTTCTCAACCTGGATGCCTGGAATTCGGAAGCTTGCTTCAAGTGAAACTTTTGAGGGTTCTTCAGAAGTTCCTTCAAAGAAGGAGACCTTCCATGTTCAGGTTTGAAGGACAACAGGTGGACATTGGATCAAATCTGGTGTCTTCGGTGCTCCTTTTGAACCTGGCCAAGTCCAGCTGGGATTTGGAAGCTTGTTTGAGTGAAGTTCTTCAGAAGTTCCTTCAAAGTTGGAGACCTTCCATGTTCAGGTTTGAAGGTCAATGGGTGGACATCAGATGAGATCTGGTGTTTTCAACAGTCCTTCTGAATCTGGCCAAGTCCAGTTGGGATTTGGAAGCTCATTTCAGTGAAGCTTTTGAAGTTCTTCAGAAGTTCCTTCAAAGAAGGAGACCTTCCATGTTCAGGTTTGAAGGTCAATGGGTGGACATCAGATGAGATCTGGTGTCTTCAGCGCTCCTTTTGAATCTGGCCAAGTCCAGTTGGGATTCGGAAGCTCATTTCAGTGAAGCTTTTGAAGTTCTTCAGAAGTTCCTTCAAAGAAGGAGACCTTCCATGTTCAGGTTTGAAGGACAATAGGTGGACATTGGATCAAATCTGGTGTCTTCAGTGATACTTTTGAACCTGGCCAAGTCCAGTTGGGATTTGGAAGCTTGTTTGAGTGAAGTTCTTCAGAAGTTCCTTCAAAGAAGGAGACCTTCCATGTTCAGGTTTGAAGGACAATGGGTGGACATCAGATGAGATCTGGTGTCTTCAGCGCTCCTTTTGAACCTGGCCAAGTCCAGCTGTGATTCGGAAGCTCATTTCAGTGAAGCTTTTGAAGTTCTTCAGAAGTTCCTTCAAAGAAGGAGACCTTCCATGTTCAGGTTTGAAGGACAATAGGTGGACATTGGATCAAATCTGGTGTCTTCAGTGATACTTTTGAACCTGGCCAAGTCCAGTTGGGATTTGGAAGCTTGTTTGAGTGAAGTTCTTCAGAAGTTCCTTCAAAGAAGGAGACCTTCCATGTTCAGGTTTGAAGGTCAATGGGTGGACATCAGATGAGATCTGGTGTTTTCAACAGTCCTTCTGAATCTGGCCAAGTCCAGTTGGGATTTGGAAGCTCATTTCAGTGAAGCTTTTGAAGTTCTTCAGAAGTTCCTTCAAAGAAGGAGACCTTCCATGTTCAGGTTTGAAGGTCAATGGGTGGACATCAGATGAGATCTGGTGTCTTCAGCGCTCCTTTTGAATCTGGCCAAGTCCAGTTGGGATTTGGAAGCTCATTTCAGTGAAGCTTTTGAAGTTCTTCAGAAGTTCCTTCAAAGAAGGAGACCTTCCATGTTCAGGTTTGAAGGTCAATGGGTGGACATCAGATGTGATCTGGTGTCTTCAGCGCTCCTTTTGAACCTGGCCAAGTCCAGCTGGGATTCGGAAGCTCATTTCAGTGAAGCTTTTGAAGTTCTTCAGAAGTTCCTTCAAAGAAGGAGACCTTCCATGTTCAGGTTTGAAGGACAATGGGTGGACATCAGATGAGATCTGGTGTCTTCAGCGCTCCTTTTGAACCTGGCCAAGTCCAGCTGTGATTCGGAAGCTCATTTCAGTGAAGCTTTTGAAGTTCTTCAGAAGTTCCTTCAAAGAAGGAGACCTTCCATGTTCAGGTTTGAAGGTCAATGGGTGGACATCAGATGTGATCTGGTGTCTTCAGCGCTCCTTTTGAACCTGGCCAAGTCCAGCTGGGATTCGGAAGCTCATTTCAGTGAAGCTTTTGAAGTTCTTCAGAAGTTCCTTCAAAGAAGGAGACCTTCCATGTTCAGGTTTGAAGGACAATAGGTGGACATTGGATCAAATCTGGTGTCTTCAGTGATACTTTTGAACCTGGCCAAGTCCAGTTGGGATTTGGAAGCTTGTTTGAGTGAAGTTCTTCAGAAGTTCCTTCAAAGAAGGAGACCTTCCATGTTCAGGTTTGAAGGACAATGGGTGGACATCAGATGAGATCTGGTGTCTTCAGCGCTCCTTTTGAACCTGGCCAAGTCCAGCTGTGATTCGGAAGCTCATTTCAGTGAAGCTTTTGAAGTTCTTCAGAAGTTCCTTCAAAGAAGGAGACCTTCCATGTTCAGGTTTGAAGGACAATAGGTGGACATTGGATCAAATCTGGTGTCTTCAGTGATACTTTTGAACCTGGCCAAGTCCAGTTGGGATTTGGAAGCTTGTTTGAGTGAAGTTCTTCAGAAGTTCCTTCAAAGAAGGAGACCTTCCATGTTCAGGTTTGAAGGTCAATGGGTGGACATCAGATGAGATCTGGTGTTTTCAACAGTCCTTCTGAATCTGGCCAAGTCCAGTTGGGATTTGGAAGCTCATTTCAGTGAAGCTTTTGAAGTTCTTCAGAAGTTCCTTCAAAGAAGGAGACCTTCCATGTTCAGGTTTGAAGGTCAATGGGTGGACATCAGATGAGATCTGGTGTCTTCAGCGCTCCTTTTGAATCTGGCCAAGTCCAGTTGGGATTTGGAAGCTCATTTCAGTGAAGCTTTTGAAGTTCTTCAGAAGTTCCTTCAAAGAAGGAGACCTTCCATGTTCAGGTTTGAAGGTCAATGGGTGGACATCAGATGTGATCTGGTGTCTTCAGCGCTCCTTTTGAACCTGGCCAAGTCCAGCTGGGATTCGGAAGCTCATTTCAGTGAAGCTTGAAGTTCTTCAGAAGTTCCTTCAAAGAAGGAGACCTTCCATGTTCAGGTTTGAAGGACAATAGGTGGACATTGGATCAAATCTGGTGTCTTCAGTGATACTTTTGAACCTGGCCAAGTCCAGTTGGGATTTGGAAGCTTGTTTGAGTGAAGTTCTTCAGAAGTTCCTTCAAAGAAGGAGACCTTCCATGTTCAGGTTTGAAGGACAATGGGTGGACATCAGATGAGATCTGGTGTCTTCAGCGCTCCTTTTGAACCTGGCCAAGTCCAGCTGTGATTCGGAAGCTCATTTCAGTGAAGCTTTTGAAGTTCTTCAGAAGTTCCTTCAAAGAAGGAGACCTTCCATGTTCAGGTTTGAAGGACAATAGGTGGACATTGGATCAAATCTGGTGTCTTCAGTGATACTTTTGAACCTGGCCAAGTCCAGTTGGGATTTGGAAGCTTGTTTGAGTGAAGTTCTTCAGAAGTTCCTTCAAAGAAGGAGACCTTCCATGTTCAGGTTTGAAGGTCAATGGGTGGACATCAGATGAGATCTGGTGTTTTCAACAGTCCTTCTGAATCTGGCCAAGTCCAGTTGGGATTTGGAAGCTCATTTCAGTGAAGCTTTTGAAGTTCTTCAGAAGTTCCTTCAAAGAAGGAGACCTTCCATGTTCAGGTTTGAAGGTCAATGGGTGGACATCAGATGAGATCTGGTGTCTTCAGCGCTCCTTTTGAATCTGGCCAAGTCCAGTTGGGATTTGGAAGCTCATTTCAGTGAAGCTTTTGAAGTTCTTCAGAAGTTCCTTCAAAGAAGGAGACCTTCCATGTTCAGGTTTGAAGGACAACGGGTGGACATCAGATGAGATCTGGTGTCTTCAGCGCTCCTTTTGAACCTGGCCAAGTCCAGCTGGGATTCGGAAGCTCATTTCAGTGAAGCTTTTGAAGTTCTTCAGAAGTTCCTTCAAAGAAGGAGAAAGTTCCATGTTCAGGTCTGAATAAATGCGAGTCAGTTGCCAAGTATCTGAATTTGGATCATGTGACCATGAGAAGTCTGCAATGGTCATAAGTGTGAAACGGTTCTAAGTCACTTTTTTCAGTGCCCTTGTAACTTCGGTCACTAAATGAATTGTTGTAAGTCAAGGAATACCTCTGCTGCTTGTTACAACATCTTTGCTTTGGGGGGGGGGGGGAAATAAAATTTGGGTGGCAGGTTGAGAGTGTGGGGTTCTCCCCCTCACCCGAAAAGACCGCAGTTGGAAGGAGAAACCTCCCGGATGATAGAAATAAAGATAAATCCTGATTTCCCCAGCATTCATCTTGCTGCTCTTCCTGGGAAGTAGAACTACGATCAATCTTGATTAAAGCTGCCAAGCCATCATGAGGAATGAAAGCTCCATCCAGAAACAAGCGTATCGTGCCAAGACCCCGAGTTTCACCAGGATAAGGAACAAGTTGTTCTTGGCTTGCAACTCTTCACTTAGCGTCCATCTGAAATTAGAACAGCAATGGAAAAAAGGGACTTACAGCCGGTCCTCGCACCTATGACCGTTGCAGCATCTCCCTGGTCCCTGGATTGAAATTCTGGCACTTAACAACAGGAATGTACAGCTAGACCTCGGCTTTTGACCAAAATTGAGCCCAAAACGTACGTTGCTAAGTGAGGCATTTCTTAAATGACAAAGGAAGGAAGGAAGGAAGGAAGGAAGGAAGGAAGGAAGGAAGGGGAAGGGAAGAGAAAGAGAAAGAAAAAAGGAAGGAAGGGAAAGAAAGAAAGAAGAAAGGAAAAAAGAAAGAAAGGAGAGAACAAAGAAGAGCAGGAAAGAGAGGAAGTGGAAGAGAGAGGAGGGAGAGAGAGGGAGGAAGGAAAATAGGAAGGGAGGGAAGAAGGAGGAGAATGAGGGAAAATAAAGGAAAGAGAAGGGAAGAGAAAGAAAAAGAAAGGAAGGAAAAGAAAGAAAGAAAGAAAGAGGAAGGAAGGAAGGAAGGAAGGAAGGAAGGAAGGAAGGAAGGAAGGAAGGAAGGAAGGAAGAAGGAAAGGAAGTGGAAGAGAGGAAGGGGAGAGAGAGAGGAAGGAAAATAGAAAGAGGGAAGAAGGAGGGGAATGAGAGAAAAGAAAGGGAAGGGAAAGAGAAAGAGAAAGAAATGGAAGGAAGGAAGGAAAAGAAAAAAGAAAAAAGAAGGAAGAAGAGAAAGAAGGAGAGGAAGTGGAAGAGAAAGGAGGGGAGGGGGAGAGAGGGAGGAAGTAACAGGAAGGGAGGGAAGAAGGAGGGGAATGAGAGAGAAGAAAGGGAAGAGAAGGGAAAGAGAAATAGAAAGAAAGAAAGAAAAAAGGGGAAGGAAGAAGAGAAGGAAGGAGAGGAAGTGGAAGAGAAAGGAGGGGGAGGGAGGGGAGGGAGGAAGGAAAATAGGAAGGGAGGGAAGAAGGAGGGGAATGAGAGAGAAGAAAGGGAAGAGAAGGGAAAGAGAAATAGAAAGAAAGAAAGAAAAAAGGGGAAGGAAGAAGAGAAGGAAGGAGAGGAAGTGGAAGAGAAAGGAGGGGGAGGGAGGGGAGGGAGGAAGGAAAATAGGAAGGGAGGGAAGAAGGGGGAGAATGAGAGAGAAGAAAGGGAAGAGAAAGAGAAAGGAAGGGAAGAAAGAAAGAAAGATGCTCTCCTTTTTTTCATTTGACATGTGGGGCAGAGGTTCCACTTAGCTCATCCGGGCCCATTTCCATCCAATTGCAGGCAAATTGCAGAAGGGGCTTCAGAATCCCCTTAGAGAAGCTTTTTCTGATGACAGGAAAGAAAGAAGGGGGGGGAATGGGGGGAAATTAAAACACTGGAGGAGGGGGAACACCCCCCCCCCCGCAGCGTTTATGCAAAACGGCCTCAACCCGGACAGCTCCAGGCAGAGGATTTTAATCGCCCACTTAAATGAGCAGCACTTTAAGGCTACTTGGTGGGATTTAATGGGGTTGTCTAAATTCTGTACCTGGGGGGGGGGCTTTCGGGGGTCCTGGGTTGAATTGCAGAGGGTCTCCCGAGGCCCTCCTGGCCTTTCATTAAACCCAACAGACCCCGCAGGGCAAGGGGAAAACTGTGCCAGGCGTTTACGTGAAACTCTCGTGAAAATGCGGGCAAATCCACAACCTTGCAAGGGTTTCCCTCGCCAATCAGTTCAGATTTTCGGGCCGTGATCCCCTGATTGGGTGGGATCTACCTCTGATGGATTCAGCGCCCCATGCTCAACGCTGCACGGAGACCTGGCTTAAACAGGGTTCCTTAAGGGATCCGTTCCGCCTGGCACAAAACTGGCCAGGGCAGAACCCCCCCAATCAAAGGTTTTGGAAAGAGAGAAAGTTAGAAGAGAAAAACAGCCAGTTTGGGGGGTCCCGGGTGGTCTCTGAGCTTGGTGGTTTCTTGGCAGATGTTTCATGATCCAACTAGGTGACATCATCAGTGCTAGAAGGTGGGGGGAGGAGGAGGAGGAGGAGGAGGAGGAGGAGGAGGAGGAGGAGGAGGAGGAGGAGGACTGTAACGTCCTTGTGCTCTCTGAGCTGGGTGGGTTTTCTTTCAGATGTCTCATGACCCAACTAGGTAACATTATCAGTGCTAGAAAGGAGGAGGAGGAGAACTGTGGGGTCCTTGGTGCTCTCTGAGCTTGGTGGTTTCTATGCAGACGTCTCATGACCCAACTAGCTAACCTTGTCAGTGCTGGAAGGGAGCAGGTTTTACAGAGGTCGTTGCTGCTTTCCCAGTTTGGTGGTTTTCTTGCAGATATTTCATGACAACAGTGAAGCCAGATGCACTTAACAACCATGTGACTAACTTAACAACGACAGGGATTCACTTAACCACTTTGGCGAGAAAGGTCGTCCAACGGGGCAAAGCTCACTCAGCTATCATTTCACTTAACAACGGAGACGTTGGACTCACATGATGTGGCCGTAAGTCGAGGACCCCCTGTATTTTGAACAACTGTCCCGTCGTAAGTCCTTCCGGGTCTCCATCGTTACTTTGCCCCCAGTCTTGTTTTCAAGGCTCCCTGAAATAAAACCTCAATTTTTGAGGTCTGTGTGGTTTAGAGGAGGGGAAACTGGAGCAGAATGGATCCGTCTCCTTTCCACTTTCGAACCGAAGGAAAAGACGCCCACAAGGAAAATACTAATTTAGGGGAAAAGAGAGAGAAAGAAAAAGTACATTTTCTTCACACCGTGAAGAATCGGAGCCAGAAATGGTTTTTATCTCAGCTGGAGGAACCCAGCGACCAAAATACAATCTTGGGAAAACATGGAAACCTGGAGTTAAATAAAGCAACTCCAAATTCGTGATTATTTGCAGGGTGCGCTCCAAATCTCTCCTTCCTTTCTTCTCTCTCCTTCCTTCCTTTTCCTTATTCCCTTCCCCTGCTTATTTTCCTTCCTTTCTCCCTCCCCACTCCCTATTTCTCTTTTCTTACTTTCCTTCTTTATTTCTTTATTTCTCCTTCCTTCCCTTTTTAATTCTCCTTCCTTCTCCCTCCCCACTCCCCATTTTTCTTTTATTTTCTTTCCTTCTTTATTTCTTTCCTTGTTTCTGCTTCATTTCTTCTCTTTCTCCTTCCTTCCTTCCTTCCTTATTTTTTCTCTTTCCTTACTCCCTCCCCACTCTCTATTTCACCTTTCTTTCCTTCCCTCTTTATTTCTTTATTTCTCCTTCCTTCCTGTCTTCCTTCCTTCCTTCGAGGATATGGGTGGGATCCTCAAATTACAACCCTCCGTTAATAGGAAGACATGAAAAGTCGTAAGAAGGAGAGCAAAGCGACCCCCAAAAAATTAATATCCTGTCAGTTACTATGACAACAGAAGCTGCAAAGAAACCCTGAACAAATCGCTGATTTATTTTTTGATGCTTCCTGAGGGGCCTGGGGGAAAATATGCTGAAATCCTGGCTTTTCGGAAGATTCCCCCCTCGGGGGTCGATGGAGAGTCCCAGAAATGGCTTCTCCTGCAAATCAGATGGGCAAAAGCGAGGCTGCAAGAGGAGAAACCAGGAGAATTTGAAAGAGGATCCAGCTTTGGAAAGGATTTGTGGTCCAATCAGGTTGTTGGAAGGGACCTTGGAGGTCATCTAGTCCAACCCTCTTGGCTCGTGCAGGAGACCCTGTTCCTGTGATGGTGAACCTTTTCAGCACCAAGGGCCCAAACCGGGGCGGCCTTGCATGGGGATTCCCGAAGATCAGCTGGCCGGAGCGCCCATGCCTGTTTTTTGCCCATTTTGGGGGGCGTTTTCAAGCTCTGCCTGGCACCTGTGGCACACCGGCCATAGATTTCGCCCTCCCAGACCTATTCCATTCCGGACAAATGCCTTGAAAACCTCCCTGGATGAAGCAGCCCCAACTTCTGCATTAATTGATGTGGGGTTATCGAATAACCAAGCTGGAAGGGAGCTTCATTTTTATTTTATTTATGTCGTCAAGCATGAATTAGATGACAGACATATGTAGAGACGCAGTTACGAATAGAGGAAATGCATACAAAGGCAAGGGAATATTCGGAGAGGGAAGGTAGGGAGGCTGGTGCACTTATGGACACCCCTTAAAGACCTCTGAGGGGTGAGGCAGTCTAAGGTTAAAGTTTTTTGGGGGGTTGGGGAAGAAACCCCAGCGTCAGGTGGTGCATTCCAGGCATTGATTGAGCCTTCTGTTGCTGAAGTCGTCTTTTCTGCAATCGAGTTTGGAGCCCTTTATGTGGAGCCTGCATCTATTGTGAGCTCGTGTGTAGTTGGGGTTGAAGCTGAAGTGCTCATTGATGTTGTAGTAGGATGTTGTAGCAGGTCATTTTATCTACTGCGCTTAGGCCAAGGCAGGAGACCTTAGACCACCCAGGTTAAATGGATGTCCAATCTGTTTTTGGAAAAAAAACCCATCATAAAATCACAGGTTGGAAGGGACCTCCGAGGTCACCTAGTCCAACCCCTTGCTCAAGCAGGAGACTCCATCCCATACTGGTCCAAATGGCTGCCCCGTCTCTTCTTCAAGGCTTCTGGTGATGGAGTACGCACAACTTTGTTCCACTGATTCATTGTTGTCACTTTTCACGAAATTCCTCCTTTGTTCCAGGTTGCTTCTGTCCTGGATGAGTTTCCATCCGTTGCTTCCGGCCCTGCTTTGCAAAGTAGATCGAGCCCCCCCCCTTCTTCTTCTCTGTGGCAGCCCCCTCTGATCCGCTCTACAATCCCATCCCATCATCTCTTCGCCCCTTTCCCTCTCTGGCTCTCCAAAACTCTGGAAAAGATCCTCTTAAATATTTCTGAGCTTCCTAAAAATTAGAAGATTTCGCAGAGGAGACCCAGAGGAGAAGAAGAAGACAGCATTAAAAAAAATAAACAAACCAGGACTCCTAAACCCATTATCCAGCCCAGAGCCTCAGCCTCTCAACCCTCAAGGTCCTTCTTTATTCATTTATTTTTTTAAAAAAAGCAGAGTAGTTAGGAATATTTATTCCTCTGGCAACGGCTTCTGTGAGATTCGAGGCGCTCGGCTCCGGTTGCCAAGCCCAGAGGCACATGTCCTGCCCGATGCCTCTCAGATCATGGTTACCTCTTGCATAGCTAATCCAGGTTTATTAAATATGTCGCCCGGGGCGATCACACAAGGTTTACAAGAGCAATGCCACAACATCACGCCAGCCAAGGTTTCATCGTAACCCGGCAATTCTTCACGCCAAATCTATTTTGCAGGCCTGCGATGAGGACCGTGAACTTATTATGCATTTATGACGCTGATCCTGTACCAGGAGAGAGAGAGAGAGAGTGATAGAGAGAGAGAGAGAATGAGATAAATAGATAGAAAGAGAGAGAATGAGACACACAGAGAGAGAATGAGACACAGAGAGAGAGAGAATGAGAAAGAGAGAGAGAATGAGAGAATGAGAGAGGGAGAGAGAATGAGACACAGAGAGAGAGAGAGAATGAGATAGATAGATAGATAGATAGATAGATAGATAGATAGATAGATAGATAGATAGATAGAGACAGACAGACAGACAGACAGAATGAGATAGATAGATAGATAGAAAGAGGGAGAATGAGACACACACAGAGAGAGAGAATGAGATAGAGAGAGAGAATGAGACACACACAGAGAGAGAGAATGAGAAAGAGAGAGAGAATGAGAGAATGAGAGAGAGAGAATGAGACACACATACAGAGAGAGAATGAGATGATAGATAGATAGATAGATAGATAGATAGATAGATAGAGTGACAGACAGACAGACAGAGAGAGAGAGAGAATGAGATAGATGGATAGAAAGAGAGAGAATGAGACACACACACACAGAGAGAATGAGATAGAGAGAGAGAATGAGATACACACAGAGAGAGAGAATGAGAAAGAGAGAGAGAATGAGAGAATGAGAGAGAGAGAGAGAGAATGAGACACACACACAGAGAGAGAATGAGATAGATAGATAGATAGATAGATAGATAGATAGATAGATAGAGAGAGAGAGAGAGAGAGAGAGAGAGAGAGAGAGAGAGAGAGAGAAAACAGGAACCATTTTTTCATTTATCCTTAAAGAAATTCCAGAGGTAGCAAAGTAGCTTTTCTCCCCCCCCCTCATTCCTTTCCCCCTGCAAAGGGCCTCTGTGTGTGTGTGTGTGTGTGTGTGTGCGTGTGTGTGTGTTTGTGTGTGTGGGTTGATTAAAAATCAAAGAATATAAAAAGCAAATTGCGTGGCTGGCCCCAGGGCTGCCTCTCTGAGTGTGATGGCGTTGGCAGTACGGATGCTTTCATGTCCTCGGTTTAAAGAAAAGAAAAAAACCCAGAGAGAAAGGATTAAATTTCCAGCAAATTTCCCTGTCAACAATATGGAAGGGATTCATTATTGCCTCTTTCGACAAGGAGCGCTTGATTTCCCAGGTTGCGGCAACAAGGCTGCGGGTAAGAGGGGATGCCGAACAGGTTGGCAGGATCAGCTCAGCTGCGGTGCAAGAGGCGGATCAGGGAAGGGGGGGTGAAGGCCACCCCAAAAACAGCTGGGGCGGGTGGACCTCTCCAGGTGACAGCCTTTGATCTCTGGGCTGTGACGGACACGCAGGTCAAGTGAAGGAGAGAGAAAAAAAACGTTAAGATGGAATCAGCCGAAGGGAGGGAAGGTTGAGATTTCTGGGGTGCTTTGTCACGGATGCCCTCAAAACACAGCAGAATCGATAATAAGTTCTGGTTTGGTGTAAAGTATTACAAGGAAGTGAATGGAAGGAGGGAAGGGAGGAGGGAGGGGAGGAGGAGAAAGAAGGAGCAGCAAGAGAAGGAAGGAAGGAAAGAAAGAGAGGGGAAGAGAGGAAGGGAAGAAGGGAGGAAGGAAAGAAGGAAGGGACAAAGATAGTTGGATGAGAGAGAGAGCTGGATGGATGGATGGATGGAAGAAAGGAAGGAATATTTATTCCATCCCTCCCTCCTTTCCCTTTTCTCCTCCCTCCCTCCTCCTCTCATTCTTTCCTTCCTTCCTTCTCTTGCTCCTCCTCTTCCCCTTCTTTCCTTCCTTCCTTCTTTCCTCCCTCCCTCCCCTTTTCTCTTTTCTCATCCCTCTCCAGATTTGGCTGGAGGAAAACCATCCCATGGTTACTAGGCAACCATAAAAGGGACATCCTTGGCTAGCATCAGCCTTGATTCGTGGTTTAAGGTCACCACGGGTCGGGTTTGATCCACTCAGCAGTTGAAATCCCAGTCATGCAAGAGTTTCAAAGGCCCCTTTTCACAATCAGACATTTAAAGCGGTTCCCCCTTTCCCCTCTTCCCTGCTTCCTGACCTTCCCTTCTTGCAATATGTTCTTCTCTTTTTTAAAAAAAGAAATACAAGCCTAGAGACCTCATGCAATCTATGAAGTGTATTTTTAAAAAAAAAAAACTCACTGTGTTTTGAAAAATATAATTTCTGCCCCACGGAAAGCAGCAAAGGTGTAAAATAAATGATTTTCCCCCCCCAGGAACATTCTTTTAACCACAAATATTTCTGGAATATGTAAAACTGCCTTTCTCCCCAACTCAGCAGAGGGAAGACATGGTATTTTAGAGAAATGAGGAGGGGGAGAGATTCTCAGGGGACCCACAACCCGCCTAAACCCTCAGTTCTTCCTGCAGATTTTCAGTGACGTATTAAAAATTCAGGAAACTTGCAGCAAAAGTGAAAGAAAAGCCGTGAAAAAGGAGGAATTTACACAACAATAGAATAGAATAGAATAGAATAGAATAGAATAGAATAGAATAGAATAGAAAATATGGAATAGAATAGAATACAATGGAGTAGAAAATAGAATAGATTAGAAAATATGGAATGGAGTGGAGTGGAGTGGAGTGGAATGGAATGGAATAGGATAGGATAGGATAGGATAGGATAGGATAGGATAGGATAGGATAGGATAGGATAGGATAGGATAGAATAGAATAGAATAGAATAGAATAGAATAGAATAGAATAGAATAGAATAGAATAGAATAGAATAGAATAGAATATATGGAATGCAATGGAATGGAATGGAGTGGAATGGAATAGAAAATAGAACAGAACAGAATAGAATAGAAAATATGGAATGCAATGGAATAGAATAGAATAATAAAATAAGGAATAGAATAGAATAGAAAATATGGAATAGAATAGAATAGAATGGAGTAGAAAATAGAATAGATTAGAAAATATGGAATGGAGTGGAGTGGAGTGGAGTGGAGTGGAATGGAATGGAATAGGATAGGATAGGATAGGATAGGATAGGATAGGATAGGATAGGATAGGATAGGATAGGATAGAATAGAATAGAATAGAATAGAATAGAATAGAATAGAATAGAATAGAATAGAATAGAATAGAATAGAATATATGGAATGCAATGGAATGGAATGGAGTGGAATGGAATAGAAAATAGAACAGAACAGAATAGAATAGAAAATATGGAATGCAATGGAATAGAATAGAATAATAAAATAAGGAATAGAATAGAATAGAAAATATGGAATAGAATAGAATAGAATGGAGTAGAAAATAGAATAGATTAGAAAATATGGAATGGAGTGGAGTGGAGTGGAATAGAATAGAATAGAATAGAATAGAGCAGAGCAGAGCAGAGCAGAGCAGAGCAGAGCAGAGCAGAAAATATGGAATAGAGTAGAGTAGAGTAGAGTAGAACAGAACAGAATAGATTGGAGGGGACCTTGGAGGTGTTCTAGTCCACCCCCCTGCCTAGGCAGGAAACACTACACCACTTCAGGCAAATGGTTCTCCAATCTCTTCTTTAAAACCTCTGGAGGCAACTTCTGTTCCACTGACTAATTGTTCTCACTGTTCTCAGGAAATTCCTCCTTAGTTCCAGGTTGCTTCTCTCCTTGATTAGTTTCCACCCATTGCTTCTTGTTCTACCCTCAGGGGCTTTGGAGAATAGCTTGACTCCCTCTTCTTTGAGGCAGCCCCTGAGACATTTACACAAAGCCTCAATTTACACAAAGTCTCTTTTGTAAAACAGGGACACCACTATGCAGCATTTTAGATGGTGAGATAGAAGTATTTTCCCTTTTTTTAAAAAAAGGTTCAGGAATACACACATACACACACCCAAACTTGTATACAGGTACTCCTTGACTTACAGGCGTTCATTTAATGACCGTTTGAAGTGACAGCGGCATGGTGGCGTGATCAAAATTCAGATGCTTGGCAATAGACTCACCTTTATGATGGTCTCAAGGTCACATCGTCCCCCCTTTTGGCGGCCTTCTGACAAGCAAACAGCAGTAAATCACTTAGCCACCGCGGCAAGGAAGGTTGTAAACTAGGGCAAAATCCATTTAAGAACGGTCTCGCTTAGCAGTAGAAACTTGGAGCTCAACTGTGCTCAGCCGAGGATTAACTCGCATAAGGACTACCTGCCTCGGGCAGAGGGTTGGACTAGAGGACCTCCAGGGTCTCTTTCCAGCCCTAGGAGTCTACAATCAAAAGCCTTAAACCTCCGGCTCCTTTTATCCAAAAATATCAGTGGGTATCAAATTGTGTCTCGATTCAACCTTGCAATCCTGGCGCTTGGGGGGAGGCAGCGCCTGGGACGGTTAAGCAATCACCGCCAGCTCCCCTGTTGGGTTAATACCTGCTTTTCGGTGGAGAACTTCTGCCTTCCTGGCTATTCCCCTCGCTCAGAAAAAGAACAGATAAAGGACAAATGACGGAGCCAAGACCCCAAATGATAAGATCCGGTGATGATACGGTAGGTAGCATTTCAAGCAAAGGACAAAAAGAAGCTAAAGGGAGCTGTCCAATCTCTGGTGCTGAAATGAGACATCAGTAGGGATTAATACGCAGGCGGTCCTCGCCTTATGACCACCGTTTTTCTGCTGCTAAGCGAAACAGTCGTTAAGGGAGAGTTGCCCGTTTTTTATTACCTTTCTTGTCCCTGGGGTTAAGTGAATCACTGGGGTTAAGTTAGGAACAGCGTTGTTAAGTGAACTCACTGTCTCCTGGTGATCGGCCCAAAGTCATCCAGCTGGATTTCATACCTAAGGTGGAACTAGAACTCACCGTCTCCTGGTGATTTTGTTGTATGTTGCCAAGGACTGGCTGTCCTTTTATTGACTTTTATTTTGCCTCAATATAATCTTTATCTCCGACAAAAGAGAAAAAGAAAGGGGGAAACAAGATTTTCTCAAACAGGAAAGAGAGAGAGAGATGAATAGAGAGAGATGATAGATGATAGAGAGAGAGGGGAGACAGACAGCTAGATAGATAGATATGATATCATATGATATAGATGAGAGAGAGATGAGTGAGAGATGAATAGATGAGAGAGGGGGGGATATAAATAGACAGATGAGAGAGAAAGAGAGATGATAGATAGATAGATAGATAGATAGATAGATAGATAGATAGATAGATAGATAGATAGATAGATAGACAGACAGACACAGATAGATAGATAGATAGATAGATAGATAGATAGATAGATAGATAGATAGATAGACAGACAGACACAGATAGATAGATACATAGATAGATAGATAGATAGATAGATAGATAGATAGATAGATAGATAGATAGATAGATATCATATCATATCATATCATATCATATAGATGAAAGATGAGAGAGATATGAAAGATAGATCATATAATATAATATAGATGAGAGAGATATGAAATACACACACACACACACACACACACACACACACACACACACACACACACACACACACACACACACATATATATATATATATATATATATATATATATATATGTTTTCGTAGTGTAGGTATGCTGGTCTTGTTGTATTTGGGTCTTTTCCTGTGTAAGATTGAGATTACCTTGGCAACGTTTCAGGGCGGTCTCACTCACCATCTTCAGGCTGGGTTTGGGGCTTAAAGCGTGATCGGAGCTGTCGTCTTTCTATAAATTCATTCCACTTACTGAAACAAAGCCAGCACTCCACACACACACACACACCCCAAGAAGATTTATAGAAAGACGGCAGCTCCGATCACGCTTTAAGCCCAAAACCCAGCCTGAAGATGGCGAGTGAGACCTCCCTGAAACGTTGCCAAGGCAATCTCAATCTTACACGGGAAAGGACCCAAATACAACAAGACCAGCATACTATACACACACACACACACACACACACATTTTCCCCCCTCTTCCTGGTCGTGGCTTTTTGGCCCTGGAGGCTACATGGAAAGACAAAGCCGCTTTTCTAATTCTGGGCGTAATAGGAGGGCGAAGCCTCTGAATACCAAGGAAGGTAAATGCATTAACCTTATCTTGATCTAAATTGTAATTACACGAGAGCCCAGCTTCGGAATAAACGACTACATTAATAACAATTTCGTTCCGATAATTACTATCATTTCCGAGATCTCACAGCTATTTACTCATTTAGCCCCCGACGGCACAGGTTGAGCTCTCTAATTGGCCACAAAAAATGATGGTTGCAACCAGTCCTTGACTTGTGACCATTCGCTTAGTGACCAAAGTTACAAGGGCACTGAAAAAAAGTGACTGAGGGCCCCTTTTTGACATTTATAACCATCGCAGATATCCCCGTGTTCACGCCATGAAAATTCAGACGCTTGGCAACGGACTCGTATTTACGACGGTCAGTGTCCCGGAGTCACATGATCCCCTTTTGCGACCTTCCGCTGAGAATAGTCAACGAGGAAGCCGGATTCGCTTAACAACCAGGCAATTCACTTAACAATGGCAGGGGTTCGCTTAACAACAGTGGCGAGAAAGGTCGTATAATGAGGCGAAACTCACTTCATATACGTCTAGCTTGGCCACATAAATTTGGGGCTCCAAATTTGGTGGTGGTCGTTATCCGAGGACTATGGCTTAGTGAAGGGACGGCCAATGGGGATTCCCCGCTTTGGCAGAGATGGCGAAAAGCAACTTTTCATTAATATTATTATTATTATTAAAAGTATTTATTCGGTTTTGCTTCTCCTTGGAAACTGTGTTTTCTGGCCTTTTTTTGTTTTTTTGCTCGACCTTGGGGGAAAAATGTCAACTTTGATTTTGGGTTTTGAGAAGGAGAAGGATTTCGTTGTCATAGAAATGGGCTTGAAACGTTCAGAAGGATAAAGCAAAAAACTGGAATATTATTTTGTTTTTCCTACTGCGCTGAAAAAAGGGCTGAAATCCCTACTTTTCCTCGTTCTTTCCCTTTGCGGTTTTTTCATCCTCTTGACTTTGTAAACCACTCTTTCTTTTTTGCATTTTTTTTTCTCCTGCAATAGACTAATGAAAAAAAAAAGAGACCCCTAACCGAGCACCGATTTTTAAGCAAAGGACTTAAATTTCTCTGCAAGGAGAAGAACTGTATTTAGCCAAAAGTGCCACCTAGAAGGAAAAGGCTACTGCATTCTGTCCTGAGCACAGGGGTGGAAATGATGACCTCTAGGGTCCATGAAGGGAGCCTGATGTTCATTTTCCAACATTCAAAGCAGACAAGAGATGCAAAAGTTTCCATTCCAATGGAGGATAAAGAGGAGGACATGAGGTGAAGGAGGAGGAGGATGAAAAGAGGAAGGAAAAGGAGTGGAGTGGAGGAGTGGAGTTAAGGAGGAAGAGGGGGAAGAGTGGTGAATGAGAAGGTGAGAAGGAGTGAAGGAGTGAAGGAGGAGGGGGAACAGTGATGGAGGAGGAGTGGTGAAGGAGGAGAGAAGGAGAAGCAGGAGAAGGAAAAGGAGTAGTGGTGGAGGAATGAAGACGAGGAGGAGAAGGAGTGGTGGTGGAGGAGTGAAGGAGAAGAAGAGAAGGAAGAGGAGGAGGAGAAGGAGTGGTGGTGGAGGAGTGAAGGAGCAGAAGAGGAGGAGAAGAAGGAGAAGGAGTGGTGGTGGAAGAGAGGAGAAGGAGAAGAAGTGGAGAAGATCTCCAAGGGAATCTACTCATCCTCCACTCGTTTCACAGACCTGATCCTTTGCAAGCATCCAACCAGCTAGGAACCACTCCACGCCCCCACCCACCTTCCAACCCCCTCCCCCAAGCCAGTATCACCCCCTCCATCCCTCCTTCCCTCCCATCCCTCTCTTCTCCACCAACCAAACCCACTTCGTCCCCAGCTTTTCCCTACGCTCTTTGTTTCTCAACCAGGAGACCTGCAGAGAAGAGAACCAATTTCCCCTCCTCTTACTCGCCGTTGTAACTTCTGCACTTATCCTTCGTTTCCAACCCCCCCTCCTCCTCCTTGTAAGATTCCCCCGTCTTTTCTCTGCCACGGTTCAAACTTTCCTCCTGCCCAAGTCACTCATTAGATTTGCGCGGCTGCCTTGTGTGCCCGGGAAGCCAAAAAAAGCCTCAACACAAATGAATCGCACCGGGAGAGATTTGCAGCACAAAAGACAAATTACTTGAAAAACCAAGATTTGTTCAACCTGCCTTTAGTTTGAGCAAATAACTTTATTTGCAATCGCAAGCTAGGTTATACAGAAAGGGCCTCGCTCGTTTTTTCAAACTGGGGAACTTAATTTTCTGGCTGGGAGACCTTTTTATTTTAAATAAAATTTTTGTTTCGGAGAATGGAGACATCTGTGGCAGGGGAAACATTGCTGATCCGATTTGGAGAGGTTTAAAAAGGGAAACTTTAAACTCTCTCCCACCAAATGAGGAACAATCGCACTGCCCAAAATCCCAAATTTTGCTCCATCCTTGTGATTTTTTTTAAGACTTGGGAATTATCAGGAGCGAACCAAAGGGGGAGAGAGAGATTTAAAAAATAAAAAGGTAAATAATTTTTATTTTTATTTTCAGAAGCAGGGCTGGGGGGAAAAAGAACCCAACCGATTCTGGGGAATTCAACCAGGGACTCATCATTGAAAACATTAGCTGATTCCTGGGAAAAAATCCAAAGGAAGTCCGAGGGGAAATTTTTTCGCAACAATGATAACATTTCTTCGCTTCCCCGAGCATCAAAGTGGGGGGGTCGCTTGGGGAAAACCACTTCCGTGCTAGAGGAGCAAAATTGTGTGCAACATTTGCTCAGGGTGGAAGAAGTCAGACACCTGGACTCCTTCTCCTTGAACACACGTGGCTTCTCCAAATAGTTCTGATGACCTTCCTTGACCAACCACGTTCTGAGACCTGGTCTTCTTCTCCTTGAACACAGGTGGCTTCTCCAAATAGTTCTGATGACCTTCCTTGGCCAACCACGTTCTGAGACCTGGCCTTCTTCTCCTTGAACACAGGTGGCTTCTCCAAATAGTTCTGATGACCTTCCTTGACCAACCACGTTCTGAGACCTGGCCTTCTTCTCCTTGAACACACGTGGCTTCTCCAAATAGTTCTGATGACCTTCCTTGACCAACCACGTTCTGAGACCTGGTCTTCTTCTCCTTGAACACAGGTGGCTTCTCCAAATAGTTCTGATGACCTTCCTTGACCAACCACGTTCTGAGACCTGGCCTTCTTCTCCTTGAACACACGTGGCTTCTCCAAATAGTTCTGATGACCTTCCTTGACCAACCACGTTCTGAGACCTGGCCTTCTTCTCCTTGAACACAGGTGGCTTCTCCAAATAGTTCTGATGACCTTCCTTGACCAACCACGTTCTGAGACCTGGTCTTCTTCTCCTTGAACACACGTGGCTTCTCCAAATAGTTCTGATGACCTTCCTTGACCAACCACGTTCTGAGACCTGGCCTTCTTCTCCTTGAACACACGTGGCTTCTCCAAATAGTTCTGATGACCTTCCTTGACCAACCACGTTCTGAGACCTGGTCTTCTTCTCCTTGAACACACGTGGCTTCTCCAAATAGTTCCGATGACCTTCCTTGACCAACCACGTTCTGAGACCTGGCCTTCTTCTCCTTGAACACACGTGGCTTCTCCAAATAGTTCTGATGACCTTCCTTGACCAACCACGTTCTGAGACCTGGCCTTCTTCTCCTTGAACACACGTGGCTTCTCCAAATAGTTCTGATGACCTTCCTTGACCAACCACGTTCTGAGACCTGGCCTTCTTCTCCTTGAACACACGTGGCTTCTCCAAATAGTTCTGATGACCTTCCTTGGCCAACCACGTTCTGAGACCTGGCCTTCTTCTCCTTGAACACAGGTGGCTTCTCCAAATAGTTCTGATGACCTTCCTTGGCCAACCACGTTCTGAGACCTGGCCTTCTTCTCCTTGAACACCTGTGGTTTCAGATGAGGTTTGTTGCACATCCTGGCTGCCATTTTGTGAGTGTGCCCACAAAAAGTGTCCCACATCACATGGAAATAAAGTGGGAATCCGTGGGGAAGGAACAATCACAAAATAAAGGTAACTTTGATTTACGAGTTCGTTTAGTGACATTTTGAAGTTACAACAGCACTGAAAAAAGTGGCCTATGGCCATTTTTCACACTTATGACCGTGGCAGCATGCACACGGTCCCGTGATCCAAATTCAGACGCTCGGCAACTGACTCACAGTTACGACCAAGGCGGTGTCCCTGGGGTTGCGCAATCCGCTCAACCACTTAGCCCCTGCAGGGCATTCACTTAACAACCGTGGCAAGGAGAGGTCGTAACACGGGGTAAAACTCACTTCACAGCCAGGACAGAAATGTGGGGCTTAACGGCGGTCGTAAGTCCAGGAACTCCTGCCGTTCTCCCCTTGAACTTCTCTGATGCTTCTAGACTGGAGGGGGGAGGGGGGATTGTTGTAGCCTCTTCCAGCAAGTTCTACACACACACACACACACACACACACACACACCACACAGGCCATTAAAGAATTGATGTTCCTTTAAAGGAGCGTTGGGCTGTTGCTGGGCTGTTTTTTCTCTGCCTCCAGACAGGAGCAGAAATTTCATTTGACCAGGAACCCCCCGTTTCCTGCTGAGTCCCTCTTACCCCCCCCCCAGCAGGGGGGGGGCGTCTCCCCCAAGCCTTGATGGGTTGGATTAAAGCTATAATATGAGCCAGAGAAATAAAACACTAATTAAAATTCTACTGGTGTGAGCAAATTGCCTACAAATTAGATTGCTCGCGAAAGGAACTCAAGGCGTGTCTCCCTCCCCCATCAACCTCCCTCTCTCTCCCCCCCTCCCTCCCTCCCTCTGGGTCGAAGCGCTTCACTGTTTCACCCCCTCGAGCAAGGAAGGAAAGGAGGCACCCCGAATGCGACCGTCTCCAGAAGGAAGCTGACGAGTTGGTTTTTAGAAGAACGGCAGGGCTTGGGGAGCTGCCTTTCAGCAGAGTGAGGCAGGAAAAGAGAGCTGGGAGGTCTTCTAGTCTGACCCCCTTTTTTTCAAGAAGGGACTAGACAGCCATTTGGCCTTAATGGTGGAGGGTCTCCTGCTTGGGTGGCGGGGTTAGACTAGAAGACCTCCCAAAGTCCCATGCAGCCCTAGGATTCTACGATTCTGAGATATGTAGATAAAAGACACATGATAGACAAATGGACTGGCGGAGGTTGGGAGAGATGGAGAGGGATGGAAGAGCCAGAAGCTGTGGGTGCTTTGTCACTGGAAGTCTTCAAGAAGAGACTGGACAACCATTTGACCAGGATGGTCTAGGGTCTTCTCCTTGGGCAAGGGGCTTGGACTAGAAGACCTCCAAGGTCCCTTCCAGTCCTATGATTTTATGATTCTGAGATTGGATGGATGGATGGATGAACAGACAGACAGACAGAGACAGACAGGGCAGATGGATGGATGGATGGATGGATGGATGGATGGATGGATGGATGGATGGATGGAACAGCTTCCCTCCAGAAATTGTGGGTACTCCATCACTGGAGGTCTTCAAGAAGAATTTGACCAGAATGGTAGAGGGTCTCCTGCTTGAGCAGGAGGTTGGACTAGAAGACCTCTAAGGTGCCTTCCAGTCCTATGATTTTATGATACTGAGATTAGATAGATGGATGGATGGATGGATGGATGGATGGATGGATGGATGGACGGACGGACGGACGGACAGACAGACAGACAGACAGACAGAGGCAGACGTGACAGATGGATGGATGGATGGATAGAACAGCTTCCCCCAAGAACTTGTGGGTGCTCCATCACTGGAGGTCTTCAAGAAGAGAGCAGATAGCCATTTGTCCTCAATGGCTTAGGATCTCCTGTTTGAGCAGGGGGTTGGACTAGAAGACCTCTGAGGTCCCTTCTTGCCCTACAAATCTGTGATTCTAAGCCATCTCACAGCCTCAGAGAAGGAGGACCTCTTCACCCGAGGAAGGTCTCCTGGCCCAGCCTGGATTCTCAACCAACCTTTGCAGGAAATGCTCCCCAAACCAAAACTTCAGTTGGCGGTAAAGTTTGCGGAAGAAAGGAAGCTCACCTCTCTGATGCCGCCTCAGCTTTCCATCTCCATAGCAACTCCGGAGCTCGTAAATAAATAAATAACCAAAGAAACAAACAAATAAATAAATAAACGGGAGGCTTTAATTTTGCACGGCTTCTATGGGTAGAGACCTGGGAGCGATCAACACAAGATTGGATCCATTACGTCTCAGCAGGACCACCCTCCCAGTGATGAGACACGGAGCAAACCGTTGCTTGCAATGGACCGAGGCGGGGGAGGGGGAGAGGGGAAGACGGGGGGGGGGGATAGGAAAAGAGATGCAAAATAACACCGTGGTACCCAGCTCATCCTTGAATGGATGCAAACCCATGTGAGGAAAGGGGGACAATTTGCAAGCTAGGAAGCATCGTTGTCTGATGGGATGGAGGGGCCGTGTTGAGCCTACGAGCATTGGCCACGGCCCTTGGGGTAGCATTGGGCGTGCCTTGTTGTTTTTGCTAGTGCTCCTTTGCTCAGTGGGGAAGGGGTCTTTGGAGGAAAGGGGTCTTCAAGGAAAGGGGTCTTTGGGGGGGAGTCTTAGGGGAAGGGGCTGCTTCCTTCTTTGCTTCTTGGAAGGCCCAGGGGAGGTGAGAACTCTGCGAGAAAGACAGGTCCAACAATGGTACTGTCAGCCATCTTTTCTTTCGGATCTTCCGCCTGCCGCACTTTCTATTATTCTACTATGCAGTTTTCTATGGTGGGAAAATACGGAGTTTGATGATATGCAGCCATAACAGCATTCTTTCTAGAAAGCCAAGGTCATCCTTTGTCTTTGCACCTCTGAACCTGACCGGAACGGGATGGGTGGAAGTTGCCAGTGTGGCAGTGGAAGATGGGACCATGGGGTGGACTTGTGGGTGTGGGGGGCAAGATCTTGAACTTTGAACTGGGTGGGGGAAACCGGGAAGCTTTCAGATTCGGGTTTTCCCAGATGTGCCAACGTGGCTCTCTTCATCAATTGGAACTTTGAGCAATGCTTTGCCTCGGACTGTGATTTACTTTTGGATGCTATTTGGAACACTGACAGGTACCTTATTTATGACGGTTGCAGCCTTGGTGCTGCAACCCCCCAATTGTGGGCCAGAAACCCCAGGCCCATAATCCACAATGGGACGGTTGGTCTTTGTGACGCTTGCAGTGTCCCGGGGTGGAGTGGGGTGTCACATGATCCCCTTTTGCAACAAGCTTATGACAAGCCAAGATTCACTTAACTAACCGTGTTCCTAACTTAACCGCAGCGATTCCTTTAACGATGGTGGCCAGGGAGGTCGTAAAACGGGACAAAGCTCACTTTAACACCTGCGTTACTTAACAGCGGAAACTTAGCACTCCGTTGTGCGGTCGTGTGTCGAGGACTCCCAATATTTAAATGATTGGCGGGTCTACAATGAAACCAAGCTGTTTCTTAAATGCCAGTTTTGCAAACTGGAATCCTTTTCACAAAGGAGGCTTTAAAATTATCCTGCTTTTTCCAAGCCAAGCAGGTACGAAAAGTCCCAAGATTAGGAAGAAAACAGTAAAATCCATTGAAAATCAATATTGGGGGACGTTGATATTCACAGGAGGGCTGATTTTAAAGTGAGAAGAAAGCTCTAAACACGTTTTCATATATACAATACAATACAATAGCAGAGTTGGAAGGGGACCTTGGAGGTCTTCTAGTCCAACCCCCTGCCTAGGCAGGAAACCCTATACCATTTCAGACAAATGTCTATCCAACATCTTTTTAAAGACTTCCAGTGTTGGGGCATTCACAACTTCTGGAGAAAAAACTGTTCCACTGATTAATATATATAATATATTAATGTGTGTGTGTGTGTGTGTGTGTGTGTGTGTGTGTGTGTGTGTGTGTGTATTCATTTCAATTATTTCCAGGTGGGCAAAGGTCAACCTTGACATCCACAATTTTTTTCCTGTTTGGAAGAAATGCGTTTATGACTTTTGCCGTCAAGGGCGTTTTGCAAATTTACAGGCCCTTCGTGGCATTTTTGCAAACCTTCACAATGCCTTTTGCAGAGGGTGGTGGTGGTGGTTTGTCCCTAAAATGCATATGAAATTTTGGGACCTGCCAAGAAGGAGGACGTGTGATTTAGGAGCCCGACGTGTGCTAAGAGCAAATATTCTTCGCAACATTGGCAGTTCCACTGCAGAAGACCTTTGCATGCCAAGACAAGGGTTTAATTTCCAGTGCAAAGCCTTTCGCCGTTTTTAAAGGCTGCCCGGGGACCGGTGCAATTCAGCCGGTGTCGAATGGTGACATTAGAGAAATACACACGAACGGCCCTCGCTGGAATTGTTTGTAAATATGGATTTTGCTGACAAAATATCCGCAGGTTGAATGCGTGGGACCCGAGATGGTCCCCTGGGGAAAAGAGGGCAGGTTAGATGAAGGGTGATGGACCAAGAAGAGGAAAATTGGAATATTTAGAACTGGGCTGCGAACAAGGAGAAATGGGAGCTATTTCAATTGATTGGCCAAGGAAAGGTACAAGGAAGAATTTTTTTAAAAAATCCTGATCCATTTCTGGGTGAAAAAAAGGTTTAGCCTCAAATGGGGTGTTTGTTTCTCACTAAATAGGTAGCCGACCAGGAGAAGGAATGTGAAGAAGGAGATGAGGGAAGAGGAGGAGGGAGGAGGAGGAAGAGGAAGGAGGGAGAGAAGAAGAAGAATAGGGAAGAGAAGGAAAGGAAGGAGAAGAAGAGAAGGAGGAGAGGAAGAAGAGAAAGCAGAGAAGAAAAGGGAGGAGATGGAGGAGGAAGAGGAGGAAAGGAAGAAAGAGGAGGAGGAATGGAAGGGGGAGAGGGAGAAAGAGAAAAAGACAAGGGAGGATGAAGAGATGAAGAAGAGGAAATAAGAGGAGGAAGATAAAGGAGAAAGAGGAGAAAGAGGAAGAACAAGGAGAATAGGGAAGAGGGGGAGAGGAAGAAGAAGAGAAAGCAGAGAAGAAAGGGGAGGAGGAGATGGAGGAGGAAGAGGAGGAAAAGAAGAAAGAGGAGGAGGAATGGAAGGGGGAGAGGGGGAAAGAGAAAAAGACAAGGGAGGAGGAAGAGGAAGAAGAGGAGGAAAAGAAGAAGAGAAAAAAATAAGAGGAGGAAAATAAAGGGGAACGAGGAGGAGGAGGAGGAGGAGAGAGAAGGAAAAGAAGAAAAAGGAGAGGAGAAGGAGAAGAAAGGAGGGGGATTAATGTCAGGACCGAACTTCCTAGAAATCCCCCAATGATTCTTTACTCCCTCCCCCCTCCCCTAATTCTGCCTAAGCCCCCTTCCTTCTGAGCCCCTGGACCCAGAGCAACCTCTTGGGCCCAAAGGAGGAGCCGGCGGGGGGCAGTTGGGAAGCTCCGAAGCCAGGGGGGGGAGCAGGAGGGGGAGGGGGATGAATGGGTGGGTGGGCAGCCCTGCTATCTCTCTGGCGCAGCTGCTGCTCCCCCCACGGCCTCTGGGCTGGGCAGATAAATGGCCAGGCCCACATCCAATCTCTGGGCTTGGAAGGCACTTGGGGGGGGGGGGGAATGCCTCTCCTGCCTCACAGCACCCAAACACGGGGATCAACGCACAGACACACATTCACTCCCTCCACGGGAAAAGAGGGCGCCTCTTAGGACTTAAGAAGGAGGGAGGGAAGGAAGGATCAGAAAAGAGGGAAGGTGAGAGGGAGGAATAAAAAAAGGATTGAAGGAACGAGGAACGGAAGGAAGGAAAGAAAGAAAGAATAGAAAGAAGTGGAAAGGAGGGAGGCAGGATCAGGAAGAAGGAAGAAAATAATTCCCTTTTTGTCAGTGGCATTGTATCTTTGGTCACTAAACAAACTGTCGTAAGTCGAGAACCCCACACACACACACATCCCCCCCCCCTGCAAAGAGATGGATGGAAGCCCTCAACTTTTGCCAAGGGCTTCTATCCGTGAAGGCAAATATCTAGGGATAGTTTCCTCCCCTCCATTGGGGGGGGGGGAGGTAAGCACCTGCCTTCCCCTCCACTCAGGCGTGAGAAAAAGTTTGGCTCAGCCATCGAGGCTTTGGGGGAGGGGAGGGGGGGCTATATGGAAATTTCCAGAGAATTCAGCCGTGTTCAGCCCATGCTCTTTGTCAGGTTAGCGAGCGAAGCTTTGCAGCGGAGCATGAGAGGGGCTTTGCATGCATTTGCATGACAAGCAGGAGTCGGTGCTAAATGTGCCAGTCCTCGGGAAAACGACGGTGGCCTTCAGAGCCTTGTCCCGATCCCATTTTTTTGCGTGTGTGTGTGTGGGTGGGTGGGTGTTGTATAATATAAAAGAATGACTTGTGCAAGAGAGACGGGGGGGGGGAGAGGAAAATGGCAGAGCTTCTCTGGAGCTCTTTGAAAAGAGACTAAGAGCAGGAGGGGTTGGACTAGATGACCTCCAGGGTCCCTTCCGATGCTGTTCTCCTTCGCCCTGATCCTCCAGACTGTTCTTCTCTTATTTAAAAGAAACAGATAGTTGAATCAGTCCTGGGAGAAGAGGCATATCAAGGTTTATTGGCCTTGGGGGGCTCCAGGTCACCTCAAGTTGAGTTCCTTGTAAACAAACCAGAACTATGATTGACCCAAATGCTGGTTTAAAACAGATCTTAGCGGAATCCTTCCCTTCCTTCCTTCCTTCCATCCATCTTTCCTTCCTCACCACTTTTCTCATCCTTTCTTTTCTTCCCTCTTTGTCTGCCCCTCCTGCTTTCCCCTCTCTTACCACTTCTCTCCTTTTCCTATTCTTCCTCTCCTTCCTTCTTTACTTCTCTTCCTTCCTTTCTTTCATCCTCCCTCCCTCTCCCACCAATTCTTCTCTTCCTTCCCTACCATTCCTTCCTTCTTTTCTCATCATTCTTCTCTCCCTTGGTTCCCTTTTCTCTTCATCCCTCTCCTACCAATTCTTCTCTTTTTTCCTTCCTTTATTCCTTCCTTCTTTCTTTGTCCTTCTTTTCCTCCCTTCTTTTCTTCCTCTCCTACCAATTCTTTTTTCCTTCCTTCTTTGTCCTTCTTTGTCCTTTCTTCCTTTCTTCCTTCCTTCCTCTCCTACCAATTCTTCTCTTTTTTCCTTCCTTCTTTTTTTATCCTTCCTTTCCTTTCTTCCTTTCTTCCTTCCTTCCTCTCCTACCAATTCGTTTTTCCTTCCTTCTTTGTCCTTCTTTGTCCTTCCTTCCTCTCTTCCTTCCTTCCTCTCCTACCAATTCTTCTCTTTTTTCCTTCCTTCTTTGTCCTTCCTCCCTCTCCTACCAATTCTCATATTCCTCCACTTCTCCAACTTCCCAACGCACCTCACTGCTTCTACCCGCCATAACACCCCCAAAATGCCAGACCCCCCCAAAGAAATCACACAAGCAGGGGGGGGAAACCAAACCCACCACCACTCCCCCCCCTTTCATGAAAAACAAAACCAAATCCTTCGACCCCCCCCCTCCCTACTTGGTGCTTCAACTGAGATCAATTTCAGAGCATTCCTTCCCTCCTGGCGCATGTTGGTTTAATCTAAATGCCCAGGCAGAGAACACGGCAAATATTTTTAGAAAAGAAAAAACCCGAAGATAAATAACTTTTAAATTAAGGCCTAGTTAGCATCATTACATATTTATAAGCCGTGCCGGCGAAGAAGACTTGAGGGTTTTTGCAAACAGACATTTAATTGCTCTGGATTAACCCCTCAAAGATCTGCTGGGCTTTCTCGTCACGAGGGTCAGGCCAAACTCCAGCTTCTATTTTCTTTTTCAAGATGTTGGGCAGCCAATAATAACCTTTTATTAAACTTATAGCTACTCTGGGTGGCTAAAACACAAGCCAGGTCTTCTCTCTCTCGCCCTGTCGGCTGGGCCAAGCTGTCACGTTAAGCCATGATATGGTGGCTTGGTTGCAAGAAATCCTATTTTGTGTCTCCTTCATTTAATTTTGCTCTCTCTCCCTCTAGAACTAATGTTCCCCAATCTGGGTGATTTTAAGAGTTGGGACTTCAACTCCCAGAATTCCCCAGCCAGCCTGCGGGGTCCATGATGGCGGACATAAATCAGGGATTATCCGAATTGGAATTAAAACTCTCCCCTCACCGCCTGCCAAGGGAAAATGAGCCACTGATAATTAAGCACCAGACCTGCCCATTGGCATTTCAATTCCTCTCTCAGAGAAATTTGCATTTTAAAGACAGACAGGAGATGGCGGCGTTGTTTTTTTTAAAAAGTTTCTGGAAGTTTCTGCAGCCGTTCGCATTAAGGCTTATGTAATTTACGGAAAGGCAAGTAATCAGAGGTGGAATTCAGCCGGTTCGGACGGGCTCTGGCGAAACGGTAGAGGAGATGGTGGGTGGCCGCCCACCTGCTGTGGTGCTAGGCTATCTGATTTAGCCATGGATTTGAGGCCAGGCGCATGCGTAGAAGGCGTGCACGCAAGCAAAGCACATGCACGGAAGCCAGACGCAGGCGGGGAAGGTGCACATATGCAGGAAGCAAGCATGCGCATATCAAACCAGTGGTAAAAATAAGTGAAACCCATGGCTGAGGGTAAGAGAACCCTGCAAATTGTAGAAGAAAAGACTCTGATTCAGGGTTTGAAGAGAAAAGGGGGGATCAATGGATAGATGGAGGAATGGATGATAGAGAGATAGATAATATCGATGAATGGATGGATGGATAAGAGAGAGAGAGAGAGAGATAATATCAATGGATAGATAGATGGAGATAGATAGATGATAGATAGATAGATAGATAGATAGATAGATAGATAGATAGATAGATAGATAGATAATATTGATGGATAGATGGATGGAGAGGTAGATAGATAGATAGATAGATAGATAGATAGATAGATAGATAGATAGATAGATAGATAGATAGATGATAGATAGATAGATAGATAGATAGATAGATGATAGATAGATAGATATGGATGGATAATTGATAGATAGATAGATGATAGATAGATAGATAGATATAGATAGATAGATAGATAGATAGATAGATAGATAGATAGAGATAGATAGATAGATAGATAGATAGATAGATAGATAGATAGATAATATCAATGGATAGATAGATGGAGATAGATAGATAGATAGATAGATAGATAGATAGATAGATAGATAGATAGACAGACAGACAGACAGACAGACAGACAGACAGACAGACAGACAGACAGACACATACATACATACATACATACTGTACATATATGACTCTCCCAGGCAGAGAACTGCTCTACTAACGTGGACTAAAGCCCATAAACTTCCTTTTCCTTCTTCCCTCCCCCCCCCAATCCCCCTGTCCCTCGGGGGCTGCCAAGGCAAGTCGAAAGCAATTCCCTCCCAACGTAAACAGCAAATGAAGGTGAGGGATTAAACGGCATATCACTGCAGTTCTTGCTGAGAACAAATTTTTGGAGCTGTGACTCTTAAGCGAATCGGTGGGCGGTTGGAGGCTAATGGAAACAAAATCTGATTAGGGTTTCTTCTCCAAGAGAGGGGGGGAAAACAGAACTGCAAGCATTGCAGTCGGCGGACGAAGCGGACGAGGGGCCTTTTCGAGGTTTTGGAAAAATAAAGATACTGAAAGTCCCTGATTTTATGTCCTCGCTGGCCTTTGATCTTGATCTTGTATTCTGATTGGTGGTCAAGGCTCTGTGCTTTGAGTCCAACTTTGGTTGCCTTGCTGGTGGATGTAATTTTCCCAGGTGCCTTGGGGTGAGCTTCTGTGGAGGGTTAATCCTACCTTTGTTATGTTGAATGGACTGGCTCAGGCCTTTTAATGGCCCATTTGACAAAGGTGGGAGCTAGTAAGAGTGAGTCTGTTTCCTGCCTAAAAACATGTTTCTCCGTTTCTGATCCAGGGAAAATATAATTTTCTGCCTTTTCAATATTTCCCAGGATATTTCATTTTTCTAGGGGAGGAGTGGGGGCTAACTTCCTGCAGGGAAAACTGCAAAAAAGATTACAAAAATTGCAAAAGAAGAAAAGATGTCGAGACTTTGGAAAAAGCTCAGAGAAGAGAGACTAAGATGATTAAAGGCCTGGAGGCTAAAACAGTTGCAGAATTTGGGTGTATCTCTAGCCTAATGAAGAGAAGGAATAGGAGGGACGTGATGGCATCTTCCACTGTTGGAGAGGCTGCCCCAAAGAAGAGGGAGTCAAGCTATTCTCCAAAGCACCTGGAGGCAGGAGAAGAAACAACGAATGGAAACTCATCAAGGAGAGAAGCAACCTGGAATTAAGGAGAAGCTTCCTGAAATTGAGAACAATTAACCAGTGGAACTACTTGCCTCCAGAAGTTGTGGGTGATCCAACAGTGGAAGCTTTTAAGAAGACAATGGACAGCCATTGGTCTGGAATGGTTTAGGATCTCCTGCCTGAGCAAGGGGTTGGACTAGAAGACCTCCAAGATCCCTTTCAGCTCTATTCTATACTTGAAATTCAGTGGATTGCACGGTTTGAGCAAGAAGCCTGCGGCCTCTTTGTAACGATCGCCATCCGGAGCGCTTGTGGGCGATCTCAAGGCCTCTCCTTGTAGTCCAGAGAGGCATCACCACCACCCACTTTAACTCGCCAACTCTTGTTTCTATCGTGGTCCTCAGCTCCGCTTTTCGCAGCCCATCGTCTCTTTTCCCTGCAAGTCCCATTTATTGGATTTTTCTAAAAAAAATTCGCAGATACAATACAATACAATACAATACAATAGTAGAGTTGGAAGGGACCTTGGAGGTCTTCTAGTCCAACCCCCTGCCTAGGCAGGAAACCCTATACCGTTTCAGACAAATAGCTATCCAACATCTTCTTAATCCGTCACCTTCCCTTGGATGGACGCTCCACGGGGTTGGACTAGAAGACCTCCAAGATCCCTTTCAGCTCTATTCTATACTTGAAATTCAGTGGATTGCACGGTTTGAGCAAGAAGCCATCCAAGGGAAGATCCGTCACCTTCCCTTGGATGGACGCTCCACGGGGTTGGACTAGAAGACCTCCAAGATCCCTTTCAGCTCTATTCTATACTTGAAATTCAGTGGATTGCACGGTTTGAGCAAGAAGCCATCCAAGGGAAGATCCGTCACCTTCCCTTGGATGGACGCTCCACGGGGCCCCGTTTCGACCCCGCCAAGATTTTTATCCGGCCCTCTGGTTTTGAAGCCCAGTGGATGTTCTACTTTTGCTAACTTTTTAAAGAGGTAGTAAACACGTACAGAAATTTTCAGAGTTTTTATGTTGTCGGAGAGAGGAAGGTCAACAGCTCAAGGCTTGGCCAGGCGTCTGTGTTTGAAGAATGGAGAAGAAAAGATTTCCCAGAAGGACACACACACACACACACACATCGCAAAAGGAAGGGCGTCCATTTCTATGCACATTTTCTCTCTCTCTCCCTCTGCCTCTCCAGACAAAAAAGGAAGGAAACGTGACAGTTGAAAAGATAAAATCCTTAAAGGGAAGAAGAAGAAGAAGCTGCTGCTTTGGGGTTTGGTTCAATTCTCGGAAGAAGCAGAAGGGCGAAAGGTAGCCGTCCTTTTCAAAAAATCTTTCACGGAGCTGGATGTTTTTTATACTAAAAGAAATCACTTTAAAATAGGGATTTGTTTTTGTCTGTTGCAAAGTACTGGGGGAAAAAATAATAATCATCCTCTCTTGGAGAATCCCCAATGGCTTCCGTCACTCCTGCCCACCTAATGGGAGATTGGGGGGGGGGGGGGTTGTACCCCAGAAATAGGGACATGGTGGCTAAGACACTGAGCTTGTCGATCAGAATGGTCGGCAGTTCGGCGGTTCGAATCCCCAGCGCCACGTAACGGAGTGAGCTCCCGTGACTTTTCCCGGCTTCTGCCAACCTAGCAGTTTGAAAGCAGGTAAAAAATGCAAGTAGAAAAATAGGAACCACCTTTCGTGGGAAGGGAACCGCAGTTCAGCGGTTCGAATCCCTAGCACTTTGTAATGGAGTGAGCTCCCGTGACTTGTCCCAGCTTCTGCCAACCTAGCCGTTCAAAAGCATGTTGAAAAATGCAAGTAGAAAAATAGGAACCACCTTTGGTGGGAAGGGAAGAGCGTTCCCTGCGGCTTCGGGAGTTGAGTCCTGCCGGCCACATGACCACGGAGATGTCTTCGGACAGCGCTGGCTCTTCGGCTTTGAAAGGGAGATGAGCACTGCCACCTAGAGTCGGGAACGACTAGCACATACGTGCGAGGGGAAGCTTTACCTTTACCTTACTCCGGAAATATTATGAGATCGGCCTTCCCTCTGTCTTCGGATGATAATCCTCAACTTACAACCATTCGTTTAGTGACTCTTCCAAGTTACAACAGCACCGAAAAAAGCAGGACGGCAGCTGAGTGAGCTTTTGCCCCGTTTTACGGCCTTCCTTGCCACGGTGGTTAAGTGGAGCCCTGCAGCGGTTCAGTAAGTCACCTGGTTGTTAAATGAATTGACATTGAGGTCGCTAAAGAGGATGGCGAAGCCCCAGGACGCTGCAACCGTCATAAGTACACGCCAGTTGCCAAGCCTTCTGATCACGTGACCACGGGGTTCTGCAACGGCCGTAGGTGTGAGGATTGCTTGTAAATCACCTTTTTTTAGCCCCGTCGAAACATCAAATGGTCCTTAAGCAGATGGTCATAAGTAGAGGACCAGTTGAGCTCTCTGTTCTACGATTGCTCTATACCAGGGGTGTCCAAACTTGAGAACTTTAAGACTTGTGGACTTCAATTCCCAGAATTCCCCAGCCAGGCTGGCTGGGGAATTCTGGGAGTTGAAGTCCACAAGTCTTAAAGTTCTCAAGTTTGGACACCCCTGCTCTATACACAGGCAGACGTATATCTCTGTTTTCATATGTCAATCAGATTTTCCCATGGAAAATAGGGAATAAAATTCATAAGTGGCTAGAAAACAGAAGCCAAAACAGGAAACAGGGGTTTGTTTTGTTTGTTTGTCCTGAACTAGCATTGAATAAAAATTAACCAGTTACTAATTCCTATCAAACTTAAAGTATTGAGCATAATGCAAATACAATGGTGATATGAACAATTAATATTATTACAATTGTGAGCCCAATTGTTCTTACACAATTGCAGAGGCTAAAGGCAATGGAGAACGGAGAACTACAAAAGCTAAATGCGTAAGCCCATACAGAAGGCTGTGAAACTATTTTATATTGTTATGCTCCTCTTGTTTTTTTCAGTATTTGTTGTTGTTGTTTTCTTTCTGCTTTTAAAGGTTAAAATGTTTAATAAAAACTATTTTAAAAAAAAAAGATTTTTCCCGTGCCATCTCTTCCTCTAAAGCCAGAGGATCGGGGTTTAATGCCCCATCAGCCCAGCATAAAGACGCTAAAGGTAAAAAGTCTGAATTCTTAGACCCAACAGGTATTTCTGGCCAAAGAGCCCATCTTGCAGACAAAATGTATTTTCACCGCTGGAGAAAAGCTGGAAAGTTCACTCAAACAGCGTCCAGCTCTGGATGAAGAAACATAAAATCAATGGCTTTGAGACAACTGGCATTCGCTAAAGTCTCTCTCTCTTTTTTGCCCAGGACAGCCTCGGAAACTGAGAAAAGCCGTTTTCAGCTCTTGGAAGAGAAAATTGTCCACGTAAATAGAAGATATTAAGAATCCCAGGGCTGGAAGGGGAGGAGGAGGTCTTCTAGTCCAAACCCCCCACCCATGCTCAAGGCAGGTTGTCCAATAAAACCTCCTCAAACTCTTGATACAGGATACAGAAGGATACATGACAGATGGAGGGATGGAGGGATGGATGAAGGATGGATGGATGGATAGATAGATGATAGATAGATAGATAGATAGATAGATAGATAGATAGATAGATAGATAGATGGATAGATGATGGATGGATGGATAGATGGATGGATGGATAGATGGATGATGGATGGATGGATGGTGGATGGATGGATGGATGGATGGATGATGGATAGATGGATGGATGATGGATGGATAGATGGATAGATGATGGATGGATGGATGATGAATGATGGATGGATGGATGGATGGATAGATAGATAGATAGATAGATAGATGGATGGATGATGGATAGATGGATGATGGCTGGATGGATGGATAGATAGATGGATGGATGGATGGATGATGGATAGATGGGTGGTGAATAGATGAATGGATGATGGATGAGTGGGTGGGTGGGTGGATAAAATGGGTGGGTGAGATGGGTGGATGGATAGATATGTAGATATGAGATATGTAGATAAGATATGTGACAGACAGACTGATGGATGGTGGGAGAGACGGATGGATAGACAGACGAACAGGTGGATGGATGGAACAACTTGCCTCCAGAGGTTGTGGGCTCTCCCATCACTGGAGGTTGTTAAGAAGAAATTGGTCAAGCATTTGTCTGAAATGAAATCTTCTACTTTGGACAGGAGGTTGGACTAGAAGACCTCCAAGGTCCCATCCATCCCTAGGATTCTATGATTCTGGGAGAGATAAGGTAGAGGGTGGATGGATGATGGATGGAGGGATGGATGAGCTTCCTTCCAGAGGTTGTGGGAGCTCCGTCACTGGAGGCTTTTAAGAAGACATTTGTCCAGAATGTTATAGGCTCTCCTGCTGGGGCACAGGGGGTTGGACTAGAAGACCTCCGAGGTCCCTTCCAACTCTGTTCTTCTGCATTCTATTCTCTACCTAGGCCTCTCCAAGAGCTGGCCTTGGTCTCCCTTCTGGCCGAGCTTCCCGGCTGGGCTGGCTTGACGTCCGTCAAGATAACGACTCGTGAGTGGAGTCTGTTTAAGGCCGTGCTGAGGAGTCTGCTCGGAGTAACCAATCTCATTAGCCGGGAGCCGCCACCGCCGTTGCTCCCAACCACTCGGCCTCCTCTAAGTGAGCCTGTCATCATTCACTTTGGCACCGAGTCTAAATATTCATCTTAACTAATAAAGATCCTGCTTGACGACATGTCATTAGGCAGCTGGCAGGCCGCCAAGAGTGTGCGAGCAGCCCCTTCGGTTTAATTAGGGGGTTTGTCTCGTGCAAACGTCGCAGATCTGACACGGGTGACAGGAAGAACACGCCTCCTCCCAGGTTCTCTCTCGGAATTGGGGGGGAAAAAGAAAGAAAGGAGGGAGGGAGGGTTTTCTTGGAATTAGGAGAAAGAAAGAAAGGAGGGAAGGAAGGAAGGAAGGAAGGAAGAAAGGAGGGAAGGAAGGAAGGAGGGAAGGAAGGAAGGAAAGGAGGGAGAGGGAGGGAGGGTGTTCTTGGAATTAGGAGAAAGGAAGGAAGGAAGGAAGGAAGGAAGGAAGGAAGGAAGGAAGGAAAGGAGGGAGAGAGGGAGAGGGAGGAAAGAAGATAGGGAAAGAGGAAGGGAGAGAGAAAGAGGGAGGTAGGGAAGGAGGGTTTTCTTGGAATTAGGAGGAAGGAAGGAAGGAAGGAAGAAAGGAAAGGAGGGAGATGGAGGGTTTTCTTGGAATTAGGAGAAGGAAGGAAAGAAAGGAAGGAAGGAAGGAGGGAGGGAGAGGGAGGAAAGAAGATAAGGAAAGAGGAAGGGAGGGAGAAAGAGGGAGGGAGGGAAGGAGGGTTTTCTTGGAATTGGGAGAAGGAATGAATGAATGGAGGGAGGGAGGGAAAGGGAAAAGGAGGAAGGAAGGGAGACGGAGGGAGGAGGGAGGATTACAGCCACTTCTAGACAGCTCATCTACAGGAGGAGGGATTTGGTCCTGTTCCCAGTTCCCCTTGTTCAAAGCATTTGCTAACATGGCACGGAAAGATTGATGGCACCTCCACGTCTCTCCAAATCAAAAACATGAAGAGGAACATACTCCACGTTTCAATCCGGAAGACCCTAAGACCTCTTTTAACTCCCAGGATTCCCTGGTGCTCGTGCACTCCTTTTGCTGCCGTATCCTCAATGCATGGGCCGGCTTACTCTCTTATCATCCCTCTCTCTGCCATCTCTCCACTCTAGGGAATGGGAGAAAGACGGAATAAAAACGGACATGGCCGGCTGGGGAATTCTGGGATTTGGAAGTCCACACACACGTCTTCATGTGGACCTTGTCACACCTGCAAGCCATCTTTGCTTTTTAGGTTTCAGGCCTGCCACTTTTTCTACTATGCCTTTTCTATGGTGGGAAAATACGGAGTTTGATGATATGTAGCCATAACAGCATTCTTTCTAGAAAGCCAAGGTCATCCTTTGTCTCTGCACCTCTGCACCTGACCGGAACTGGATGGGTGGAAGCTGCCAGCGTGGCAGTGGGAGATGGGACCATGGGATGGGACTTGTGGGTGTGGGGGCAAGGTCTTGGACTTTCAACCGGGTGGGGGAAACCGGGAAGCTTTCAGATTCGGGTTTCCCCAGATGTGCCAACATGGCTCTCTTCATCAATGGGGTCTTTGAGGAATCCTTTACCTCGGACTCTGGTTTATTTTTGGATGCTATCTGGAACCCTGACAGACAGAATAACCCAGACGGACAAGTTTTCAATTTTCCCTTAATCTCAACTCGGTTTTTCGGCTTCTTTGCAACCGAAAGAAAAGAGAAGAACCTTGGGAGAAATTTGTCAACTTTGTTGTAGCTCCGAGCAGCTGATGATCTATTTGCATTTCTCGGGCGAAGCTGCCAGGCGTTTGCAGCCAGGCCGTCTTTAAATACCAGGCGGCATCCCAGGGGGGCCCGGAGATTAATATCGGCTCGTCCTTGTGGAAGTCACCGAAAACAAGCAACTGCTGTAAAAGTTAATGAGTAATTTAAACCAGCCTGCCCGGATGACAGGAAAATCCATACGTCAGTTAAAAGGCCGGCTCTGTGCACAGCACGTCCGGCGAGGAGGACGCAAGGCACTCTTCTCTTCTTTCTTCCACTCCTTCCTTTCTTCCTTTCCCTTTCTACTCCTCCTCTTCTTTCTTTTTTTCTTTACTTCCAGTATCCTCTTCTCTTCCTTCCTTCCCTTTTTCTTCTTTCCCTCCTCTCCTATCTTCCCCACTCTACCACCTCTTTTCTTCCTTCTCCTTTTTCTTCTCTTCCTTTCTTCCACTCCTTCCTTCCTTTTCTCTCCTTCTCTGCCCTTCCTTAGTCTCCTTTGCTCTCCTCTCCTGCCCTCTTCTCTTTTGTATTTTATCCTCCATTACTCTTCTCTTCTCTTCTGCTTTATTCTGCATTCTCTCTTCTCTTCTTTTCTTCTCTTCTGTATTTTATTCTGCATTCCTCTTCTTCTCTTCTTCTCTCTCTTCTGTTTTATTTTCCATTCCTCTTCTCTTTTCTTATTCTCTCTTCTGTATTTTATTCTGCATTTCTCTTCTTTTCTTCTCTCTTCTGTATTTTATTCTGCATTTCTCTTCTTCTCTTCTGTATTTTATTCTGCATTCCTCTTCTTTTCTTCTCTCTTCTGTATTTTATTCTGCATTCCTCTTCTCTTCCTCTTCTCTTCTCCATCCTTCAACCACGCTAATCAAACGTCTCCATTTTCTCGGTCCTTTAAAGGCTGGCATTACCACACTCAACGTCTCTTTCCTTAATAGCCCTCAACATTTAATACGCCCCATTATCACAACCCCGAATGCAGAAAAGCGCTTTCATGATGCACCTCGCACCCGTTACCCCCACCTACCCCCCCCCCCCCCGCAATAAAAGCTAAGCTTTATTGTTGTGGACTTTCCCCCCCCCCCCTGTCTTTTATAGACCTGGAATGAAAGAGAGCAGGTAATTAATCTCTCCCCGAAGCACAGGTGAGCCAAAGGGAGCTGTGAGAAAAGGAGGTTTTGTGCACAACAAGCACACATTTGCGAAAGGTTGCCTGGATGGGGACGGGGGGACGGGGGGACGGGGGAACCTGTAAATGAGACACCAAATAAAACGGATTTACTGTCACAAGGGGAGAGTTTGGGGCGAGAAAGGAGGCTCCTTTAATGCAGGGGTCTCAAACCTGGAAACTTTAAACTCCCAGAATGCCCCACTTGGGCATCTTCATTTCAGATTTGAGGACTTCAACTCCCAGAATCCCCCAGCTGCATCTTCCCACCTCACAGGGTTGTTGTAGGGTAGGATGGAAGAGGCAGCATTTTCTCCCCGGAGCCCCTGGGCAGAAATCCAATGAACGAACCAGTGGCTGAATCCAGGTAGTCCTCGACTTACGGCAGTTCATTTAATGACCGTTCAAAGTTACAGCAGCACTGGAAAAAGTGACTCAGGATCATTTTTCACGCTTGTGACCGTTGCAGCCATCCACGGGGTCACGTGACGAAAATTCAGACGCTTTGGCCACTGTCTTGTATTTATGACAGTCCCGGGGGTCACACGATCCCCTTTTGCGACCTTATGACAAGCCAGACTCGCTTAGCGACCATGCGGTTAACTTAACTGAGTGCTGTGATTTCTCAAGGCCAGGAAGGTCTTCAAATGGGACGAGGTTCACTTAACAAACGCCCCGTTTAGCAACAGAAACCTTGGTCATAAGTCGAGGACTAGCTAAATAATTTTCAAGCTGAAAAAAAAGCAACCCGCCTGGAGTTACCGAGAGGCAAGTCGGGCGGCTGGTACATTTTTTTCAGAAATAAATAAATTTTGCCAATCAATAAACGGATCCAAAGAATGAAGAGAGGCCTTCCATAGCCAGGAATGGATTTGGGTCACCTTTGCCGCACACAAAGACACAAAAACACACACACACATACACTCCATCCTGAAGATGGGAGCCGAGATGAGATTTTAATTCTTTCATTACCGCCATCCAATTTTCCTCCTGACGGGAGTGAAATGGAGAGACTGCGAGGGGGGCGTTTGGCACTTCCCCCCCTCCCCGACTCTGGCATCCGACGGGTGCCGTCATTAATAGGGACAGCTTCATTAACCAGAAAGGCTGCCATAAAGTGGAAAGCGGGGAGGGAGGGGTACGTGTGGCAGCATGCGAGGAAGTCTCGTCTTCCTTTCTGATCCTCTCCTGCGATGGACGGAGGGATGCAGGCATGAGATGGAGAGATGAGAGGGGATGGAGGGAAAGACAGAGATACGGCAGGTGGACGGATATAGAGACAGACAGACAGATCCAGGCATGTTGGAGACCAACAGAGATACATGGATGGATGCAGCCATGACATGCTACATCCGTCCATCCCAAGGGAGGCCTTCGTCCTGGCATCCCTGCCGCTTTGATGCTCCAGGCGTGGGAAGAGTTGCCTATAGGTAGGTTTGCACATGCGCAGAACATCTAAAAAGGTCCCAAAAAAGACGGCGCAACGACTGGGGGAACCACTTCGGGGGGGGGTGGCAAGCATGCCGCCCCTACCAGTTTGGAAACCCCCGTTGCCTTTTCCACTACTGAACCGGTGCGCAGCGGTAGGAACTTACCTCTGATACATACAGACACCAGGAACGCCCATGGAGACACGGGATAAGCTATGGGCATACATGATGGAAAGAGAGAGGCGTGATGGATAGGAGGAGGGAGGGAGGCAAGGAATGAAACTTGCGTACCTGACAGAGACAGACAGGATGGATGGATAGGTACAGATGGATAGATGATGGATGGATGAGATGGATAATTGAGAGAGGGGGGAGGGAGGGGAGGGAGAGGGAGAGGGAGGGAGGGAGGGAAGGGAGAGAGGGAGGAGAGTTGGAAGGAGAGGGGGGAGAGATGGGGAGGAAGGGAAGGGGAGAGAGGAGACTGGGAGGGAGGAAAAGATGGAGGGAGGGAAGGGAGAGAGGGAGAGGGAGGGAAGAGAGGGGGGAAGGGAGATGGAGGGAGAAAAGGAAGGAGAGAGAGAAGGAGACTGGGAGGGATGGAAAGATGGAGAGAGGGGGGAGAGAGGGAGAGGAAGGGAAGGGAAGAGAGAAAGCGAAATATCCTGGCTTGCAGATGTGTGTATATTCACACCAACTTTTAATTAAGGGTTCTCAGCTACACAATGTTGGCAGGCCAAGTTCATCAAACCCCCTGGGGGGTGGGGAACCCAGAAAAGCGGATTCAAAGCCCCCTTTGCTTTTGTTCCTGGACTTTCAAGCCCCCCCCCTCCCCAAATTAGCCGTCTGCAGGGCCGGGAGGAAAAAAAGGGGGGGAAGGGGCTGAAAAGGGAGGTTATTTTGCAGCTGAGCAGAGGAGAAGTTTGCCTTTCACCCTCGGGGGGGGGAGGGGGGCGAGAGCTTTGGGGGGGGATTCATTGGCGGAAGTTTGCCTTCCGTCCTCCTGCCAAAGGGGATTAGCCAACCCACAGCCACCCTCGGGGGGTCCCGGATGCCCTTGCCCAGAGCCCCCCCCCCCCTCAGCTACCAAACGGGACAAAGCCTCCCCTTAAACGGCCACGTGGCCCAGGGAGTGAACCCTCTTGGGATATAAAAGGCAAAAATATTATCATTATCGTTTTTAAAAGGCTGCTTTAGGCACAGCCGATGGAGGCCGCGCGTCCAGATGCAACTGAAGGATCAGCAAAAGAACCCGGGTTGCCTTCTCTCGCAAGCTCCGCCAACCACCGTCCTGAAAATTAGAGCGGTGGGCAGGAGGCTAGTCCTCATTGTGCCAGGAGGGGAGCCAACCCTCTTCGTTTTCAATCTATTGCCCTTGAATTAAAGTGGTGAATGAGAGGCTAGTCCTCCTTGTGCCAGGTGAGCCAACATTTTCAATCTGATGTCCTTAAAAGTGGTGGGCAAGGGGCTAGTCCTCTTTGCGCCAGGAAATGTGCTGACACCATTTGCTTTCAATCCAGGTCTCTTTCCTTCCTATCTTCCTTCCCTCTTTTTCTCTTTCCTTCCTTCCTTCCCTCCCTTGTCCCCCTCCTCTCTTCCTTCCTTCCATCCATCTCTCTTCCTTCTCTCCCTTGTTCCCTCCATCTCTTCATTCTCTCCCCCTTTCTTCTCTTCCACCATCTCTTCCTTCCCTCCATCTTTTCATTCTCTCCCTTCCTTCTCTTCCATCTCTCTTCCTTCCCTCCATCTCTTCCTTCTCTCTCCCTTCCTTCTCTTCCACCTCCCTTCCTTCCATCTCTCTTCCTTCAAAGAAGGGTGATCCTGGTTAGCTGTGATCATGTCTCACTTCCCCTCCCCCATTAAACCTGGATATTCCTGGCCAACAACCGGAGCCTTTTCCCCCTGCGACTTTTAAGCATCATTTGCAATTCTGGAATTAAATTTTCTGCCGCGGAGTATCAAAGCCACCTCTCGCTTCCCACTGCTGTGTCGACGGTCACTAAGCCTGCAATTAATTCCACGCTTGGATTTCCTGCACGAACCGGGCTCAAGACGGAGGGAATTTTTTTAAAAAGAAATGAAGACACCATTAAGCCCATTTCTTTTCTAGCGGTTTCATCTCCAGGTTTCCTTATTTTTTTTTCTTTTTCGCTGCTGCTGATCATTTCTTCGTTAATTAACGAGCTGGCCAGCTCCTTTTGCAGAAGATGCATTCATTGGAATATTGCTATCATATCCCCCTATACAATACAATAGTAGAGTTGGAAGGGACCTTGGAGGTCTTCTAGTCCAACCCTCTGCCTAGGCAGGAAACCCTACACCACTTCAGACAAAGGGTTGCTTCTCTCCTTGATTAGTTTCCACCCATTGCTTCTTGTTCTGCCCTCAGGTGCCTTGGAGAATAGCTTGACTCCCTCTTCTTTGGGGCAACCCCTGAGATATTGGAAGGCAGCTATCATGTCTCCCCTAGTCCTTCTTTCTATTAAACTAGACATACCCAGTTCCTGCAACCGTTCCTCATATGTTTTAGTCTCCAGTCCCCTAATCCTCTTTCTTGCTCTTCTCTGCGCTCTTTCTAGAGTCTCCACATCTTTTCTACATCGTGGAGACCAAAACTGGATGTAAATATTCCAAGTGTGGCCTTACCAAAGCATTATAAAGTGGCATTAACCCTTCACGTGATCTTGATTCTCTCCCTCTGTTGATGCAGCCTAGAACTGTGTTGGCTTTTTTGGCAGCTGCTGCACACGGCTGGCTCCTATTTCAATGGTTGTCCACTAGGACTCCAAGATCCCCCTCACAGTTACTACTAGTGAGCAAGGTACCATCCTGGCCTGTTTTAAAATATACTGTGTGTGTGTGTGTGTGTGTATGTATGTATATATTTTTCAGCTGCATCTTTAAAAAAGGCATCTGGAGAATCATTCCATTTTTTTCAGCTTATGAGCACAACGTAGCCCTAAATTTCGGTTGCTAAGTGAGGCATTTGTTAAGTGAATTTTGCCCTGTTTTACCACCTTTCTTCCCACAGTTAAGTGAATCATTGCAGCTGTTACGTTAGAGAGACGGTTATTAAGTGAATCCAGCTTCCTCATTGAGGAGAAAGACAGAGATAGAGAGAGAGAGAAAGAAAAAAAGAAAGAGAAGGAAGGAAGACATTAAGTAGGTAGGTAGGTAAGAGAAAAGAGAAAGAAAAAGAGAAAAGAGAAAAAGGAAGAATGATGGAAAGAAGACACTAAATAGGTAGGTAAGGAAGAAAGAAAAAAGAGAAAGAGAGAAAAGAGAAAGAAAGGGAAGAGAAAAAGGAAGGAATGATGGAAAGAAGACACTAAATAGGTAGGTAAGGAAGAAAGAAAGAAAAAAGAAAAAAGAGAAAAAAGAAAGAAAAAGGAAGGAAGGGAGGAAGAGACTAAGTAGTTAGTTAGTTAAGTAAATAAGTAAGGGAGAGAGAGAGGAAGAAGGAAGGAAGGAAGTCACAAAAGGAGATCAAATCTCCCCAGGACACTGCAACAGCCATAAATATGAGTCAGCTTCCAAAGCGTCCCAATTTTGATCACGTGGCCACAACGGTCATTAAGTGTGAAAAAAGAGTCATAAGTCCCTTTCTGTAGTGCTGTGACTGAATGAACTGTCGTAAGTCAAGGACTATCTGTACATTTCTTCCCCATTTTGGAGCGTCAGATCACGTTTCCCAACCTACTAGATTCAGAGCAGTAAGCTAGCATTTAAACCAGGTTAGCCTGATCCTGGCCAGTTTGGGGGAGGACTTGCATCCTGTCTCAAAGAGCAGGGAAGGAGGGGGGGGAGTGAATTGGGGGAGCCCAGAGCAACCTCCCCAACCCTAAACCGAGCGGAACTTTTCCTGAGGAAACAACAGAAGAATGTGAAATGTTTTTGCCCTCTGCAAAATCCAAGGCATTTTAATTTGATTTCATTCGATCCGGCTGTGTGTTGCGGGCTTCTCTACTTGTTTTTTTAGTAATTAAAAAAAAAGACCCTCAACGTTCGGCAAATATCGCAGATAAATGTGTTTGTCGGGCAGAGGAAAAAATAGATATTCGATTCTTAATCCCAGAGAGCAAAACTTTTTAAAAACTTTGCAGGGAGGGGGAAAAAAAAGGCTGCAGGTTTATTATTCACACTTAAAATCCAGTTGCGGCTTGCAGGGTTTCGAACAGCTGACAAGCTTTTCCAGGTTTTTAACTTTGAAGTGTTGTCCCTTTCCTTCCCCCCCCCTTTTTTTGGTGGGGGGTGTCGTAGGAAATGTTTAGGGGGGGGGTCCCAGCGACTCGCAAACCCCAGAAAGTTCGTTCAAGAGCAGATAAAAGAAATTTAAAAATGAGGCTTTTTTTCCCCAGGCATGCCACTGGGTATTAAAGGCACAAAAGGGGCACCCCGAGGATGTAAAAACGCCCCCCCCCCGGTGATAAGTGAGTGGGAAAATATCACTTGGAAAAATAACCCCCCAGGGACCGAATAATTCTCATTTGCTAGGACAGTCGAGCTCCTTCGAGTCAAATTTAAGACGATCCCGAGGTGCAGATTAAAATAATTTTGGTGCAGATCATTTTTTCTTTTCAAAAGAAAAAAAAACACACCCCGTCTTCCTCATCGGTTGGGTTTGAGACCCCCACCCTCCCTCAAGACCCTCGCTGGGAGCGAGGAATGGATCCCAGATCCCAAGGATGGAGGAGGGACCTGACTCGCTCCCGAGACAGGCAATAGACCAAGGTGCGAGGGATCCACCCATCAGGTGGTGGGAAGGATCGCAATCCGATTCGGATTTGGGGAGGGCGGGGGGGGGGGTGTCTCCGCAATCCACTCGGGGGTCCAAGGGATTGAATTTGATCCGGTCCGAGGCCCCGTCACTGGTAGGCCACCTTCACGCAGAAGGTCTCCTCGTTCTTCCCTTCAGCGTCGTTGATGTAAATCAGGATCTCCTCCTGGCCGGAGTTTTGGCTGGGGGCAAACCTCAAACCGATGGTGTAGGTCTCCCCACCGCCCACCTGGAGGGAGAGAGACGGGGTGGGTGGGTTAAGGAGGCCCCGGTTCAAGCTGGCTTCGGGGGGGGGGGGGGGGCAACCGGTTGGCAGGGGAAGAGGGGAGGTTCTGTGGATCGGCTGCCCCACTCCGGAGTCACCCAGATGAGTTGCTCCTCAAAAGGGGGTCACTTGGCCTTAAAGGAGGGGGAGAAGAAGAGGAGGAGGAGGAGGATGGGAGGAGGAGGGAGAAGAAGTAGAAGAAGGAGGAGGAGGAAGATGGAAGGAGGAGGAGGAGAAGTAGTAGAAGAAGAGGAGGAGGATGGAAGGAAGAGGAAGAAGGAGGAGGAAGAGGATGGAAGGAGGAGGAGGAGGAGAAGTAGAAGAAGAGGAGGAGGAGGATGAAAGGAAGAGGAAGAAGGAGGAGGAGGAGGACAGAAGGAGGAGGAGGACAGAAGGAGGAGGAGAAGAAGTAGAAGAGGAGGAGGAGGATGGAAGGAGGAGAAGAAGTAGAAGGAAGATGAAAGGAGGAGGGAGAAGAAGTAGAAGGAGGAGGAGGAGGAGGAAGATGGAGGGAGGAGGAGAAATAGAAGAAGAGGAGGATGGAAGGAGGAGGGAGAAGAAGGAGGAGGAGAAAGATGGAAGGAGGAGGACGGAAGGAAGAGAAGGAGAAGAAGAAGGAGAAGGAGGAGGAGGAGGAAAAAAGACTGTGGGGTCCTTGGATGTTTTCTTGCAGACGTCTCATGACCCAATTAGGTAACACCATCAGTGCTAGAAGGGTGTGGGCTCTGCAAGGGGGGGGAGGAGGAGGAGGACCGCGGGGCCCTTGGTGCTTTCCTGCAGACGTCTCATGACCCATCTAGGTAACACCATCAGTGCAGTGTGCGGAGCCCTGAAGATGTCCCCCCAATTTGGTAAAGAAACACCTGGGAGAAGGCCACCCAGCTCAGAGAGCCTCCAGGACCCCCCAGTCCTCCTCCTCCTCCTCCTCCATCATTCCTCAAACCCCTCTCCCCTCTAGCACTGGTGGCGTTACCTAGTTGGGTGATGAAACGTCTGCACGAAAACAAGCAAGCTCAGAGAACACCAAGGACTCTCCCCCCCCCACACACTTCCCTCGGGGGCCTTGAAATACCCCTGGCTTAAGCAAAGGGGGCTGGAGCTGGAGCTGGGGGGGGGGGGCTGCCCGGGGGCCTCACCTGGAAGGAGTCCTCCTTGAAGTGCAGGAGATCCGGGCGGTTGGTGTGGAGGAAGTAGCCCCGGGGGGACGGGTAGGAGTTGGTGTAGGTGATCTTCTTGTTGCAGCCCCTCCCTCCCCCGGGGGGCAGGAGGATCTCGAAGGCCTGGCGGTGGGGAAAGGAGGAGGCGGGGTCTTAGGGTTGGAAGGGACCTCCGAGGTCTTCTAGTCTGACCCCCTGGCCAAGGCAGGAGACCCCAGTGGGGAACCAGTCAGTCTCTGCCTCCCTTCCTTCCTCTAATCTTCCTCCCTCCCTCCTTTGCTCCTTCCCTCCCTTCCACCCTGCATTTCTTCCTTCCTCCTGCTTTCTCCTTCGTTCCTTTTCCTTCCTCCCACGCTGCCTCCCTCCCTTCCTCTAATCTTCCTCCCTCCTTCCTTCTTTTTCCTTCCTCCCTCCCTGCCTCCCTTCCTTCCTCTAACCTTCCTCCTTCCCTCCTTTTCTCCTTCCCTCCCTTCCACCCTGCATTTCTTCCTTCCTCCTTCTTTCTCCTTCCTTCCTTTTCCTTCCTCTAATCTTCCTCCCTCCCTCCCTCTCCCTCCCTCCTTCGTTCTCCGTCCTTCCTCTAATCTCCCTCCCTCCCTTCCTTTAATCTTCCTTCCTTCTTTCCATCCTCCTTACTTCCTTACCTCCATTTATCCTTCCTCTTCCTTCTCCCTCTCTCCACTTCCTCCCTCCCTCAATCCTCCCTGCCTTCCTTCCTCTAACCAACCTCCCTCCCTCCCTCCTTCCTTCCGATTCCGTCCGTCCAGGCCTCCCCTCTGAAGGCCCAGGGGGGACCCACCTTGGAGATGAAGGGCTGCCGGGAGCTGACGGACACCAGCCAGGTGGAGACCAGCTGGTGGAACTCAACGTCCACCAGGTTGAGGGAGATGAAGCGGCTGCCGGGGCTCTGCGGGCGCAGTCCGAGGTGCAGGTCCTGGACCCCGTGGGCCGGCAGGACAAAGACCCCCTCCGGCTCCAGCTGGGGGGAAGGAGAAGCGGAAAGGCTGAGCCCCCAACTCAAGGGGAGGAGGGGGGAACGGCCCCCACAATGGGCTTTCCTCCCCCCCCCCAGACCCTCGAGGACCTCAGAAAGTCCTTCCTCTCTTCCTCCCTCCCTCATCCTTTCTTTCCTCTCTTCCTTTCCTCTGTTCCTTCCTTCATTCCTTCCCATTTCCTTTTTTTACTTCCTCCCTGCTTTCCATTAATCCTCCCTCCCTTCTATCTCCTTCCTTTCTTCATCCCTCCCTCGTCCTTTCCTCCCCTCTCATTTTTCCTTCCTTCCTTCCCCACTTTTCTTCCCTCATTTATCCTTCCTTCCCCTCTTTTCTTCCTTCTTTCCCCTTTCCTTCCTTCCTCCCTCATTTATCCTTCCTTTCCTTCCTTCCCCTTTCCCTCCCTCTTCCTTCCCGCTCATCCTTCCTTCCTCTTTTCTTCCTTCCTACCCGTCTTTTCTTCCTTCCCTCTTTCCACCCCTCATTTATCCTTTCTTCCTTCCCCTCTTTTCTTCTTTCCTTTCTTCCCTCCCTCTCATTCTTCCTTCCTTCCCCTTTCCTTCCTTTCTTCTTCCCTCCCTCTTTCCTTCCCTCTCATTTATTCTTTCCTTCCTTTCTCCCCCCATTCCTTTGTTCCTTCCCATCTCTTTTACTTCCTTTCCTTCCTCCCATCCCTCCCTCCTATCTTCTTCCTTTCTTCATCTCTCCCTCCCTCTCTTCCTTCCTCCCTCCCTCCCTCCCTTCTATCTCCTCCCTCTCTCCTTCTTCCCTCCCCTTGCTAAGGTTGAGAAGACAAAAGGTTTTTACGCTGGGCCACATCCATAAAAAAGATACTTTGGCCTGTGATAAATACACAATTTAAAAAAAAGGATTTCACCCAGGCCTGTTATTATTTTGGCTCAAACGGGCCTCCCGGGAGATTTCTCCACCCAGAGGCCTAATTTTCTCGGCTGTTTTCGGACCTTGGAGAGAGAGAAAAAAGAACTTTTCCAGCTTTTCCTCCCACGCGGGAGGCTCACCAACTTTGTGCTTCTCTTACAAACCCCCATGTATAATTATGACTTAAGAAAAATTCTCTGCCTGCAGATCACCTTATTAATTCAGGCAGCCGGACTGGAGGACTCCAGGACGGCTTTAATCAAAAGACAATTACCGAGCGTTTTCCCCGCGATAAATTCTCCCACCGAAGCAGAGGAGAGCATCCAAAGTCATCGGCCGACTCTAAACCAACATCCTTTGCAAACTTCCCTACTAACCAAGTTGCCAGGCCTGCAGCCATCTTTCCTTTCGGACCTTCGGCCTGCCACGCTTTCTGTTATTCTATTATGCCTTTTTCTATGGTGGGAAAACACGGAGTTGGATGCTAGGCAGCCATAACAACATTCTTTCCAGAAAGCCAAGGTCATCCTTTGTCTTTGCACCTCTCCACCTGACCAGAACTGGATGGGTGGAAGCTGCCAGCGTGGCAGTGGGAGACTGGACCATGGGATGGGCTCGTGGGTGTGGGTTGTAGGCATTCACTACTGGAGGGACTGCGAGCGTTTGGCTGAAAAGCTCTGATTGGGCCAATCTCGGGCCCGCTTCCCGCCATAAGGACTAGAAACTTGAATGTGTTGACAGAGTATAACCACCCAATTTTTCAGTGTTCAAGCCACCGGGAGTCCTGGAGTTGCAACTGTTCGCTTAGGGGACGGTTCAAAGTTATGGCGACACTGGAAAAGGTCGCTTCTGACTGATTTTCACACTTATGACAACCGTACCCCCAAGGTCACGTGATCAAAATTCAGACACTTGGCAACCAGCCCATAGCTATGACGGTCAGAACATCTGGGGGCTCACGGGATCCGCTTTTGTGACCGTCTGACGAGGAAGGTCAATGGGGAAGCTGGGTTCACTTAACAACCGGGTTACTAATTTTAACAACGGCACAGATTCACTTAAGGATGGAGGAAAGGTCGTAAAACAGGGCAGTTGTGGTCGTAAACCGAGGAGCTTACCTTCATCTCTTGCGGGTGGGAGGTGAAGGCCTGGACCTTCCGGATGGTGTGGGTCCCTCGGAGAACCAGGGAGAGACGCGTCAGCTGCCCCAGGATGCAGCTGGCCTCCACCCATTGCAGGCAGTGGAGGTAGAACTGCCAAATCTGGGTGGGCGCAGCCAGCCAGGGGTCTCTGCCCAAAGGGGAGAAGGAGAGAGAGAGAGAGAGAGAGAGAGAGAGAGAGAGAGGGCGCTGAGAGGCAGGGAAATGGGAGCGAAAGGGGGCCTCTGAAGGACATCCATCCCCCTTTCACATTGGGAAGAAGGCAGGGAGGGAGGATACATGGAAGGAAGGAGAGAAGGATACAGGGAGGGAGGGAAGGAAGGAACGAGGGGGAAGGATACAGAAGGGAGGGAGAGAGGGAGGGAAGGAAGGAAGGGAGGATACAGGAAGGGAAGGAAGAAAGGAAGGATACAGGAAGGGAGAGAGGGGGGGAAGGAAGGGATGGAGGGAGGGAAGGAAGGAAGGGAGGATACAGGAAGGGAAGGAAGAAAGGAAGGATACAGGAAGGGAGAGAGGGGGGAAGGAAGGGATGGAGGGAGGGAAGGGAGGATACAGGAAGGGAAGGAAGAAAGGAAGGATACAGGAAGGGAGAGAGGGGGGGAAGGAAGGGATGGAGGGAGGGAAGGGAGGATACAGAAAGGGAAGGAAGGAAGGAAGGATACAGGAAGGGAGGGAGAGAGGGAGGGAAGGAAGGGATGGAGGGAGGATACAGGAAGGGAAGGAAGGAACGAGGGGGAAGGATACAGGAAGGGGGGGAGAGAGGGAAGGAAGGAAGGGAGGGAGGGAGGGAAGGAAGGAAGAGAGGATGCAGGAAGGTGAAGGAAGGAAGGATCACTTCCACTGCTCTTTCCTTTTCTTTTATTCCCTCCCTCTTTCCCTCCCCCCCCCCAGGGCCTTCTCCCTCCGAGACTTTTACAAGGTCCGGCCGAGCGAGCCTTGTGCTCCCAGGGGACCTTGCAAGAGGAGCGCAGTGACAAAAAAATAAAAGACAATTTAAGCCCCCCAAAAGGCAGAGAACTTTGAAAGGAGGGGGAAGGGGGGGGGAGAAGAGAAGGGGAAAAAAAAAAACCCTTAAAGCTTCCAGGGACTTAAGTCCTTTTTGTTCTGGGAGAGACGGAAAGGAAATCAGCCGTGATTTCATTATAAAATATAAACTCCCGCCGCCTGTTTCCTCCGGCCTGCCTGAAGACGAGATGACATTCCCCACACTCTGATTTGCATAAAGGTGTCGAACAGGTGACAGCTTCGCCGCTTTTTGGCTCAGCTCAAGCCCAGTTTGCAATCCCCGAATTACGGCTTAGCGCTCGCTGCGACACCGGCCCCCCCTTCGGTTCAGGAGAAAGAAACCAGGTTAAAAGCAAACCTTCGGCTTCCGGAGCTTTTGCAAACTTCGGGGTAGAGAAAGCGGGATATAAATGAATGGATTTACAAAGGAGCCTATGGCTGGGCTTCTACGCTCCCTTTTTTAATAACTCACAGGTGGTCCTCGACTTACAACAGTTCGTTTAGTGACCCTTCAAAGCTTTACAACGGCACTGGGGAAAAAAAGGACTTAGGGTCGTTTTTCACACTTACGACTCATGTGACTCCTATTTACAACCGTTGCAGTGTCCCTTTTGCGACTGTCGGATGAGCGAAATCAAGATGGGGGGGGGAGACAGAGTCACTTAACGCCCGTCTTCCCAACTGCAAGGATTCACTTAACAACGGTGGCAAGAGAGGTCGCTTTAACCATTAAATTTCGATCTCTAACGTGTTCCTCTTATAATACACACGGATTAACGCCCAACTGTGTGGCCACAATGTGGGACTGGTTTTTTCCCCCCCCGCTAACCACCAATCGGAGTTTGAGTAGTTTTTAAAAGCGTAGTTTTGAGTAGTTTTAGTAGTTTTTAAAAGCCTCGCATTTACTGGTTTTGAGTAGTTTTTAGAAGCTTACGTGTAAATCAACACGAAGAACCTTTGGATTTGGGGACTCGAACCCGCGGCGACTTTCAGGAAGATGTCCTGAGGCTCCCCGGGTCCCTGGAGGAGAACATGGAGACCCGGTTTAATTCGGTTCCTTTTGGGAATTAAAATGAGGAGACGGGATTTTGGATATTAAGCAGGCATCTACGAAGTTCCCAGAATCAGAGACTTGTGTAGGTTGAATCCATGAGCCACGTTAACCCCCCCCCAGCTGGAGGTCTTGGAGGAAAGAAGGGACAGCCGTTTGTCCTTGATGGTCTTAAACGCTCCTGGCTTGGACTAGAAGACCTCCAAGGTCCCTTCCAGGACTGCAACTCTATGGTTCTCCTATCCGCTCTTTGCTTGGATGAGGTTCCCTAGTAGGGTCATGAAATGTCTTCAAGAAAGCAACCAAGCTCAGAGAGCACCAAGGACCTCACAGTCCTCCTCCACCTTCTCCATCACTCCTCCTCCTTCTCCTCCTCCTCCTCTCTGCAAACCCTCCTCCCTTCCAGTACTGATGAGGTTCCCTAGTTGGGCAGTGAGACGCCTGCAAGGAAACAACGAAGCTCAGGGAGCACCAAGGACCCCTCGTTTCAAACCCTGAGCTACAAATATTGTCTTCTATCAGTAGTACCCATCTTCAGTTGGAGGCTACCTGTTGGATCTCGGCATGGAGCTACGTTCTGGAGATGCCTACAGAGAACTCTGGGTTATTCTGATGGCCCTCTCTTTCTTCCAGAACCTTCTGGAAGGATGCAACATACGAACGTTGGTGTCTTTGAAAAACAGCCAACGGACGTTCTTGAGGGTTGGGTTGATGTTGGTCAACCCATCGGGGAGAACTGCCTTGCTTCATCCACAGCCTCTGTTCTGACTTCAAGGGATGGGCTTCGTTGACCTGTGAAGGTCACGTTAGCATCTTCTAGCCCCTTCCGCCTTGAACCCTTTGCTTCCCGCCCTGATCAATCTCACCAACCACGCCCACAAAGCTTTTGTTGGCCAACAGTACCATCTTCTTGGTCTCACAGATGACGTTGGGGTCACTGCAGCGGACGAACATCTCAGGTTCTCCACCAGGAACGCCTACAGGAGCCCCTGCCGAGGAGAAATAGGAGGGTCTCAAGAGCTGCTGGCCTTCAAGGGCTCCATATCAAACGTCCTACCCCTCCCCCCGCCTTGCAATCAATGCCCACAGCTCCGACGGACTATGACCCACTCAACTAGAAACCCAACTAGTGGCCCACTTCTTAAGACACAGCAACTAAATTCGCTGCAGAAAGAACTTCTTAAGGGGCTCTTGAGGGGGTCCAGATCTACAGATCATCCAAGTTCAAGGAGAACTGAAGTCCAAGATTCTTGAGGACCACTTCTGTATAGCTTGATACAAATTCCTAGTTTATTATCCAGCTGTTTAAGCTGTTCCTTTAGAGAAGTGCTTCTCCACCTGGATAGCTTCAAGCTGGGTGGACTCCAACTCCCAGAATTCCCCAACCAGCAGCTTAAAGTGAAGGTCCACCCATCTTAAAGTTGTGTAGATGGGACGTTGCGTATCCTAAACACGTTCAGGATAGGATCAACTTGACCAGAGGAGAACCTGGGAGCCACCTGGGAGCGTGTGCCATGGAGGTAGGCGGATGGATTTCTTCAAGAAGGTCAGCTCCGGGTGGTAGAAGCGGAAGGTCTGATCCACCGCGTGGGGCTGCGTTTCCACGCTGACGCTCAGGATGGCAAGGGGCTTGCCGTTGCCCACCGTGAAGGAGACCTGGAGAAGAAGACACCAAGGAGCAGAGGAGGTCTCTCCTTCTCGTTGACTTTTCTTGGAAAATTAGAACCAGAATTTTCTATCTCCCTCGAAACCCAGAGTGCTGGAAGGAGAAGAAGAGGAGGAGTCAGAGAAGGAGGAAGAAGGGAGAGGAGGAGGTAAGAAGGAGGAGGAGGAGGAGGAAAGTAGAGGAGGAGGAGCAGAAGGAGCAGAACAAAAAGAAAGAAAAGAAGAAAGAAGAAGGGAGGAAGAGGAGAAGGAGCAAAATAAGGAAAAGAAAGAAGAACAAAAGAAGAAGGGAGGAGGAGAAGGAGAAGAAGAAGAAGAAGCAGAAGAAGAAGAAGAAGCAGAAGAAGAAGAAGAAGAAGAAGAAGAAGAAGAAGAAGAAGAAGAAGAAGAAGAAGAAGAAGAAGAAGAAGAGGAAGAAGAAGAAGAAGGGAGAAAGAGGGAGAAAGAGGAGGAAGAGGAGAAGGAGGAGGAGGAGAAGAAGAAGAAGAAGGGAGAAGGGAGAAGGAGGAAGAAAGAGGAGAAGGAGGAGGAGAAGAAGAAGAAGAAGAAGAAGGGAGAAGGGAGAAGGAGGAAGAAAGAGGAGGAGGAGAAGAAGAAGAAGGGAGAAGAAGGGAGGAGGAGGAGGAGGAGGAAGAAAGAGGAGGAGGAGGAGGAGGAGATGATGATGATCCAGGACACCCCTTCCCTAAGCTTTTGTCCACGGTCTTCCTGCTGTCCCATGGATTTTGGCCACTGTCCAACTCACAAAGAAAGGAACTGCCCACTTCAGCAAGATGACAACTTAATCTCTCCAGCCCATGGAGAGGACAGGGGCACCATCCATCCCTTCCAGCCGTGTTACCTTGATGCATAGAGTCTCGCTGAACTTTCCAGAAATGGTGGCCGTGGGGATCTTCTCACCTTCCTTAGAGGTCGGCTCGGGGGGACCTTGCTGAAAATCAAAGGGATTTGAAGACCTTTGGGGGCCGTGACTCAACAAAGGTATGTAAATCAAGGGCCCCCCCGTGGGGAAAAGCGAGGGTTGAGGACTTCCCTACCTGCATCAGGGCCGCCTGCTCCATGGAGAAGGTCTGGTACTTGAAGGGGATGTAGACCGTCTCCTTGGGACGGAGGTAGACCTGAGGAGTGAGGCCGTTGTGAAGATGAAACATGTCCTCCTCCAACGGAGTGACCGTTTGGGTCAGTTCTTTAAAATGCCTCCACTCTCTGACGTCCAAGATGACGCTAGGAGAAGACCAAGGACAACATTGACGAAGAAAACAGGGTGGTTTTGGAGAGAGGGCATCTCCAAGGGGTTCCTGGGGTAACCTTCTGGTTCTCCTGGCTCAAGGGTGGGGGAAATTGTAGGTGGCCTCCATTGTCTCCTGGTTGGAAATGAGGTTGAAGGTCAACAATATCTGAAAGAAGACTCTGGGAGGAGACCAAGGACAACACAGAGATGGTGGCTTTGGAGAGAGAGAGCATCTCCAAAGGGTTCCTTAGATCACCTTCTGGCTCAAGGGTTGGGACATTGTAGGTGGCCTCCAGTTATACCTCCAACATCCATTATCTCTTGGTTGGAAGTGAGGCTGAAGCTCAACAATATCTGAAAGATGACGGTGGGAGAAGACCAAGGACAACATGGGGATGGTGGTTTGGGAGAGAGGGCATTTCCACGGAATTCCTTGGGTCATCTTCTGGAAATTATAAGTGGTCTCCAAATGGACCTCCAACTTCCCCTGTCTCTTGCTTGGAGGTTGGGCTGAAGGTCAACAACAGATGGAGGCCCACCTACTCCATCTGCTGTTGAAGTTACTGAACCTGGGTTGTCTTGTCTTGGGAATGCTGAACGGACAGGGACAATGGGTGGTGGGCGCCGTTGAGCTTTGGGATGTCCTCTCCTACATCTTCCTTCCACAAGGAAGGGACCACCCTTCTTCTCAGGTGGCCTCCTGCCGTTCCTTTACCTGAGCTCCGGGTTGTCGATTCGGATGGTCACCGTGTGCTGGACGCTGTAGGGGTTCTTCAGGGCAAACTCAAAGAACTCGGCCGTGCCCAGCGTGGCGTAGACGACGTGGTGGGTAGTGATGGCTCGGCAGAGCATGGAGGTGATGCTCTCGGCTTTGATGCGCTCCCGGTACGCCTCGATCAGCTGGAGGTCTCGGGAGTGCTGAGCCCGGTCCTCGTGCCGGCCCTGGGGGAGGGGGTGACTTTACTCTCCTTCATGGGAATCCTTATCTACTTGCTCGGCTGGCTCTCAACCGGGGTCGGTCCAGACAAGAAACCACGATCGTGAGTACGAATGCTGGCTTAATTGTAAGGTTAGCAGAATCTTGCAAGCCTGAAATTGCCTTTCTCCCCCTCCCCCTCGTTTTTACAGCCTAAGAAACTATGGAGGGTCCCTCCTGAGATGCTCCCCATGTCCCCTTTTCCTTCTGTGGGCTCAGCTGCCTCTTATCTGATTATTGCCTAGTCTGCGCCTCTTCCTTCTGTCTCCCAAGGCCATTCCCACAGACCATTACCATATCTCTTCCCCCCTCCTCTTTACAGGCAAAGAAACTAGGGAGGGTCCCTTCTGAGATGCTTCCCACCCACCCCTTTTCCTTCTCTGGCCTCAGCTGCCTCTTATCTAACCATTGCCTAGTCTGCATCTCTTCCTTCTGTCTTCTCCCAAGGCCATTCCCACAGACCACTGCAATATTTCCGCCCCCTCCTCTTTACAGGCCAAAAAACTATGGAGGGTCCCTCCTGAGATGCTCCCCATGTCCCCTTTTCCTTCTGTGGGCTCAGCTGCCTCTTATCTAACCATTGCCTAGTCTGCGCCTCTTTCTTCTGTCTCCCAAGGCCATTCCCACAGACCGTTACCATATTTCTGCCCCTTCCTCTTTACAGCCTAGGAAACTAGGGAGGGTCCCTTCTGAGGTGCTTCCCACCAACCCCTTTTCCTTCTGGAGGATCAGCTGCCTCTTATCTGATTATTGTCTGGTCTGTGTCTCTTCCTCCTGTCTCCTGAGGTCTTCTCCACAGACCATTACCATATTTCTGCCCCCTCCCCGTCCCTTCTGAGAGGCTTCCCACCCACCCCTTTTTCCTCTGGGCTCAGCTGCCTCTTATCAGACTGATGTCTAGTCTGTTGCTTAACCTCCTGTCTCCCAAGGCCATTCCCACATCCCATTACAGGAGCAGAATCTCTCAAGTCTGAAAGTACCTCCCCCACCACCACCTTTGCATCCCAGGAAACTAGGGAGGGTCTCTGCTCAGATGCTTCCCATGCCTCTTTTCCTTCTGAGGGCTCAGCTGCCTCTTATCTCTTTTCTGAAACGCTTCTCCTGTCTTCCAAAGTCATTACAGCAGCAGAATCATGCAGGTGTGAAGTTACCTCTTCCCCCCCTACTCTTTACAGCCTAAGAAACTAGGGAGGGTCCCTTCTGAGATGCTTCCCACCCACCCTTTTCCTTCTGGGGGCTCAGTTTCCCTCACCAAGATAAAGCTGCTTTTCCTCCCAATGTCGCCCTCCTGGGACTCCTTCCTCCGGACCGAAAGCATCCTCTCCAATTTCCGGCGTCGGGTGAGTCCACCTTCCTGGCTGGCGGGTGGCAAGACGCCACTCGCTTCCCGCAAGTGGGAGAAAAGGAGAGCGGCCAGCTCGCTGTCCACGTCGGCCAGTTTTTTGGCTTGGCACACGTTTCCAGCTGGAAGAGACGCGCCAAAGGGTGGCGTCAAACCCAGGTCAGGTTCAATCCATGATGGTTTGTTTCAGGCAACGACGGCGGCTAGATTAAATTCACACCAATAGTACCCCACCTGTCTCCCACCCACTCACCCCAAAATCAAGGGGAACCTACCCCTGTGAGTGCTGATGGAGACCAAACTGCCACCAGGGAAGCCCCTGGCCCCGTCCTGCGAGGAGATGACCCGCCTCTGCGAAGGAGGTAAGGAGTGTGACCTCCGTAGCCTCTGTTCACACCGTTGCCCTGCAAGAGAAGGGAAGAATGATGGGGAGGGGCATTAACCTGTTCAGGGATGGGGAAGCGACTGGCGTAGACCAGGGATGAGGTCTTCTGAACTTCTCCTATTTGGGGTGTGGAAGAGAAGGGCGAGTTAGAAGATAAAACCACCGGTTGGAAGGAACCTTCAACGTCTTCTACTTTGACCCATGCTCAAGCAGGAAACATTATACCATTAAGGATAAATGGCTGTCCAGTCTCTTCTTGAAGACTTCAGGTGATGGGGTGCCCACAATTTCTGAAGGCCAGCTGTTCCATCCATCCATCCATCCATCCATCCATCCATCCATCCATCCATCTCAGAACCATAGAATCCTAGGGCTAGATGGGACCTTGAAGGTCTTCTAGTCCAACTCCCTACTCAAGCAGGAGAAATTATGAATGTGTAAACTTTTCTTGAAAACCTCCAGTGGTCGGAGTGCCCACAATTTCTGAAGGCAAGCTGTTCCATCCATCCCGCCATCCATCCACCCATCCTTTCCTTCCCTTTTATCCATCCATCCATCCATCCATCCACCCTTCCTTCCTTCCTTCCTTCCCTTCCTTTCCATCCATCCATCCCTCTGTCTGCCATGTATCTCATCTTATCTTCTATCTATCTATCTATCATCGTATCTTTCTATCTATCTTCCTACCTACCTATCTCAGAACCATAGAATCCTAGGGCTAGATGGGACCTTGAAGGTCTTCTAGTCCAACTCCCTACTCAAGCAGGAGAACCTATGAATGTGTAAACTTTTCTTGAAAACCTCCAGTGGTTGGAGTGCCCACAATTTCTGAAGGCAAGCTGTTCCATCCATCCCTCCATCGCTCTATCATGCACAGGGATGCCCAATCCATGAACCTCCTCCTGTGAGAGAGCCCCGTCACTCCAGAAAGCTTTCCCAGTGCTTCTTAGATCTCACAATGAGGACCTTATTGCAAATTTGGATGTGTCTCAACAGAATTTTGAACCGCTGGTCCTTGTCTTACCCTTGGACGTTCTGTCATCTTCTTCCCCAGGAGACCTCTTCATGGATTGGGACACCACTGTCAGGGTGTCTTCCCTTAGCCTCCTTCTCTTCTTCAGGCTAAACACAGCCAAGTTCTTCTTAAGAGGAAGCTTCCGAGGTCACCTTCACCATCTTTTGTTGCTCTTCTCTATGCTCCTCAGGTCAAACAGAGACATCACCCCAGCTTCGAAAGCCACACAACGGAGGAAGCTTATCCAAGGGCGTCACGATTGCATCACGTTGGCATGTCGTCTCGTACCAGATCCCCACACAGGGGACAGGACAGCCACGGTGGAAACCAAAACGCCTTCACTCTCCATACCCCAAGCCCGATCCTGGTCACCCTGGTGGAACATGAAAGGATGGAAGCCTCCTGAGATGACCCCCGTGTCCTGCTCTAAAAACGTCAACCGCATCTCGCCAATCTCCCAAAGCTTGACAACTGCCGAACGGGTGACTTTCAAGTTCATGATGATTTGAAGGAGATGGAGATTTATTTTCACTTTTCTTTTTTTTTAACACTCTTGTGGTTTCTTCTCAAGCTTGTCTCGCTTCTTCTCCTTGGAACACACACACACACACACACAAATATATATATTTCGATGCCTCAGGCGAGTTTCCATTTTGACAAGGAGGAGACAGAGACGTCTCGTCTTCATGAATAATGAAGGGGATGGAGCAACCCAGATTTTCGTTTCTCCGTCGAGGGCCCCGCGCGTGGGGAAAGGAAGATTTGACGCGGCCCACGATGGAAGGACGGTTGGCGGAGACGATGGAAGCTGCCGAGATGGAGCCGAGTCGGTGTCTTTGATCAGAGGAGAGGCAACAGGGGCAGTTATGGATGACTGGAAACCCCAGATGGGCTTTTTCCTTGGCATGGAACAGAAGGAAAATGAACTCGGCGCGGTTCTGACGATGAGAAGAGAACGGATCAGAAGGGAGAAGAGATCTGGGCTGCAACCGGAGAGAGAGGCAGAGCCAAATTTATAATTGTACTTGTAACGAGATCAGAAAACGCTCCTGTTCCTTTCTTCCTTTTTCTTCTTTCTTCTACTTGGGAGTTTCCACTTTTGATTCCCTTCCTCTGCTCTTCTTTTTCACACTTCGCCTCTTTCTCTTGGTTTTTAACTAATAATACTAAAGTTATTTATTTACTCTTTTTTTGCATGGACGAAAACTTCTTCCAAGGGCACCCCGAGGCTGCCAAAATCAATGCCCCCAAATTCCTTCCTTTCTTCCCTCCTTCTTTCATTCCTCCTTCCCTTTTTTCATTCTTTTCTTTCTCCTTCCTACCCCTCCCCTCCTATAATCTTCCCTCCTCCTTTCGTTCCTCCCTCCCATTTTGGATGGGGGTAAGTGCAGGAAGCACAGAGGGGAGAGTGAAAAATGCCCCTCCCGCCGTGGTGCAGGAGGCCGACTAGGCCACGCCCACCATGGCCAAGCCCACGCGGCAACTGGGCAGAGAACCGCTTGCTAAAATTTTTGAAGCCCACCCGCTTCCCCTTCCCTCCTTCTTTCCTTTCTCAGTTTTTCTTTCTTTTCCTTCCTTCTCCTTTCTCTTCTTTCTCTTTCTCTCCCCTTCTCTCCTTCTTTCTCCCTCTTTTTTCTTTCTTTTTCTTTCTCCCCTCCCTTTGTGGAGGTGGCAATCAGGGTTGTATGCTCTATCGTGTTTCTTTTCCTTTTTCTAAAAAAGTTTTTAATTAAACACGCATTAAGACACTGGGCAGAGTGTAACCGTCCTGGCAATGTCTTCGCCATACCTACTAGATTATAAAGTTAAATATTATAAACGACCGTGCTTGTTTACAGTTGGTCTGTTCACTATTTGCAATTATAAGGACACCGTATTTCCATCCATCTTCTCTTATGCATTTTCACTGTTATAATTGCATACTTATAATTCTAATCTCCATCCTATCCATCTTAAACCGTCGCTTATTTTGGGTCTTTCCTTTTTTTTTTTTTTTTTGTCCCAAACGGCGATAAAATTTACCCCAGATCTTATATAATATTCTGATTCGCCTTCGTTCTTCGATTCCCACGCCAGTCTATCCGTTTCGGCACAAATCAGAATTTTCCTAATTGCTTCCTCTTCTTGTGGAATTTCCGTTTGTCCTGTTGTGTGTGTGTGTCTTCTCTCTCTCTCTCTCTCTCTCTCTCTCTCTCTCTCTCTCTCTCACACACACACACACACACACACACACAAGTGGGGGGCTCGGCTGGGCTCCCTGAATTCTGACTTTTGGAAACAAAGCACCTTGATGCCCTAATAGGTTTATCCAGTCCCTTCACGATCCCTGGTTTCTCTTTTGATCTCCTCCTCCACAAGCCAGCCACAAACTCCCTCCTCTTTCTACTTTTCTATTAAAAGGAAAGAAAGAAAGAAAGAAAGGGGAGGGGGAGAGAGAGAGGGAGAGGCTGGTAGCCTTTTCCAGAGCAGAGACGGTATCAAAGGAGACACCTCCGGCATCGCAGGGGTCTTTGATTTACGGTGGGGGAAGCGGAGAAGATGCTTTGCAGAAAGGATTTCATTCCCAGGTGCTGCAGAGCCCTGAATGAACAGTCGGGCGGGAGGCCTCGATCGCGTCTCCCCGTCCTCCGCCTGGCCTTCTCCAAGGCTCAGCGAGAGCAGAAGCTGAGAAATGACCTGGATTCGTACAAAACAAAACCCCAACGAGGAGGAGACCCGCCAGGCCAAAGATGGACGCCGGGAGAAGGTCGAAGAGGACCGAAGACGGAGAACAAAGCCCTGGGAGAGGCTTGAGAAGGTGGGGCAGCATTTGGCCAAAGTTGAGTTCTTCCAGAGGTCACCTTGGCATCCCCAGCTGGAATTGAAGGCTGGGGATACAACTACACCAAGGAGGGTTGGTCAGTTAGGGACCAGTTAGCCCTCTGCTCAAACGTCCATCAATTTCTCCACGTTGAGTAAGGAGAACTAGTCTTCTCGAACAGGCCTCAAATCCTCCTGAGACCAGGAACCGAGCTTCCTTGGGGTTCCACAACTTCTCCACATTGACTAAGGAGTAGAAGTCTTCTCGAACAGGTCTCAAATCCTCCTGAGACTAGGAAGCCTAGTTCCTTGGGGTTCCTCAACTTCTCCACATTGACTAAGGAGTAGAAGTCTTCTCGAACAGGTCTCAAATCCTCCTGAGACCAGGAAGCCTAGTTCCTTGGGGTTCCTCAACTTCTCCACATTGACTAAGGAGTAGAAGTCTCCACAATCAGGACTCCAATCCTCCTGAGACCAGGAAGCCTGATTCCTTGGGGTTCCTCAACTTCTCCACGTTGAGTAAGGTGAACACACAGAAGTTAGAAGTGGGACTCACCAATGTTCGCCAGGCGGAGGTGAAGCTGACCCCTCACGACCGCGTGGACCCCGATGGGCTTGACCCCCCAAGGGCGGAAGGCCTCCCCGCTCAGCACGGTCGCATCTGGTTTGTACTCCACAGTCAGGACCTCCAACTCGTGGTAGATCTGGACCCCTGTCCGTCCTTGGCGCAAGAGATGCTGCAGAGAGAGAGAAAGAGAGAGAGAGAGAGAGATCAGCTGTGGTGGGTCATGTCTGAATGGGGGGGGTGGACTCCCATCTCTCTATCTCTGTGGCCCCCACCCTGGAAATACAGGCAGGGTTCCTCGACTTACGGCCGCAGTGGAGCTCAAAATTTCCATTGCTATGTGAGGGAGATTTGTTAAGTGAGTTTTGCCCCGCTCTACGACCTTCTTTGCCAAAGCTGTTAAGGGAATCACTGCCGTTGGTTAAGCGAGCCACGTGGTCGTTAAGCGGATCTGACTGTGCTGGCCAGAAGGTCGCAAAAGGGACAACGGGAACCGTCATAAATATGAGCCGGTGGCCCAAGCCTGTGAATCTGGATCCCCGTGAGCTAAGCGTGAAAAACGGACCTGAGATTTTTCCCCAAAGGGAACACATGTGCTCCGGTCGTAACTTGAGGACCGCTCTGGAAGGATTTCCCCGCCTACCTTCAGCTTCACGGAGGCAGAGCCCAGGAGGAGCAGGGAGTCCCCGTCCCAGACGTCGATCTGCAGGGCCTGCTGGGCCAGGTAGCGAAGGAACCAGAGTGGCTCACCTGGCTTCAGGGAGGCCACGCCCACCAGGTACTTCAGGTGGAGGCCAGGGGGCCCTGCGGAGGAGGGAAGGGGTCCATGGGTAAGATGGCAAGAAGCTTCCAGAAGCAATCAGAGGGAGGGAGGGAGGAAGATGAGAGAAGGAAGGGAGGAACAGAGAGGGAGAAAGTGAAGAAGGAGAGGGAGAAGGTGATGGGGAAGAGGAAGAAGAAGAGGAAGGATAAATGGAGAGAGGGGGGAGGGAAGGAAGGGACAGGGAGGGAGAAAGTGAAGAAGGAGAGGGAGAAGGTGATGGGGAAGAGGAAGAAGGATAAATGGAGAGAGGGGGAGGGAAGGAAGGGAAGAAGGAACAAACAGGAAGGGTGGGGGAAGGAAGAAAAAGGGAGGGAGGGAAGGAGGGAGAAAAGGGAAGAAACAGGGAGGGAGAAAATGAAGGAGAGGGAGAAGATGATGGGGAAGAGGAAGAAGAAGAGGAAGGATAAATGGAGAGAGGGGGGAGGGAAGGATGGAACGAAGGAAAAACAGGGAGGGAGGGAGAAAAAGGAAGAAACAAGAAGGAAGGAAGGAGGATGAAATGGATGGATGGATGGATGGATAGAAGGAAGGAAGGAATGCCAACCCATAAAAAGCCTCTTGCCAATCCCAGGGCCTTCCTGCAACATCCAAATATTAGCCAAAGCTCCTCTCCCTCCGTCTCAGCCTCTTCCCGCCTGTTGAGTCCCAGCCTTACCGAGATTCGGGCTCCCGTCTGGGTTGATCTGCACCAAGATGTGGGTCGCTGGCCCACAGGCCGGAGTCTGGACCAGTTGCAGCCGCGGCGTGGTGACCGGGGGGAAGCGGTAAAACTGGAGGGTGAAGTAGACGCTTTGGGGCCACGCAGCAGGGTCGTCCTGGGCAGGCCTGGTGGAAGGAGAGGAAAGTCAACCGGTGTGGCCCAAAATCCTAGCACTCTGTTAAGACCCGCACCTTAGACCAGGTCAACCTTGGCCATGGGAAAGCATTTGGACTTCAACTCCCAGAATTCCCCAGTCAAACCTACCTGGTTTTTTTTCTCTCTCTCTCTCACACACTTCTTAAGAGTGGAGAGATTGCAGAGAAAGGGATAAAAGAGTAAGCTGGCACACACTTTTGATATCTATTCTCAGTGTGTGCCTGCTTACTCTTTTATAATCCCTTTCTCTGCAATCTCACTACTCTTAAGGAGAGAGATATATATATAAAAGAGCAGGTATAGTTGGCCGGGGAATCTCTCTCACTCCTTAAGAGTAGAGAGATTGCAGAGAAAGGGATAAAAGAGTAAGCAGGCACACACTGAGAATAGACATCAAAAGTGTGTGCCTGCTTACTCTTTTATAATCCCTTTCTCCGCAATCTCTCTACTCCTAAGAAGTGTGTTTGTTTGTGTGTATGCGTGCGAGAGAGAGAGAGGGAGAGAGAGGGAGGGAGGGAGAGGGAAAGGGAGAGAGAGAGGGAGAGAGAGAGAGAAAAGAACAGGTATGGTTGGCCAGGGAATTCTGGGAGTTCAAGTCCAGACCAGAGGTGGGTTGCAAATTCCGGGGCTACCGGTTCGCTCGTGTGCGTGCGATGCTTCGGTGCAGAAGCGTCCGGGCGGGTGGGCGGAGCCTCCTGCCGCCACCACTACCAGTTCACCCGATCTGGCCAAACCAGGAGAACCCCCCCCCCCCTCTGGTCCAGACACCTTAAAAGTTGAGAAACCCTGCCCTAGGCAAGCCCAAAGGAACAGACCCGCCTTCTTTTAGGCAAAGCCCCGCCCCCTTTTCATGATGGAGTGTTTTTTATCAGGACCCAGAAGTAAAAAAAATAATAAAATAAAATCAGTCGTAAATTGAGGCACTGCAAAAGGCCGCAAAGGGAGGCTGGTTGCCAAGAGGCCCAAACTGCAGTCCCAAGTAGGGCCGGTCTTCAGACCCAAAACAGGGCTGCAAGGCGTAGGGAGGTCCGTTGTAACTTCGATCGGTCGTTAAGTGGGCAGTCGTAACCTGTAGCCCGGGATGGAAAGGATCCGGGAAGAACGACTTCAGGACGATCATTTTTTGGGGGCTGGGACAAACAGGCCCTTCACCTCAGTGGGGAGGAGTCATTAAAACTGGGCCGGGGTGGGTGGGGGTGGTCCAACCACTGCCTCCCTCCGTCAATTCAACCTCTTTCCCCTTCCCCCTTTTTTGGCATCTGTTTCAGGGGATCAAATGGCACCCATCTTTTCGGACCCGCAGAGGAGTCGAGCGCCCTTCGCCCACCTGCTCAAGGCCAGGAACTGCAGGTGGATCTCGTGGTCGGGCAAGGGGTCGCCTTCTTCCCGCTGGGGGCTGCAGGGGCCGGGGTCGTTGGGGTCCAACATCTCAACCGGCTCCTTGTTGCAATCCAGAAGCTCCGGGAATCCGGCCGTGCGCAGGCGGGCAAGAGAAGCCCGGGTGGGGGCGGTGTTGGGGCTGTGAAAAAGGACGGGATTCTGAATCCTTTTTTCCTTTCTTCCTTCCTTCCTTCCCACTATGCATCCTCCCTCCCTCCCTTACTCAGTCTCTTTTGTCTTTCTTTCCTTTCTTCCTTCTTTCATTTTCCTCCCTCCGTCCCTCCCATTTTCCTTCCTTCCTTCCCCGTCCCTCTTTCCTTCCCTCACTGTCCTCCTTCTATCCTCCCTCTTTCACCTTCCTTCCTCCCTCTTTTCTTTTTTCATTTTTTCCTCCCTCCCTCCCATTTTCCTTCCTTCCTTCCCCTTCCTGTCCCTCCTTCCTTCACTCACTGTCTTCCCTCTATCCTCCCTCTTTCACCTTCCTTCCTTTTTTTTCATTTTTCCTTCCTCCCGCCTCCCTCCGTCCCTCCCATTTTCCTTCCTTCCTTCCTTCCCCCTCCCGCCCCTCCTTCCCTCACTGTCTTCCTTCCATCCTCCCACTTTCGCCCTCCTTCCTCCCTTTTCTTTTTTCATTTTTCCTCCCTCCCATTTTCCTTCCTTACCTCCCTCTCATATCCTCCTTCCTTCCTCAGTCTCTATTCTTCTTTCCTTCCTTCCTTCCTCCCTCCCTCTGTCCATCCCATCTTCCTTCCTCCCTCCCTCCCTCCATCTTTTCCTTCCTCTCTCCCTCCCTCTTAAAGCGGCCACGGTTGAGAAATCTTTCTCTTCCTTCTAGAGCCTCGTGTCCTTCTAAGTCTTCAAGAGCACTGGGGTCAATCCCTTCCAGAGCCAGGTCTACAGTGCCCTTCTTGGACCCAAACTGCCCTGTAGAGAAACCGGTCTGATCTCGGGGCCTCACCTCCGCGATGGGGCTCCCCCGAGGGCCAGGATGGGCATGTGGACCGGCGTGAAGGGCAGCTCCTGCAGCTGGTCGAGCGTGGAGCCATCCTCCAGTTGAGGGTTGTAACTCAGGTCGGACTCCAGGTGAGCAATGGCCGCTTGGCTCTGCTCCGGCTGGGAAGGGAGAAGGAAAACGGAGGAACTGATTGAAGAAGGAAGAGGAGGTCGGTGTGCAAGTTGGTTTAAGGGGGTTAGACTCAACAGGCCTGGTGACTGAACCCGTCTATCTTAGAATACGGAATGACAGGGCCGGAAGGGACCGTGGAGGTCCTCTAGTCCAACCCTCTGGCCATGCAGGAGACATCTATCGGCTTGGACAAGTATCTATCCAGTCTCTTCTTAAAATCCTCCAGTGATGGAGTAGCCACAACGTCTGGAGGCAAGCTGTTCCATCCAACCGTCTATCAGTCCATCAATTCCTCCAGTTGTCTATGGATGGATGGATTGCAGAGAAAGGGATTATAAGAGAGTAAGGGGAGAGAGTGACATACACAGAAAGAGAAAGAGAAAATATATTGCAGACAAAGGGATTGTAAGGGAGTAAGGGGAGAGAGAGACAGAGAGAAAATACATTGCAGAGAAAGGGATTATAAGAGAACAAAGGGAGAGAGAGACAAAGAGAAAATACATTGCAGAGAAAGGGATTATAAGAGAGTAAGGGGAGAGAGTGACACACACAGAAAGAGAAAGAGAAAATATATTGCAGACAAAGGGATTGTAAGGGAGTAAGGGGAGAGAGAGACAGAGAGAAAATACATTGCAGAGAAAGGGATTATAAGCGAGTAAAGGGAGAGAGAGACAGAGAGAACATACATTGCAGAGAAAGGGATTATAAGAGAGTAATGGGAGAGAGACACACACACACACAGAGAAAGAGAAAATACATTGCAGACAAAGGGATTATAAGAGAACAAAGGGAGAGAGAGACAAAGAGAAAATACATTGCAGAGAAAGGGATTATAAGCGAGTAAGCAGGCACACTCTCAGGAAAGACATCAAACCTCTACCTACCTATCTACCTATTCAGAATCATAAAATTATAGTTGTTCCAGTGTTTAATTGGTATGGGATTAGAGAATAAGTGTTGGAAGGGACCTTGGAGGGCTTCTAGTCCAACCCCCTGCTCAAGCAGGAGACCCTAGTGTCAACAGACCCACGCCGGGGTAGAGATTGGACAACCATTTCAGACAAATTCTTACCTCTCTGGCTTGCTGAAGTCTGTCCTGGGACGGATGAGCAGAGCTGGCCGCTGGCAGCGATGCGTGGCCGCTCCTGTTTATCGGGGAGGCCAACAGTTGCGACATCGACAGCTGGAAGGCACAAGGTTGCTTGTGAAACGAGCGAGCGGACGCAAGGCTAGAATTGGGTAGAGGCAAGTACAGGCAACCGACTCGTATTTATGACAGTCGCAAGTGTCCCGGGGTAACGAGATCCCCTTTTGCGACCTTCTGACAAGCGAAGTCCATGAGGGAGCCAGATTCGTTTAACAACTGTGTGACTAATTTAACAAGCACTGTGATTCGCTTAACAACGGTGCCAAGGAAGGTCGTAAAATGTGGCAAAACTCACTTAATAACCCTCTTGCTTAGCAACAGAAATTTGGGGCTCAATTAACAATGATAATAATGTATATATATATGCATGTATGTATGTATGTATGTACGTATGCATGCATGCGTGTGTGCGTGTGTATGTATATATGTATGTATGTATGTATATATATTGTAATTGTGCTGATAAATAAATAAAGGGAGAGCTAAATAGCTTGAAATAGATCTATACTAGTCCCCCTTTATTTATTTATCAGCACAAATACAACACAAATATAAAAAGGCAACATTAAAAATATGGTTTTCTGCCTGGATGGTCTCCTACGGTGAGCCGATAGACAGAAAGGGGGAGTAGTGAGTTCCTTCCCATATTTGGGCATACCAGGGGTTGTAACACACGTACGTACGTACATACATACATACACACACATATGCTGGATTGACAATATGAAATTTTACATAAATTGTAAGTGAGGACTATGGAGAGGATGCACAAAGGTTTTGTACTATTGTAGATAAACAATTTTATACAGAATGCAATTTAAAGATGTAATATTACTGGATGGTTTTGGGGTGATGTGATGAAATGCCATAATACAAACTTATTCTAGACCTAGAATATTTCTCATAAAAGTAATAATTTTAGTAGCCAAGTAAATGTTTAACAATGATAATAATTCTATGCATATATATTGGATTGATAATATGAGAATTTATATAAACTGCACAGAGGTTTTGTAACCAACCAACACACTGTATGTAACTGGAGGAAGGTTTTTATGTTTTATGTTTGTCTAGGTTTGTTCGTTTAAAAATAAAATAAACCGTTATAAAAAAAATTTAAAAAAAGAAATTTGGGGCTCAATTGTGGTCGTATGTTGAGGACTAGCTGGAACTAAAAAATATTCTTCCATTTCCGACTTACCCCGGGACCTCGAGTGTAATCCTGAGTAGAAACCAACATCTGGACGGAAGGAGGTGAACCTAAGTAAGCACAAAGTTGAAAAAAAACCCACCGTAATCATAAAACATAGAATCTTAAGGCCGGAAGGGACCTTGGAGGTCTTCTAGTCCAACCCCCTGCTCAAGCAGGAGACCCTGTGCCATTCTGGACAAATGACTGTCCGGTGGGAACCTCCAGGGGTGAAGCTCCCTCAACTTCTGGAGGCCTTCCATTTGACTGGGATTACAGAACAACAGAGCCAGGAGGGACCTTGGAGGTCATCTAGTCCAAACCCCTGCTCAGGCAGGAAACGCTAAACCAGTGATGGCGAATCTTTTTGGCCTCGGGTCGTACACACACTCGCATGCCCACCCCCATAATTTAATCCGCCCCCCCATGCTGCCCCATGCAAGGCTTTCTAGGAGCCTGGGGAGGGGGAAAATGGCCTGCTCGAGCAGGGGGTTGGACTAGAAGACCTCCGAGGTCCCTTCCTGTTCTGTTATTCTACATCTAGGTGTTAGCATCTATTCCAGCGCTTCTCAACCTTGGCCCACCTGAAGATGCGTGGACTTCAACTCCCAGAATCCCCCAGCCAGCTTGGAGGGAATTAGCCGGCCGGAGCCTCCAGCCTTAAAGCTCTGCTGGCTGGGGGATTCTGGGAGTTGAAGTCCAGGCATCTTCAGGTGGGTGGGCCAAGGCTGAGAACCATTGATCTATTCAAACAACCCCACCAAATATTTCCCCGAAAAGGAGAGAAATAAAGCAAGAACAGACTGCACTCTAGTGGCTGGAAAATATATATATATATATAATCTTGATTATTTGCGCCTCTCTCTCTCTCTTTTTGTTTTACTTCGGAAGCTTTTCGATTTAAGCTGCGGCTCTCGCTCCTTAAGCTGAGAAGCCTGGAAGTCCTCGATTTACGACCAACAATGGAGGCCAAAGCGGCTGAAATTCAGCCACGTGATTGAGGGGGGAAAACACTGGAACTTCCAGACTGAGTTGTAAATCCCCCTTGGGGGAGGTCCGTCATAACTTTGAACGGTCGTAAGTCGAGGACTGCCTGTTTCTGACCCCCATGAAGTGCCACTCCAGCCTCGGAAGGGGTCCGGCGGCTGACCCCAAGGAAGGAGAACCGCTCACCGGGAGATGCGAGGGGTGGGCTCTTGGGGGGCAGCGACGTTTCTTTCTTAACGCCCGGAGTTTTGGCCGCTGTTCCGAGTCGCTCCTCGGACCTGGTGGAGAAGTGAAAGGCGAGGGTGCCCGATTCCACCTGCTTCACCTGCAATTTTAATTCAATTTTTTTAAAAAATCAGATTTTCCTCCTCACCTGGCCCGATGTACCTGTACCAGGTGAGAGTACAAGGGCCCCACGCAACCCCGAAAAAGTTTGCCAAAGCAATTCCACTTCTTCCCCAATAATAATGAATTTCTAAGAGCAGGGCCTCCAACCTTGGCAACTTTAAGCCTGGAGGACTCCAACTCCCAGAATCCCTCAGCCGGCAAAGCTTTAAGCATGGCGGACTCCAACTCCCAGAATCCCTCAGCCGGCAAAGCTTTAAGCATGGCGGACTCCAACTCCCAGAATCCCTCAGCCGGCAAAGCTTTAAGCCTGGAGGACTCCAACTCCCAGAATCCCTCAGCCGGCAAAGCTTTAAGCCTGGAGGACTCCAACTCCCAGAATCCCTCAGCCGGCAAAGCTTTAAGCCTGGAGGACTCCAACTCCCAGAATCCCTCAGCCGGCAAAGCTTTAAGCCTGGAGGACTCCAACACCCAGAATCCCTCAGCCGGCAAAGCTTTAAGCCTGGAGGACTCCAACTCCCAGAATCCCTCAGCCGGCAAAGCTTTAAGCCTGGAGGACTCCAACTCCCAGAATCCCTCAGCCGGCAAAGCTTTAAGCCTGGAGGACTCCAACTCCCAGAATCCCTCAGCCGGCAAAGCTTTAAGCCTGGAGGACTCCAACTCCCAGAATCCCTCAGCCGGCAAAGCTTTAAGCCTGGAGGACTCCAACTCTCAGAATCCCTCAGCCGGCAAAGCTTTAAGCCTGGAGGACTCCAACTCCCAGAATCCCTCAGCCGGCTTCTCCAAAATGAACATTTTTGGACCTTACGCATCACTGCAACGTCACTTCCTATCTTCCCGGTGTGCTGCCCCAGGGCCCATCGTCCCCAGCCGCCGCCACCACCCCCACCAAGATCAGAGATGGCCAAGGGTGAAGGTCTGCTCACCTCTTCGGAGCTCATGGCGGCCGGGGGAGTCTTGTAGACCAGGACGTGGTGGGGATTCAGCTGAGGCCCACCTCGCAAGGGAAGGACCACGTCCGCAGAATTCACATCCAGGACCGGCTGCCAAAGGGCCCAGCGGACCGAGTGCATGTAGGCTGCAGCCGTCAGGGAGGTCATGGAGGGTGTCTGTGGGAAGAGGGAATCGTGTTAAATCAGGAAAGAAAGAGAGAGAGAGAGAGAGAGAGAGAGAGAGAGAGAGAGAAAGAAAGAAAGAAAGAAAGAAAGAAAGAAAGAAAGAAAGAAAGAAAGAAAGAAAGAAAGAAAGAAAGAGACAGACAGAAAGAAGGAAGGAAGGAAGGAAAGAAAAGAGGGAGAAAAGGAAGAGGGAAAAATGAAAGAGAAGGAAAAAAGAAAAAAATAAGGGAGGGAAGAAGGAAGGAGAGGTGTTATTGTATTATGGAAAGAAAGGAAAGAAAGAAACAAGAGGGAGGGAGGGAAAGAGAGAGGGAGGAAGGAAAAAAGAAAACATAAAGGATAGAAGGAAGGAAGGAAGGAAGGAAGATGGGAGGGAGGGAGGGAACGAGGGAAGGAAGGAAAGAAGGGGAGGATGGAGGGAAGAAGGAAGGAACAAAGGTAGGAAAGAAGGAAGGTGTTATTGTATGAAAGAAAGAAGGAAGAAAGGAAGGGAAAATGAAAGGAAAAAAGAAAACATAAGGGAGGGAGGGAGGGAGGGAGGGAAGGAGGCTGACCCTAACCCTAACCCTCTCTCTCTCTCTCTCTCTCTCTCTCTCTGGCTTGGAGGGGGCCCAGCCAAGGGAATTAGCCGGCTCCTTAAGCCAGGATTAACCCTGATTAGAAGCCAGGGCCTCCCTGCCTGTCCACCAGACGCTTCGGCCACTCGGGAATGGCGCTCCCTTCCTCCACTACTCCTTCTCTCTCTTTATCTCTTCTTTTCCTTCCCTTCTCTCTTCCTTTCTTTCCCTTCCTTATCTTCTTTTCTTTCCCTTCCCTTCCCTCTTCCTCCTTTCCTTTCCTTTCCTCTTTCATTTTCTTTTCCATCCTTCCCTTCCCTTCTCTCTTCCATCTTCCTTTCCCCTTTCCTTTCCCCCCCTCTTCCTTCTTTCTTTCCCTTCTCTCCTTTCCTTCCCTTCTCTCTTCCTCCTTCCTTTCCTTCCCTCTTCTTTCCTTTCCTTTTCGATCCTTCCCTTCCCTCTTCTTCCTTTCCTTTCTCCTTCCCTCTTCCTCCTTTCCTTTCCTTTCTCCTTCCTTTCTTCATGGCAAAAAAGTCCATGATTCGACCCAAGTTCAGAAGAAGCTTTCAAGGCCCCATTAAAAAGGGGCCCCACGAAGACCTGAAGGGAGAAGCTTTGACGGACGTCACAGGAGGCTTCAGCAGGTCAACCTCAGAGGGAAGGACAATCTGTGTTGCTCTTCCTCCTCCCCCCCACCCCTCCCTCCCTCAAGGCCCTACATCTTCAGATTCTTCTGTCTGGTGGACTTCAAAGTCCTCCCCCCCCCTTTCATTTAACAGCGCTAATTGCAAATCAGAAGCTGGTTCAAAATGACTCAGCCACCAGCTCACCCCAGGAGACTGTCTCATTATCATCAACCTTCGCTTTTGAGGGGGGGGGGGTTTGATCAAGCTTTCAGAGGTGAATGCAGGAAGGGCGGGATGAGGTCCTCAGTGGAGGAGACACGCTTGGGGGAAGGAGACAATGGCTACTCAAGAGGTCTAGCATAGATGTTGGGGTCTGCCTGAACAGGTCTCCTGACCCTCTTAGTAAATAAAACTTGAAACTACCTACAGACGCCCCTCCTTATCCTTACTCTTGTGAGGAACTCAAAGCAACGTTGATGGTTGATAGCTCCATCTCAGGGGGCTTCGGAATCATGGGTTTTGGTACCACAAAACAGGAGACTTCCAGAACTGGTGTGCGGTCACACAAGTATTAGGGGTTGTTCTGGAGACCAACGTGCGTAAAGTCATTCCTCGTTCAACATGGAAAGTTGCCTTCTCCAGTTGTCGTGTCTCAACAGATATCCTTGAGATGCCCTCAACCTGGTGTCCATTTAATTGTCCTTGAGATGCCTTGAACCTAGTGTCCACTGTATCTCAACACATGTCCTTGAGATGCTCTCAACTTGGTGTCCACTCAATTGTTCTTGAGATGCCTTGAACCTGGTATCCACTATATCTTAACAGATGTCCTTGAGATGCCCTCAACCTGGTGTCCACTCAATTGTCCTTGAGATGCCCTGAACTTGATGTCCACTGTATTTCAACACGTCTTTGAGATGCCCTCAACCTGGTGTCCACTCAATTGTCCTTGAGATGCCCTCAACCTGGTATCCACTGTATCTCAACACATGTCCTTGAGATGCCTTGAACCTGGTGTCCACTGTATCTCAACACATCTTTGAGATGCCCTCAACCTGGTGTCCACTCAATTGTCCTTGAGATGCCCTCAACCTGGTATCCACTGTATCTCAACACATGTCCTTGAGATGCCTTGAACCTGGTGTCCATTGTATCTCAACACATGTCCTTGAGATGCCTTGAACAGTGTGTCCACTCAATTGTCCTTGAGATGCCCTCAACCTGGTATCCACTGTATCTCAACACATGTCCTTGAGATGCCTTGAACCTGGTGTCCATTGTATCTCAACACATGTCCTTGAGATGCCTTGAAGAGTGTGCCCACTCAATTGTCCTTGAGATGCCTTGAACCTGGTATCCACTGTATCTCAACACATGTCCTTGAGATGCCTTGAACCTGGTATCCATTGTATCTCAACACATGTCCTTGAGATGCCTTGAACAGTGTGTCCACTCAATTGTCCTTGAGATGCCCTCAACCTGGTATCCACTGTATCTCAACACGTCCTTGAGATGCCTTGAACCTGGTGTCCGCTGTATCTCAACACGTCCTTGAGATGCCCTCAAGCTGGTATCCCCCAACCCCCTGGGTAAGAAGGCCTCATAATTCCTCAGCAACCAATGAATTGTGAAAGTTTAAGACCACAAATAATTCTGCCCAACTGACCCTTGGAAAAAACAACAACCCAGAGGTCATCTCCTACCTTCCCATCAGGCCCACTTGCAACAGAGAAGACATATTCCAACAGGAAGACCACTCCAAAAGCAGGGTGAGGCACCATCTCGGCCAGGTGGATGCGGCTTCGCAGGATGAGGGCTTGTCCCTCGGCACTGGGTTTGGAAGACACCCCCCCCCAAAAAAAGGTGGGGGGGAGGAATAACCATTAATATTGAGGAGATTCCACTGCTAACGTCTACAAGTCCAGAGGTCTTCAAACTTGGCAAGTTTAAGACTTGTGGACTTCAACTCCCAGAATTCCCTGGCCATAACGTTTGGTGTGTATCCCCTATTGTGTGCTTGCTTACTCTCTTGTAATCCTTTTCTCTGCCATCTCTCCACTCCAGGGAGCCGGGGGGGGGGGGGAATGGGCGTGGCCGGCTGGGGAATTCTGGGAGCCGAAGATCACCTGTCTTGAAGTAGTGACAGTCGAGAGACCTTGATGCTGCCACGGGATTGCCACTCGACTGCGCTCTTTTCTAACTTGGCTACAGTGCGCGAGAGATCATGCTCTACGCCAACGGCTATGCCAGAGGGACGCCTGAATAAGAGAAGCGAACGACTCAAAAAGAAAAGAGGGATGTTTCCAAAGCTGGGAGGACACTGTCTTCGTGATTCCACCACCGCATTCATCTCCTTTTCTTACGGGAAAGGAACTTGCTTGGTTCCCATGGCATGGTTGTGGCCGGCCAGTGGCCAGCAGAGCTGGGGGCAGAGAGTGAGGAGGTTGGGGAAGAACCTGGGCCAGTCTTGGGAGTCTGGGGAAGGCCCTGAGGAGGGTTCTGTGTCAGAGGCAGAAAGGGGGCCGTGGCCATCTGACAGTTATCAGCTGCCTTTGGAGTCAGACAACGGAGAGGCAGAAGAACAGCTGGAGCCTGTTTCCAGTGTGTGCATGCACAGAGCTGCCAGACGAAGGGAAGAGCTAAAGAACAGGGGTTGACTTGGGAGGAAGGCCACAGGTGGACAATGAATGGCCCCTCCCTGAGGGAATAAAAGAGGAGCAAAAGGGGAGTGGAGCTTGCAGGAGACCATTAGTTCCCTTCATTGGTTTGGAGACTCCTTGCCGAGTCCTTCAGATCTCAGCCTGGCAGCTCTCCAAGCCAGAGAAGGTCTGTGACCGTAAATCCTCCCTGGAAAGACTTTGCTGGAGGTGAAGGAGCAGAATTCACAGTCAATTAATAAAAGGGGGTTTTGTCGGGAGAACAAGGAGTTGGCTTCATGCTCTTGGGAAGAAGGCACGGGCAGAGCAGTTGCATCCAATGACATCCACACCTTCCGGTTCTCACCTGCCTTTGAGGGGACTTCCTTGTTTCTGGCGCAGGCTGCCGCTGCTTCCCCAGGCTCTATTGGCCTCTGGCAATGCCACCGGGACCACCACCACCACCTGAGGGGGCTGCACGAAGCACAAGCCGTTGTGGACCCCAATGTGTAGCCGGCGCTCCTGGATGGCGAGGGAGGTCCCGTCCAGGATCGAGTTAACCTAGATTCAATCGAAAGACAAACATTAACTCCACTTGGTGCTCCATCCCTAGGAAAGATTACCACAGACAGTCCCCGGTTTACAACAATTCATTTAGTGACCATTTGAAGTTACAACGCGGCTGAAAAGAGTGACTTATGACCAGTTCCCACACTTACGACCCCGGCAGCCTCCCCATGTTACGCGTTCAAAGTCTGGTTCCTTGGCGTGATCGTCATTTGCGACACCGTCACAGGTGGCTCCCGCTTAACGACTGTGCAATTCACTTAATAACGGCAGTGATTTACTTAACAACTGTGGCCAAGAAGGTCGTAACATTCAAGCGGGAGGGGGGGTTGGACTAGATGACCGCCAAGGTCCCTTCCAACTCTTTTGTTATTCTACGCTCAGCACAACTTTTTAAAGAGTTTCCTGGCTTAGCAAGAGAAATTCCAGGTCGAATTGTGGCTGAGGAGGACGTGGAATAAGACCAGTTTTATTTTATTTTATTTATTCCCGCCGTGATTTGTTGCCCACCTGGTGGTTCGAATTAAACCTCAGCGGGAACCAAGAGGAGGAATTTCTCCAAACTGGGAAAACAGCCCCCGCCCCCTCCTCACTCGAAAAAGGGGAAATTCTCACACGCGAGTTCCATTTTGGACGGATGCACCAACATCACCGTGGGGTGCCCGGGTGCTAATTTTACGCCATCTGTCATAAACTAATAAAACTCAAAGCTGCCCCAGAGTGATTGCGGGGATATTAAACCGTTTCATCTTCCCCCTTTTTCCTCTCCTTAAGGTCATTATTGCTTTCTAAATTATGGGGAGCTCCCGGAGACTACATTAAAAAACTTAGGATGCTGCTCTCCGGCTCCATCCATCTCCAGCGGGGCTGTTTGCAAAACAGCTCATTAGCGCTTGCCCGTAGTCATCGTCGCAGGGGGGGGGGGGAAATCATCAGCATTGTAAACTGGCATCCAGGAAGCCGAGAAGAGTTTTCCCCTTAGACAGAAGGGGAACAAAAACCATACGGCAGCTCCCGGGCGGGGGCGCAAACGGGAGAGCAAAGAAAGAAAGAAAGAAAGAAACGTGGATATGGAAAAGATCTGTAGACAAACAAATGAGGAAAAGGGCCGAGATTGTCCCAATAAGAGAAAGTCCGTTGCTCTAGGAAATCACCCGTTTTTCACCGCTGGAGAAAAAAGTTTACACCTAAATATATAGATATATCTCCCTTCTTGCTAAAGATTAGTTTTGGGGGATTCAAAAAGGAGTTTGTAATCCTTCCGGACTATTAATCCACAACAGTGTTTGAGACCCTAAAGCAGCTGTTAGGGGTGACCCACGAAGCCAGAATCCCTCAAACCTTTAAGGCGCATGGACTTCAACTCCCAGAATTCTTGCTGGATTCAGCAGGAGGACAATCTAAGTCAGTTGTAGCCAAGACTGGCCCAGCCGAAGCGCCTGACACAAGGATGCAAATAGCTTAAGCATGGCCCTGATTAACCAGGATGGACCCGGTTATAATTATAGTTATAATTAAATGGATTATGAGCATTCTGAGCATCCACGGTTCTTGGGATCTTGGTTTAATTAGTAGCTTTCTAATGAGAGAAAGAGAAGAAATGATAGATAGATAGATAGATAGATAGATAGATAGATAGATAGATAGATAGATAGATAGATAGATATTGACTAGAGAGAGAGAGAGATACATAGGATATATGATTATTGATTAGAGAGAGAGAGAAAGAATAAACAGACAGACAGGAGAAAAGCAAAGATGAGAGAGAGAAAGAGAGAGAGAGAGAGGAGAGAAGATGGGGAGACCCACCTGCTCGTTCATAAGGAAGCTCAGCAGCTCCTCCTCAAACTTCTCCAGGGAGGGGTAGAGGTGGACAGTCAGCTTGTCCAGGTAGCAGGTCTGGCTCTTCATCAGGCGGGGCTTTTGCAAAAAGTCTCCTGCAGAGAAAGGGGGGGGGGGAGGGAGGAGCATCGAATTTATGTCCTTAAGTGAGTCTTGCCTCCGTTTACGACCTTCCTTGCCCCCGCTGTTAAGTGAATTGACACCGTTGTTAAAATACGTAACCCATTCGTTAAGCGAATCCGGTCTCCCACCCACTTTGCTGGTCAGAGGGTCACCAAAGGGGACACTGCGACCGTCGTAAATGTGAGTCAGCTGCTAAGCAGCCAAATAGACATCACGTGACCACGGGGGGGAGGGGATTCTGCAACGGTCGCTAAGTGTGAAAGCCGGGTTTTTAAAGTGCCGTTGTAACCCCGAACAGTCCCTAAATGAAACGGTTGTAAGTAAAACCCTCCCGTAGAAGGGTGGTTTTTTTAAAAAAAATTTCTTCCCTGACAAACTGCACCCTTTTCGAATCCTACACGGGCGTAAAATTTACACGTCGAGAAGTTTCCAGAAAGAGGGGGCGGGGGGGGGGGAAGGAATAGGGTTTCCTCTTTTTTAAAAAAGGCGATTGCCTCTCCCTTTTGCTGCCCTTCACGCATTTTGCAGCTCAAAGAACCGGGCCAGGCCAGGGGGGGGGGGGGGAAGAATAATAAACCGAATAAAATATTATCCGGCTGGCTTCGGAAAATAAATAAATAAACCCCTCAAGAGCCCGGCAGTCCCCCTTCGCCTTCGAAAAGGGGATAATTTGCAGCCCTCAGCAATTAATTCAATTTCCCAAGGGCCGAAATACACCTTTTCCCCCCCCCCTTCTTCTCGCCTCGGTGGAGGCTGTGATGATCTGGCGGCTTTCAGTGAGATAAAATTACCGGGTGGATTTTCGGCTGGAAGTGCCACCAATTTCCCACCAATTTCGGAGCTGGGATGGCAGATTCTCCTTTTTTTTTTTTATGGCCGGGAGGTTTTCAAGTGCTGAATTTTTTTTTCTCAGGAAGGGGAGATGAGGAGAAGGGAGGGAGGGAGGGAGGGGCTCTGCTGGAAAATGAGGAGGGGGAGTGAAGGCAATTGGGAATTGGAGGGAGGGAGGGGCCCTGTTGCACAGAGCAGGGGGGAGGGTTGCTGGGGTGATGGGAGAGCAGACCTTTGGTATCTGTCATCTTTCGGAACTTTTTATCGCGTTGTTTCCTAACGTTAACATGGTTTGGTTTTAAATTCTTTAATGTTTCATGGAACAGAACAGAACAGTGGAGAAGAGTACAGAATAGAATAGAATAATATAGAATGGAGTATAGAATAGAATAGAATAGAATAGAATAGAATAGAAAATAGAAGAGAAGAGAAAATAGAAGAGAATGGAAGAGAAGAGAATAAAAGAGAATAAGGAATAAATAGAATAGAGAATAGAATAAAAAAATAGAATAGAATAGAATAGAGAATGGAATAGAAGAGTAGAGTAGAATAGAGTAGAGTAGAATATAGAATAGAACAGAAGAGAAGAGAAAATAGAAGAGAGAAGAGAAGAGAATGGAAGAGAAGAGAATAAAAATGAATAAGGAATAAAGAATAGAATAGAATAGAGAATAGACTAGAGAAGAGAATAGAGAATGGAATAGAAGAGTAGAGTAGAATAGAGTAGAGTAGAATATAGAACAGAATAGAATAGAACAGAAAATAGAATAGAATAGAGAATAGAAAATAGAAGAGAAGAGAAAATAGAAGAGAATGGAAGAGAAGAGAATAAAAGAGAATAAGGAAGAAAGAATAGAATAGAGAATAGAAAATAGAAGAGAATGGAAGAGAAGAGAATAAAAGAATAAGGAAGAAAGAATAGAATAGAGAATAGAGAAGAGAAGAGAATGGAAGAGAAGAGAATAAAAGAGAATAAGGAAGAAAGAATAGAATAGAATAGAATAGAATAAGGAACGGGAATAGAGTTAGGAATAGAAAGAGAAGAGAATTCTTTACTGGCCAAGTGGGGCTGGGCACACAAGGGATTTTCTCTGTGGGGCAGAGGATCTCCGCGTACATCAAAGGACAGCAGGCATTCAGTCGGAGGGGAAGGATTACACTGACATTCAAATCAAGCCAGATAACTTCATTGAGGCCGTGAACCAACAGAAAGAGGAGGAAATGCAGGTAATCCTCAGCTTACGACCGCAACTGAGCTCCAAATATCCGTTGCTAAGTGAGATATTTTGTTAAGTGAGTCTTGCCCCATTTTACAACTTGTCTTGCCACGTCTGTTAAATGAATCGCTGCCAGAGGAGGGGGTAAAAGAAAAGGAAAAAGAAAAGGAAGGAAGGAAGGAGAAAAAAGGAAGGAAGGGAAAGAAAGAAGAGAGAAGGAAGGAAGATGAGGGAAGGAGAGAGAAGGGAGGGAGGGAGGGAGGGAGGGAGGGAAGGAGGGCAAGGGTTATACGTACCTTCAGGTGCTGCTAAGACCCCCGGGACTCTCTGCCCGCTGGACACGGGGGTATTCTCAGGGAGCAGGTGGTAAATGGCCTCCAAAGGTGGGTGGAGCTGCAGGGTGCACTGCAGGTGGGTGTTTTCCATCACTAGCAGGTACTTGTTCTCTAAAGCAGCCGAGGAGAAAGGAAGGGAGATAGAAAAGGAAAGAGGAGGGAGGGAGGGAGGAAGGAAAGAAGGAAAAGAGAGGGAGGGAAGAAAAGAGGAAGGGAGGATGGAAGGAAAAGAGAGAGGGGGAAAGGAAGGAAGATGGAAAAGGAAAGAGGAGGGAGGGAGGAAAGAAGGAAAAGAGAGGGAGGGAAGAAAAAAGGGAGGACAGAAGGAAGGAAAAGAGAGAGGGAGGGAGGAAGATAGAAAAGGAAAGGGGAGGGAGGGAGGATGGAAGGAAAAGAGAGGGAGGGAGGAAACGAGGAAGGGAGGATGGAAGGAAGGAAAAGAGAGGGAGGGAGGAAAAGAGGGAGGGAGAAACAAAGAAAGCAGGGAAAAGGGAGGGAGGGAGGGAGGAGAGAACGAGAAAGAGGGGGAAAGAAGAAAAGGGAGAGAAGGTGACACAATAAATTCAACCTGCATCTGGACAATTTCAACCCCGGTTTCACCCATTCCGCACGGCTGCTTTTAGCCCTCAACACCCAACGGCCGCCTAGTCCTAAGGACCTCCGTTCCGGAGAGCTCCGCTTGCAAAGGGGCTTCCTTGGGGGGCACCTCCAGGGCAGAGACGCAGCAGAGGAGAAGTGGGCAGGGGAGCCCTCTTGGCCTAGACCGGAAGGAAGGAACGGCTGCAACCGGAGAGAAAATGGAATCCTCTTGGATCTTGAACCCAGGGCTTTACGATTTCCCTTCTTCTCCTCCGCTCCTTGCACCCTGAACCATCCCCCCCCCCTTTTCCAATCCCGCAAGGCTGGTTTTTCTCTGGATTCCCCAGGGGCGAAGAACGCGGGGCCCGGCCTGTGCCAACGGCTAGGCGCCCTGCCACTTACTCTCGATGGGCTCCAGGAGGAGTGGGTGCAGGAGAGCCCGGGGGGTCCCTTGATGCAAAGGGAGCCTGCGGAGGGAAGGAGAGCCCCCGTCAGAGAGGAAAAGCCGAGCTGGTGATTGGGCCAAAGTCACCCAGCCTTCTTCTCTGCCTAAGGCGGGACTAGAACTCCCAGGCTCCTGGCGGTTGGCCCTCGTCGCCCAGCTGTCTTTCCTGCCTAATATGGGACTAGAATTCACTGTCTCCTGGCGGTTGGCCCTCGTCGCCCAGCTGGCTTTCGTGCCTAAGGTGAGACTAGAACTCCCAGTCTCCTGGTGATTGGCCCAAAGTCATCCAGCCGGCTTTTGTGCCTAAGGGCAGACTAGAATTCCCACTCTCCTAGTTATTGGCCCAAAGTTAGCCAGCTGACTTTCATACTTAAGACGGAACTAGAACTCACCGTCTCCTGGCAACTGGCCGAAACTCACTCAGCCATATTTCCAGCCTAAGGCAGGACTAGAACTCACCATCCCCTAGTTTCTAGTTCAGCACTTTTCCGTCCACCCCAAGATATGCCATTAATTCCCACCCCGCCTGGCAGAAGGGCGCCTGCTTCTAGAGCTTTTAGTCGAGTGACTCCTTGCCACCGATAGATTCCCGAAGCTAACCAACGTACCCTTTGCCCGTCGAGTTCCAAATCAGCGGCTCGGATTTGCCGTTAAACAACCGGAGGAACCCGAAGCCGCATCCGACTTCCCGGGGCGCCGCGTCCTGTCCCTTGGCGGTCGCCACGATTTCTAGCACCATCAAGACGCCTGGGTGGCCCACAGAGGTGAGGAAATACACCGCCTATGAGGGCAGGCGGAGAGAAAGGGTGAAGGAGAGCGAGCCTTCCAACTTTGCTGCCATCTACGCATCCGATCTCACGGCTGCTCGTTGGCGAGACGGTCTCGGTGACGGGAGATTAATCATCCCGCCTGACAGCTTCTACAGGCCTGCCACTCTCGCGCCTCCGGCACAAAAGCTGGAGTTGCGAGGCGGTTTGTGATTTCTTTTGTCGTTCCAGCTCGTCAGTTTCCCTCCCGGCAGGAGAACAGATGCCAAACCCAACGCGGAAGGTGCCCAGGGCATCTCCAGGCTGGCTCTGGTCAGCCGGGTAGTGCGAAGTCAAAAACCCCCTGAAATGCGAAACCTTGAATTGCACTTAATCCTCGGGTTACGACCACAACGGAGCCCAAACATTCTGCCACTGCCGAGTGACACAATCGTTAAATATAATCTTCATTGTCATTGTGCTTAAATACAACGAAATTGTAGCCCATTTTACGACCTTTCCTGCCACATTGGTCAAGCGAGACACCGCGTAACGTAGCTTGGCAAGTCACATGGTTGTTAAGTGAATCTCCCTTCCCGACTTTGCTTGTCAGAAGGCTGCTAAGAGGGGATCACGTGACCTTTGGACGCTGCGATGGTCATAAGCCTGAGTCAGTTGCCAAGCGTCTGCACTCTGATCACGTGACGGTGGGGATGCCGGCACGGTCGTAAGTGTGAAAAAATGGTTAATGATTTAAAAATAAAATAAAATCCTTAAATGAGAGGGATCGCCACAGGATATCCGGAAGGACGCTTGGATTAAAATAGAGTCTGAGCTGCTGTTTTCTTGAAAGATTCAAATTGAAAAGCCCACCAAGGGGGGGGGGGGAGGCTGCAGGGCGGAGCCACGGATGGCGCTCAGAGAGAGGGCAAGTTTAGCAGGCAGAGAGTTTTAAAAATTTGGCAGCTTTTTCCCGCCATTCGTGGAACGACACCGCCCTCTGCTGTTGGGATGGAGAAGCGCACCTTCGACCGGGAGGATTCTTAGGAAGCTGCAAAGACATTTTTCCCAATTCCGGAGAAAATTCTTTTCTATTGTTTTTAAGGAGGATATTCTGCAGGGAAGAGGACAACTTCCATGCAAGGGAGTTGTTTTTATTGGGCTTGTTTGGAAATTGATCTCCTGCCCGCTTAGCCAAGAGGGGACTCCCAATACGTAAAACCAACCATATAAAACAATAAAATATTACAGTCGTACGTAGGAGCGCTTCGCTCTGGCTTTCGGCAAAGTCATCCACTAGTGAAAGGGAGGGGGGGAAACGACCACGGTGTTCTTTTTACAACCACTGGGTCCACTTAATGACGGAAGTTATAAACTCAGATCAAACACGTGACCAAACCATTTTATGACGTACGTCCATAATTGAGAGACTCTAGGATGGTCGTATGTCGAGGACTAGCCGTCATTCAGTTTCCCCCCCCCCCATCTGAAAGTTGCCACGGTTGAGAAAAGCTAGTCTAGCTAGCTAGTCCATTAAGATAGGGGGTCTCCCCATAATTTGGGAGGGGGGGGGAAAGACCCATTGGCCCTTACCTCGTTGAAGACCACGGAAGGCAGCTGCCCCGGGACGGATTTCAGGGGCCTCGGGGGGCTTCTCCAGGTCCTGCCGAAGAACTGGCGGTAGGCCACGTCGAAGAGCGAAAGGCGCAGCTGGAAGGCCACCTCCACCATGTTCTCAAGAACTTTCTGCAGGGAGGACCAAGGAGTGGGAGTTAGCCCCACGGAGGAGGGGTAAGGGAGGGAGAACCAGAGGAAGGAGGTCTCCGATGCATGGCAAATATGGAACCGCAAAGAAATAGCTGCAAGGGGAAGGGAAGGAATTGTCCCGAGTTGATCAGGTCTGGCTTTGGACAATCTACAGGGAGGATTTGGGTTGACCTGGACGTCACCCAGGTAGGAGGAAGCCATGTTGGTCACGCTTGGTCACTTTGAGAGGGGTGGGCTTCAACTCCCAGAATTCAGGAGGGAGGGAAGGAGGAAGATGAAAGAGAAGGAAGGAAGGAGGGATGGAATGAAACCAGAAGAGAAAGAGTGGCAGGGAGGGAAGGAAGAATTAAGGAAGGAAGGAATAAAAGAAGAGGGAGGGAAGAAAAGAGGGAAGGAAGGAAGGAAGGAAGGAAGGAAGGAAGGAAGGAAGGAAGGAAGGAAAAAGGGGAAGAAGGAAGGAAACCAGAAGAGAAAGAGTGGGAGGGAGGGAAGGAAGAATTAAGGAAGGAAGGAATAAAAGAAAGAGGGAAGAAAAGAGGAAAGGAAGGAAGGAAGGAAGAAGGGGAAGAAGGAAGGAAACCAGAAGAGAAAGAGTGGGAGGGAGGAAGGGAAAGAATTAAGGAAGGAATGAAAGAAGAGGGAGGGAAGAAAGAAGGAGGAAGGAAGGAAAGAGGGGAAGAAGGAAGGACAAAGAGAAGGAAGGAAGGAAACCAGAAGAGAAAGAGTGGGAGGGAGGGAGGGAAAGAATTAAGGAAGGATTGAAAGAAGAGGAAGAAAGAAGGAATGGAGGAAGGAAGAGGGGAAAGAAGGAAAGAGGGGAAGAAGGAAGGAAACCAGAAGAGAAAGAGTGGGAGGGAGGAAAAGAAGAATTAAGGAAGGAATGAAAGAAGAGGGAGGAAAGAAAGAAGGAATGGAGGAAGGAAGGAAAGAGGGGAAAGAAGGAAATAGGAGAAAGAAGGAAAGAGGGGAAGAAGGAAGGAATCAGAAGAGAAAGAGTGGGACAGAGGGAAGGAAGAATTAAGGAAGGAATGAAGGAATGAAAGAAGAAGGAGGGAAGAAAGAAGGAAAGGAAGACGGAAGGAAGGAAAGAAAGGAGAAAAAGGGGGGAGGGAAGGAAGGAAGGAAACCATTTGTCTAACATGGCCTAAAGGTTTCCTGCTTGAGCAGAGTTTTGAATTAGTTTCGAACCTCCCGCTCTCTTCTGATTGATTGATTGATTGATCTTACTTGTTTCAAGGCATTCCCATGGACACTCTTCAAGACGCACTGAAATGGCACCGATTGCTGCAGCGGCAAATGTGGCCTCCGGATGTTACGCGGAGGTACGGTCAGGCTTTGGCGGAAGATCTTGTGCCATTCTCCCATCCTGGGGGGACCAGGTGTGGTTGGCACCGTGCGTTTCACTTCGGTTTCTGGGCTCCCAGCCTTCAGACTCAAAGCGATTGTTTTGCGAGTGGGAAAGAAATCCCTTTCGCTTCATTCCTGAGAAAAGAGTACGCTTGGGTTAGAAAACCTGAGTCATCAAGAAACGGCTGCATCAGAAGGTTTCTTCACCTTGGCAGCTTGAAGGTGGGCGGACTTCAACTCCCAGAATTCTCCAGGCAGTCCATGCTCTCTTTCCCCCCCATCATTCCCCCTCCCCATAGTGGAGAGATTGCAGCGAAAGGGATTAGAGGAGAGTAAGCGGGGCCACAGTGGAAATACCCCTCCAAAGGAATGCCTTAGCACCGGGGAACTGAAGCCTGCCCATCTTCAAACCGCAAAGAGGGGGGAAACTTCTGGTCCAGAAGTATAAAAAGGACCAGCTTCCAAGTCAAAACAAAAAAAAAACCTCTTACATTTGTAGAGAGGTGACGTTTGAAGGACAAGTCTTCCTACGCGAAGGGCTGTCGAATTTCAGCTCTTAATTTAGTTGCTCGTTTGACACTTTTTTTTTTTTTTGCAAGGTCAGAATGATTCAGAGATTTTGCAGGGGGAGCTGAAGGGAAGCTGACTTCATCAGAAAACGGATCCCAAGAAGATGGAAGCAAAACAAAAGGTCCCTCAAAGCCATCTGCAAAAAAAGAAAAAGTACGCCAAAGAATTAACCCTAATCTGCAGGCAATTTTTTTGCATTTACTGGACGGAATGAATGAGTCACCTTAACGGGCACGGAAATTCCCTCCGTGTAGTAAATTATGCTATTGAATAAATATATTATCGTATTTTTTGGAGTATAAGACGCACCTCCCCCCCCACCCCCCTAAAAGAAAAGTTGGTGGATACACTCCTCCAAATCGGAGAGAATCTGAAACAGGCAGCCAACCACACCCGGGGAGTCAAAACCGTCTTTCTGCCTCAAACACAAATCCCACAAGCTGCACCTTCGGATAAAATATATGTAACCAGACCCTTGTTGTGGTTAGTTGCGAAGACGCATCCGACCCATCGCGACCCCATGGACGACGTTCCTCCAGGCCTTCCTGTCCTCTGCCATCCTCTGGGGTCCATTGAAGCTCAGGCTGGCTGCTTTGGTGACTCCATCCAGCCACCTCCTCTGTTGTCCCCTTCTTCTTCTTTTGCCCTCCATCGTTGTTCCCAGCAAGAGGCTCTTCTCCAGGGAGTCCTTCTTCCTTCTCATTAGGTGGCCAAAGTCTCTTGAGTTTCCTCTTCAGGATCTGGCCTTCTAAAGAGCAGTCGGGGTTGACCTCCTCTAGGACTGACTGGTTGGATGGCCTTGCAGTCCAAGGGACTCAATGCAGGAGTCTTCTTCTCCAGCACCATCCTTCAAAGGCCTCCATTCTTTGGCGCTCTTTGGCCTTCCTTGTGGTCCAACCTTCACAGCCATCCATGGCCACTGGGAAAACCACAACCTTGATTATATGCTCTTTTGTTGGCAGGGGGATGTCTCTGCTTTCTAGTAGGCTGCCTAGATTTGCCATATAGCTTTCCTCCCCAGGAGGAAGCCTCTTTTCATTTCTTTTCTGCAGTGATCTTGGAGCCCAGGAAAATAAAATTGTTCCCTCCCTCCAGACCCTACTATACATGTATTATATATGTCCTTGACTTACAACTATTCATTTAGTGACCAAAGTCACAACAGGGCCGTAACAATGGCTTAGGATCACTGTTCACACAACTGTTGCTGATCCCCAGGGTCACGTGATCAAAATTCAGATGCACTGGAAGTGACTCACACTTACGACGGTTGCAGCGTCCTGGGGTCGCGCGATCTCCTATTTGAGACCCTCTGTCTCAAGTCAATGGGGAAGCCAGACTCACTTCACAACCGTACTATTCCCCTGGTCAGGTAACCAATTTTGGGCCCTTGGCTGCACGTGTCCCCATTTTATGACGGATTTACTCCCGCCGTTTGACAAAACTACGGTTTTCGGCGACCTGGGATGCTGGAACATGCCATTCGGCAAGGACCTGAAATTCCAATCGCCTGCTCCTGGTGATTCTGCAGTGGTCCTAAGTCCGAGGATCTGCCATAATAGGTCGCTTTAAGTGTCACTGTCGCTATTTATTTATTTATTTATTTGAACTTGTTAGTCGCCCCCTCTCCCCACAGGGACTCGGGGCGACGTACAAAAGCGACAATCAAAACAGTATCATATAGAGGAGGTAAAAATAAATAAATAAATTACAGTGCTTAGAAAAAGTTAAAACCCCAATAACATTAAAAATTTAAAAACTAAAATTAACAGTTAAAAAATGACCAAGCTAAACGAATGGCCATAAATCGAGGATGTCCTGTTCAAACCTTTTCTTTGCTGGAATCTGTGGATGTGAGGCGTAAAACCTGGCTTAAAGGTAAAGGTTCCCCTCGCACATCTGTGCTAATCGTTCCTGACTCTAGGGGGCAGTGCTCATCAAAGCCGTTTCAAAGCCAAAGAGCCAGCGCTGTCCGAAGACGTCTCCGTGGTCATGTGGACGGCAGAACTCAACGCTCGAAGGTGCACGGAACGCTGTGACCTTCCCACCAAAATTGTGGTTCCTATTTTTCTACTTGCATTTTTCACCTGCTTTCGGACTGCTAGGCTGGCAGAAGCTGGGACAAGTCCCGGGAGCTCCCTCATTTGATCAACCTGGCCTAGAAGCTGCAAAATAAAGATGTTTTCAGATAAAAGTTCCTTGCCAGAAAAAAATCCGAAAGTTCTCACCTCTTGACCCAGCTGGCCATCTAAAACACGAGATTGCTCCTTTCACGGCCTAATCGCTGCTCCTAGGAAACACAACGATTTTTTTAAAAGGCCCTTACAATGGGAAGCTCGGGAAGCGTTAAAACATCTAATTTTTCCTGCTAAGCTGGACACTAAGCAGCTTAAGGATACCGAGACTCTGTGGGGGGTTTTTTTCTCCCTACCCTCCACCCCTTGAAAGCATTAAATCCATGCTTTTCATGTCCCAAGCAATGCGCTTAATGCTGGAGAGAGAGAGAGAGAGAGAACATATTGTGTGATTCGTCCTCCCACTAAGAACCACGGATATATCGTGGCGTTTGCTGATTTTTTCAAACAACAGCTGCACATCGCCCCAGAACCAAAAAGAACAAGGGAATCAATCAAGCATTTCAACACACAGCGTAAACAGGCAGGCGGCTGGAAAAATGTTATTTTTGCATGCTTTTAGGCTAGTAAAATTGCTCCACTGAGTAAAAAGCACAAAATGTTCTTAGAGGCGAGCTAGTTCTCTGTTGGGTTTTTTTTCCCTTTCCTATATAAGGGCATAAAAGCACAAATCCAGAATAATGGAGTGGCTATAAAATATAGTTTAACCGGATTTTAGGCCCAAATGTGAAAAGGAATTTAGCTAGGTTAGGAAACCAGTAATCCCAGGAAGGCAGACAGACAATTTTAAAGAATAAAATTAATATATACAGCACATTATATAAATGCAGTATAAAACATATACTATATATATATATGTATATATATACATATATGTAACATTAATATATATACATGTTACATTAATATATTTACATGCAATGTATAATTTATATGCAATGTTATACATTGAATGCATATATGCATTTTGTACAACATATGTATTATATACTTAATGCATATATTATATGCATTAAGTATGAACATATATAATATACATATACATGCAATATAAAAACATATAGGCAATAGACATATATACATATGTCAGGGGTGGGTTCCGGATCCTGTCCCAACCGGCACGGCGGCGTCCACATGGATGCGCGCAGAGCACACTCATGCGTCTTACCGCCTCCGCGACGCTCCAGCTGCTCAGCGGAGCATGGCGCAGGTGCTGTATGCGCCATGCGCGGAAGCCTTAAAAGACAGGTAAGGAGCTGAGGCGGGAGGGTGGGCCCTCCAGAGCATCGTACCGGAACGGTATCTGGTACTCCGGGCCGTACCACCTGCCACCCACCACGGGCATATGTGCAATAAGCACAGATAGTAGAAAACATCTTCTCTCTCTCCCTCTCTGTCTGCATGCATGCATACATATATGTGCAAACTATATATAGATGCAACATATAAACACTCACATATATGCAATATGCAAATATAAATGTGCTAGATATAAACACTTAAGAAACTGTGCTCCCCTTTTTCCGCATGAAACACATTTCCCATTTCCCCCTGGCGCTAAACCCCCTTGTAACCTGGTTAAGCCCCATCCTGGTTCTCCCCAGGAAAGCTTAGCCTTGGCCAAGCTTCTTTAGGGAGCCCCCCCCCATGAAACCCATGAGGGAGCCCCCCTGTTTTCACCCTTATGCCCCTAGGTAGTCCTCCCCCCCCATAACCTCACATGCTTAGAGTCCTGTTTCTTTAAGCCATTTTGCGGGGGGGGTCTTTTATGAGCAACCCAATCCCACCCACCCCCTCCAACTCAGCACCCCCAATTTTGGTGCCCTGGGAGGGGAGAATAAAGCACTCTGAACATGCTCAGAGGCACCCTTGCCTCCCTCTCTCAGCTCTGGGGGCGGGGCTGCCTGGGAGGAAGTGGGGGGAGGGGAGGCCGGAAAGGGGGTTCTAGGGCCACTTGGAACAATGGGGGGGCGGGACAAAGGGCCCCCCAACTCCCGCCGGCCAATCAGCGCGCTCTCCCAAAGGGGAGGGAGCCGAGTACGGCGGCCTCGAGCCTCCCGGGGGCGGAGCCGTCGGGAGCCAATCAGCGGTCGCCACTCCTTCCTGCCCCCCCCAATGGGGAGAGGGGGGAAAAGGGCTCCCCGATTTTCCTCCCGCCCCTCGCCTAACCTGCCGCTCCCGCGCTCCCCTAGTCTTTCGGCCGGCGGCCGCCATCTTGCTCGGGACGTACCAACTGCATCGCGGGGGAGGCGATGCCAAAACCTACTCCTCAATTAAATCTTCTCTGGCAAAACAGGCTCTTTGAGGCTCCCTATACTCTTCTCTAAATTTTAACGTCTTCCCTCTCCTCCCTTTGCCGTTTTTATTCCTTTCCTCCCTCACGATACAGCTTTTATCTTCCTTTCCCTCCCCCGAATTCTGGTAAATGGTTCGACCCAGCAGGCGGGCCGCCCGCTCGCTGTTGTAGCAAAGCGGTTGCCAAGGCGACGAAGAAAGGGGCGTGGTCCTATGCGGAACAAAAGCCCCGCGCGCGGGAAAGGAGGTGAAGGAGACACGTGGATGCGTTGGGCTGGCTTTGTGGTCGTGTGGATACGGACGTTGGCTTTCGAGCGTTTCATGATGAATGTATGCTGCCGCCTCTTTCGGGAAACCCGAGATGATAGCCGTGGCTCACTTTTTACTACAGCACAACAACCCTGCAAGGTAGGGCCTTAGCGAGCTTGCAAACCTTGGTTTGTGGTTTGTAAATGTTGGGTTAGCCCAGCCAATGCTGGTCCTTTATGCTGTGCGTCTTAGTTTAGCAGAACTCCAGACCTGTCTTTTGCAACTTAGCAAATTTTTATGTCAACTCCCAGAAATCCACCCATCATAAAAAGTGAGATTGAAAAAAAAAACACCAGGTAGTCCTTGATTTATGACCACAATTGAGCCCAAAATTGATGTCGCTAAGTGAGACATTTGTTAAGTGGGTTTCACCCCATTTTACGACTGTTCTTGACATATATGTTAAGTGAATCCCTGCAGTTGTTAAATTAGCCACATGGTCGTTAAGTGATTCTGGCTTCCCCTTGACTTGGCTCCTCCGAAGTTCACAAAAGGCGATCATGTGACCCACGGACACTGGGACTGTCATAAATATGAAGCACTTGCCAAGGCGTCTGGATTTTGATCATGTGACCATGGAGATGTTACAATGGTCATAAGTGTGAAGAGTGGCCATAAGTCACTCTCTTCGGTGCTGTTGCATCTTCAGTCACTAAACAAATCGTTGTATGTTGGGAATTACCTGCATGGAAATTGCACCACCAGGAATGGCAGCCTCTAATTTAATCGTTATTGGATTTGCTAACAAAGGCTACTAACCTTGATACCTTTTTATCATGGATCAAACCTGGCTTGTTTTCAAAGCTGGTAAAGGAAAGCCACTGTCCCCTCTGTGTCTGTCATTGGCCTTAGCCCCTCCCCAATTCAGAAGTTGAACAATCCCTCTTTAAAGCTCTTCCTAGGACTTAAACCATGGCTTACTGAATAAACTGTAATAAACTGCGTTCATAACAGCATCTATTAATCCAAACAAACCATGTTTACTGGGGCTTAGTTACTAATATAGGGTTATTCTCAGCCAAGTCCAGAAGCTTCCATTTGAATTTTTAGCAAAATTATGGCTGTGCAACACTGGTGTATTTTGCACGGTGGAAGATTCACACTCAGTAATTTGATACAAATGATTCGCTCACTGTTCGGTGAGGTGCAAATCAAGCAAGCATCCAAGCCATGATTTGTAGCAGCAGGGCAGGGATACAGGTTAAGCCTGAAGTAGGCCTACATCTCAACCAGGGTTGACAAAAAAAAACCCTCCAGGGGCCGGGATCATACTTTGTCCCCATTCCCACAACCCATGAATGGGGTCAAACTCTGCATCATTTTAGCAACACCCCCCAAATTCCACAGGATGGCATCCTGGCTTTTGCCCGACACCTAAGAGTTGAGGCACCAATTTGTGGTTGCTTGAGTTATTGGCCAGTTTTACAAACTTGGGTAGATCCAGGCTTGTGAACAAAAGCTGCCAAGGATCATGGCTTGCTGGCCTGTACCTCACAATTGGCATTTAGATGTTAGTTTGTGGGAAATTGAGTCCTCCTTCAGTTCTGTAAATTGGAGACAAAGTTTGGGTTCGCCAACAAGCCACGAAAAGACTACGTCTTGCCAGGGCTACAGGACTCCAACATGGCTTATACCTGATAATTAGAGTCTAAGCCATGGTTTATAAGAGGATCGAGTCCTTGGCTGGTTTTGCAAACTAGGGCCAAAGCCAGCTTACAAACAAGCCCTAAAATCATAGTTTACAGCACCCCAAATGCCCAGGATGCCATCCTGGCGTGAACTGGCCACCTAAAACCATAGATTGGGGTGGATGGAGCCATTGGTCAGCTCTCAAACTAGGATCAAACCTAGCTTGCAAACCGAAGCCGTGGCTTACGGAACCCCAGGTGGTTTACAGAACCCCATCCTGGCTTGTGGCCGGTCTGAACCATGGCTTGTGGACCGCTTGGACCGCTTGGCCAAGGGCAAGAAGCCAGGAAACGGGGCGCCCCTGCAAGGATGCTACGCACCTGGGTACCGTCCCCCGGGCCAGGGATGCAGGCGACGCCGCCGATTGGCCGCGCCGCACGCCGGTCACTAGGAGGTGTTCCCGGGACCGGCCAATGGCGGACGAGGGCTATTTGCATGTGGGCGATTGACGGCGCCTCCGGGCCAATGCGAGGCGCCGCCGGGCGGGCTCTCCTGGCACGAGGGCGAAGATGGTGTGAGCCCGGGCAGCCGTTCCGCTCCTGCCGCCGCCGCCGCCGCAGGTAAGGGCTGGGGGGTCTGGGGGGAGGGGTCTGTGCATGGGAGGGGTCCTTCCTTGGGGGGGCTGCACCTCCCTCTGGGGGGCTGCAATGGGCCTCCAGAAAATAGGGGGGGTGTAAAAGTGGGGAGGGGGCTGTAAAGAGGGGCATTGCAGCAAGATGCAACCCTGGGGAGGCAGAAGGGGGCTGCAAATCACCCTCCCTCCCCCCTCATTGCAAAGGCTGCAAAGCTCCAGAAGTTGGGGTCCTCCCTTCCCCCCCCCCCCCGCTGCATTGCATGCCTCCACTGCAGCAGCTTGGTGCAAGATGCATCTATGCATGCATGCATTCAGGAAGCAGCCGGCCCTCCCTTCTTTCTCCCCCGCCCCCCCTTTGCAGCTTGCAAAAGAAGGAACTGGGAGGCCAGGGAAAGGGGGCGCACTTCAGAAGGTGGGGGGGGAAACCCCACCCATTAGGGAGGGTGTAGGGGGGGAGGTCTCGGCCGGCCCACCATTTGTGGGGAGGGGGTGCAAATTTCAAGAGGGGGAGGCCTTGTCCCCTTTACCTGCCTGCAGGCGGAAGAGGGTGGGCATGGAGACCCTCCCCATAAATGCACAGAAGGGATTTCAAACTGGGGAGATGGGGGGGGGGGCTGCAGATTTGACAGCTGCCCCTCAGTGACAGGAAACAGACCGGCCAATATTGGCCAATTTCCCAATGCTGAATTTTATTGCAAGCGGGGTTTAAGATTGTGGTGGTTGCAGGCTGCAAGGAGGGGGAGGGGGCTTGGTGGCAAGGCGGATATTGGTGCAAAATTGAGGGGGGGAGGAAGTTGAGTGTGTGCTGCCTTCTCTCATCGGTTGGTTGTGCGGTTATTGTGTGTGTGTTGGCAATATCCGTCAAAAAAGGAAATTAGGGCAAGATTTGCGCTGGTGAGAAACGGGGAGGGAGGGCTTCTTCCTGTGCGATGGCACACTTGGGGGGTGTGCACACGCGTGTGCAAGCGAGCCCAATGCCCCTTTTCTCTCCCCCCCTCCTCTCAATTTTTTTCTCCCCCAGTGGGGAAAATGCGATGTTTTGATAGCCGTAGACTTCTATCCTCCTAACTCCAGCTGGGGCAGCTGTATTTATTTGGGGGGGGGGAGGGCAGGTGTTGGGGGAGATAAATGCAGTGGTGGTTTGGTCCCTGTCCGTCCATCCGTCTTTCTGGGGCTGATCTCATCTCTGGATGCCATTGCAAAGTCATTCTTGGTTCAAGTCCAGCTAGGGTTTTATTTATTTTTTATTTATTTTTTGCTGCATCCAAATCTTGACCAAATTTTACCTGTCCCACCCACAATCGCCCCCCCCCCAATAACCCTTTGTGCCCCCCCCTCTCCTTGTGTAAAATTAGTGATTTTGGGTCCCTGCCCCAGAGAGCTTGCAATCTCCCCCAACCTTGGGGGAAAACCCTTCTAAAGTGGGTAAGCCGGTCGTAATTTATATCACAAGGGTTTTTTAAAAAAAGAATTGCAAATTGTAAAAAAAGGCGAATATCGTTGGCGGCTATTCCCAGCAGAGCGATAACCGCCGCAATGAATAAATTTCCCTGCAACCAATTAAAAGCCATTCCGCTTGATCAAAATGGAATCATTGAAACAATAAATAGACTATCGGAGTTGTTTTCCGAAGGAGAAATTCGGCAGGCGAGTTGTCTGTTTAGCACTTTCCTCAATACCGCTGGTCCTCGACTTACGACCGCAGTGGAGTTCCAAATCTCCCTTGCCGGGTGTTGTTAAGTGGGTTTTGCCCCCGTTTTGCGACCTTTTTCTCCTCATAAGTGTGAAAAACGATCCATATTTTCGGTGCTGTTGCAACTTGGGACGGCCACTAAATGAATCGCCGTAAGTCAAGGACCTCCTGCATTGCTTCGCCTGGCCATCTAAAGCGAGCAATGGTGACCTCCCACCTGTACAGGTGATGCTCAGTTACACCTGTCCCCAAAATAGGACTTAAATTTGAAATTCTGTCGGTTGGGCTTTCCCTGTGGCCCCCTTTCCCTTGTGTTTTATTCGTTTATTTATTAAATATCTCTACCGTCCATCTCGCCAATATGGCAACTCAGGGCTTAGGGCTATTCCTCGACTTACAAACCATTTAGCGGCGATTCAAAGTTACAACGGCACTTAAGTGACTTAGGAATGTTTTTCACACTTACAACCGTCGGCGGCCTCCCCGTGGTCACGAGATCCAACTTCAGACCCTTGGCAACCGACTCGTATTTAGGATGGTCGCCGCATTCCCAGGGTCACGCGATCCCCAACCATGCGACTCACTTAAGAACTGCCGTGATTCACTTAACAATGGTGGCAAGACAGGTCGTAAAACGGGGCCAAGCTCACTTAACGAGTGGTCTTGCTTTGCGGTGGAAACTTTGGGGTCGTAAGTTGAGGATTACCTGTCTCTTCATACTCGTAATAAGCACCTTGCCATCCCCGCGTAAATAAAGTCAAACACATAATTTCTTTTTTATAGATATAAGTACCGCTTTTAAACAAAAAAATCATTCTAGGCTCCGTTGGGTGTTTCTTAAAAGGCCCTCAGGTGGCCCCACCTGCCTTTTCCACCTCCTGCCCAAATCTGCATTTCTAGGGGTTTTTTCCAGTCTGATTTATTTCTTTCTCTCTCTCTCTCTCTCTGCAAAGTGTTAGAAACATATAAATAGTTTCGCTGATCAGGTCGAATTATTTTGCATTCCTGACTCGGCTGCAGCTGCGACCCAAAAGCTGAATTGCAAATAATGCAGCTGTGAATGCTGTTTTTTTCCTTTCCCCTGGGGTGGGTTTGGGGAGGAAAAACAAGAAACCCAACATTTAAGTGGTCCTCCACTTGCAACCGCAATGGAGGCCGCAGATTTCTGTCGCTAAGCAAGAAAGCTCTTCTTCGAACGTTGCTCCGTTTTTACAACCTTTCTTGGCACGGTTCCTAAGTGGATCGCTGCGGTTGTTAAGCGAGCAACACTTTTCTTTTTGCAAACTTCGGACGAGCAATGTCCCCGGGGGAATCCAGATTCGCTTAACGGCTGCGTTACTAATTGCCAGGGATTCACTTAACAAGTGTAGCAAGTAAGGTCGGAAAATGAGGCGAAAGTCACTAAACAGATGCCTCCCTTAGCAACGGAAATTTGGGCCAGCGGCCGTCGTATGTTGAGGACTACCTGCATAGGAAGCGTCTTGGCATCTCCGCCCTTAATTAACTGCAGGGATTTACTTGTAGCAAGAAAAGTTGTAAAATGGGGCACAGCTCGCTTAACAAATGCCTTGCTTAACAAATGTCTCACTTAGCGACAGAAATTTGGGTCTCTGTTACGGTTGTAAGTCGAGACACTCTTAGCATCTCTGTCCTTGCAAACCAGAAGATGCCCGGTCGTTGTTGATGAGCCGTTCTCCCTGGACATCTGACCGGACCTCTGGAGGGGTCAGCGGGGTGTGGCCAGGGTTTCCGAGGGCCTGAGGAGGGTCAGGTTGCGAAACATGCTCCGAGGTTGACCGAGTTTTTCCGTGACGTCCATCATCACTCGATCTGCTTGACCTCCGAGACCCCGTGTTCCGCTGGGCCAAGTTTCTCCAGCCGAGGCTTTTAGCCTGATGAAATGGACGCTGCGGGTTTCGAACAGCCTCCTCGGGTGTAAGGCGGCGCCTGGGAAACGTAGCACTCAAGAGGCAGAAGGGAAAACTTGGCGCTCCCCATTGAAGAGTCTATAACCGAATATTTGGCAGGAGTCGCCTCTCCCTGGCAGGAGGGGACGGGTTGCGAGGAATAAGAGAACCACAGGGTGGGAAGGGGCCTTGGAGGTCTTCTAGTCCAGCCCCACTGCTCCAGCAGGAGACGTCCATACGTAGACCTCTGCTTCCGACCTCCAGCTTAGCGGATGTTTGAAGTTAGTTGGACCCTGAGAAAAATTAATTACGACCTGTTTTTGAAGTTCTGATGTCCACCTCGCTACCCTGCTATAGTGAGGGATTTTGGGTGCTCACCGATATGGACATTTTGCTCATACTTACGACCATCAAACGCATCTCCACACGGTCCATGACCAAAATTCAGGCACTTGGCAACTGTATTTATGATGGTTGTAGCGTCCTGGGGCGATCCCCTTTGGAAGGAAGGAAGGAAGGAAGGAAAGAAGGAAGGAAGGAAGAGGTGTTGTGTTATGGAAAGAAAGAAAAAGGGGGGAAGGAAGGAAGGAGAGAGAAAGGGAGGAAAGGAGAGAAAAGAGGAAGGAAGGACAGAAATGAACAAAAGTTAGAAAGAAAAGGAAGGACAGAAATGAATGAAAGAAAAAAAAGGAAGGGAAAAGGAAGGAAAGGAAAAGAAAAGATTTGTGCAAATATACTTCTGGGCATTAAATGTACTTTTAAAATATTTCTCTTTCCAATCAAACACTTGGCTTGGCCTAAGCAGAATTCCTCTTTTTCAAATTCTTTTTTTTCCCCCTTTTCGCTTTAACTTTCTTCCCTTTTCTCCTCTTCCGTAGAAAGTCATTTTTTACATAAATAAATAAATAAGAGCACAGCTGTCGGTTGACGCTTGCAACATCTGCCTTGCGAAAGGGAAGCTCTGCCCAACTTTCGGGTGGCAAAAAGAGAATGTGGAGAAAGCGCTCGGTTGGGGGTCCCCGGCGGGTGTCGCGGGTGTGTTTGCAAGGGGGGTGCTTGGGGGGGGGGGTTGGCTGGCCTTGCAAGGCCCGAGTCCGCAGGGGTGGCCAAATTTGGGGGGCTGGGCGGGTTGACCTTAGAAGGCAGCCTCCGTTCCCTCATTTAGTCAGGTTTTTATTGTCGATTGTTAGTTATTTAAAACATTGGGGGGGGGAGGAATCTGCCCCACGCAAAGTTTTCTTTCTTGTTCTAAGGTTGTCCTGGGGGAGGGAGGGAAGAAGGAAAAATGAAGGGAGGGAATGTGAGAGAGGGGAGGGAGGAACGAAGGGCAGGGAAGGAAAAGGAAAAATGAAAGGAGGTAAGGAAGGCAATGGGAGAGAAGGGAGGAAGGGGATGAAGGAAGAAGGGAGGAAGGAAAGAAGGAAAAATGAAAGGGAGGAAGGGAAGAAGAAAGGAAGGAAAAGGAAAAATGAAAAGGAAGGAAGGCAATGGGAGAGAAGGGAGGAAGGGGATGAAGGAAGAAGGGAGGAAGGAAAGAAGGGAGGGAAGAAGAAAGGAAGGAAAAGGAAAAATGAAAGGAGGTATGGGAGAGAAGGGAGGAAGGGGATGAAGGAAGAAGGGAGGAAGGAAAGAAGGAAAAATGAAAGGGAGGAAGGAAAGAAGGGAGGGAAGAAGAAAGGAAGGAAAAGGAAAAATGAAAGGGAAGGAAGGCAATGGGAGAGAAGGGAGGAAGGGGATGAAGGAAGAAGAGAGGAAGGAAAGAAGGGAGGGAAGAAGAAAGGAAGGAAAAGGAAAAATGAAAGGAGGTATGGGAGAGAAGGGAGGAAGGGGATGAAGGAAGAAGGGAGGAAGGAAAGAAGGAAAAATGAAAGGGGAGTAAGGGGAGGGAAGAAGAAAGGAAAGGAAAAATGAAAGGAGGGAAGGAATGCAATGGGAGAGAAGGGAGGAAGGAAAAATGAAAGGAAGGAAGGGAATGGGAGGGAAGAAGAAAGGAAGGAAAAGGAAAAATGAAAGGGAAGGAAGGCAATGGGAGAGAAGGGAGGAAGGGGATGAAGGAAGAAGGGAGGAAGGAAAGAAGGAAAAATGAAAGGGGAGTAAGGGGAGGGAAGAAGAAAGGAAAGGAAAAATGAAAGGAGGGAAGGAATGCAATGGGAGAGAAGGGAGGAAGGAAAAATGAAAGGAAGGAAGGGAATAGGAGGGAAGAAGAAAGGAAGGAAAAGGAAAAGGGAAGGAAGAGGAAGAAGGGATGAAGGAAAGAAGGAAAAATGAAAGGAGGGAGGGAAGAAGAAAGGAAATGAAAGGAAGAAAGGAACAGAAGGAAGGAAAAAAGGAAGGAGAGTGGGAGGAAACAAAGAGGGAGCCCCCCCTCTCTTCCCACATCAAACGCTGTGTCTTTAACCAGGGAAGGAGTCAGAGCTCCTGGGGGGGGGGGGGTCAGATGGCAGCTGCCAGAATCCTCCACTTTCCCCTCTGTGGTTTTCTTTTCTCTTTCTCTTCCCTGCCAAGGCTGGGAGCCAAGGATCTTCTCCCCCTCTTCAGGTCACCTTCAAGCCTCCCCCCACCTTTTTTTTTGGGAGGGGGGTGCAGGATAATCTCCTAGCCCAGGTCCTGCCCCCACCCCCACCCCCCCGTCACCAGACAGACTTTTTTCCTGGCTCCGGTTTCCCTCCCTGGCCGGCTCAGATCTCCTTTGAGAGCCACTCGGGAGTTTCTGCCTCTTCTGCAAAGGGGGCAGGAGAGGAGAATTCAGGGACTTACGACCACAGTTGAGGCCAACGCTTCCGTTGCTAAGCAAGACAGTTAAGTCAGGCTTGCCCCATGGTACCTTTCTTGTTACAGTTGTGAGTCTGTGTCTGTTTGTCTCTCTCTTTCCCCCTCCCTCTATATCTATCTATATCTTATCTAAAGAATCTATCTTCTCTCTCTCTCCCCCTCCCTCTCTCTCCCTCCCTCTATATCTAATCTATCTATCTATCTATCTATCTATCTATCTATCTATCGAATCTAGTATAGATCTATTTCAAGCTATTTAGCTCTCATCAGCTAGTTATATGCTGCCTCCTATATTTGGGCATACCAGGTGCTTTGTCATAACTATATATATATATGTATATGTATGTGTAATCTTATCTACAGAATCTATATCTATCTATCTATATCTTATCTAAAGAATCTACTCTCTCTCTCCCCCTCCCTCTCTCTCTCTCCCCCTCTATATCTAATCTATCTATCTATCTATCTATCTATCTATCTATCTATCTATCTATATCTTATCTAAAGAATCTACTCTCTCTCTCTCTCTCCCCCTCCCTCTCTCCCTCTATCTCCCTCCCTCTATATCTAATCTATCTATCTATCGAATCTAGTATAGATCTATTTCAAGCTATTTAGCTCTCATCAACTAGTTATATGCTCCCTCACATATTTGGGCATACCAAGTGCTTTTTCATAACTATATATATGTATATGTATGTGTAATCTTATCTACAGAATCTACATCTATCTACAGAATGTATCTATCTTCTCTATCTACCTACCTATCTCTATCTATCTATCATTTACCTATACATATTTCTCCATTCTCTCCATCCATCTAATTTATCCTTCCATGCATTTATCCATTCCAGTGTACCTATCTTGTCAATCCATCCATCTTTTTATCCATTCTATTCATCTCTCCATCTATCTGTCTTATTTATCCATCCCTCTCTCCATCCAATCATCCATTCTATCTCCCCCGTCTTTCTATGTTATTCATCCTATCCTTGTTATCCATTCTGTCTTATTTATCTATCTGTCCGTTAACAATTTTGGGACAGAATCTATTTTTTTAATAGCAGATTTGCAATTTTAACTGGAGTGGAGGCTAAGAGGTCTGCAGCGCCCTCTTGTGGACAGCAGCGGTCATGATGGTTTGGAGGCAGTTCTGGATTGCAAATCATGGTTTAGTGACCCATCCTTCACCATTTTTTAGATGCATGTTTATCTTCCTTTCCTTCTTTTTTCTTCCTTTTTTCTTCCTTTCCTTTTCTTCCTTTTTCTGCTTTTGCTGCCAGCTATGCTGAGTAAGCAGATTATTCAGGAACAAAGAAGATTTATCCAGAACAGAATCTATTCTAGAGCTTTTGTTGAATTTTTTTTCCAGTTGTAGATATTTTTTTTTCAGGAGTCCAGGATTTGTAAAAGCTGAACAAAAAGTGTACAGAACAGGAAGAAAACCAAAAGTGTATAAAATGAAAGCCCAGGGCAAAATGGAAAGCAAAATGCTTAAAAGGTCTTTAAAAGAACAAAATAAAAATAAAAAGATTAAACTCATGGTTTAACTTTCTTTCTTTCTTTCCTTCCTTCGTTTCTTTTCTTTCTTTCCTTTTTTCTTTTTCTTTCTTTCCTTTTCTTTCCTTTTTTTCTTTTTCTGCCTTTTTCTTTCCTTCCTTCCTTCTTTTCTTCTTTTCTTTCCTTTTTTCTTTTCCTTCCTTCCTTCTTTTTCTTTCTTTCCTTCCTTCCTTCTTTCTTTTTCTTTCTTTCCTTCTTTCCTTTCCTTTTTCTTTTTCTTCCTTTTTCTTTCCTTCCTTCCTTCTTTCTTTCTTTTTCTTTCTTTTCTTTCTGCAGTGGGTGTTAACAAAGATTCACCTGGATCCTGGAGGAGCTTGCCTCCATGTACCCCGAATCCACCACGGACTCCCCGGCCAGATTCTCAAACCGACACACTGGATCCCCAGGTATGATTTACAGGTGAGTGAGTGTCGGTTGTAACTCCTGTTCTGTGCGGGCGTGTTATCCCGCATTTGTCCCCTCCTGGACCTTTCAGCGAGCACAAGGGAGCAGCTGAGCGACCCCCTCGGTGCAAAATCAGAAACATGGGTAGTCCTTGACTTACAACCACCATCGGGACAAAAATTCCCACTGCTAAGACAGACAGTTGGTAAGCGAGTCGCACTCTGAGTCGGTCGTCAAGTTATTTTTTTTATTTTGTAAGAGCCCAAAATGTCTGTTGGTAAGTGAGACAGTTGTTAAGAAGAGTTGTGTCCCATGTTATGACCTATCTTGCCACTATTAGTGAACAAGTGCCGTTGTTAAAGTAGTAACGCGGTTGTTAAATGAATCCAGCTTCCCAGATCATCAGGATGTCACTGCCAGAAATATGCAATCCCCACCTGCTCCACTTGGGGGTGCTGTTGGCCCAGCTCTCTTGATCCAAGACCATGCGAATGACCATAGAGTCATGGGTGGGAAGCCCAGAGAGTCTAGGGAAGATGATACGTTGACCTAACCCTCTTGATCCCAGACAATGCCACCAACCATAGAGTCTTGGATTGAGAGGCCAGAGTGTCTGGGAAGATGATATGTTGACTCAACCCTCTTGATCAAAGACAATGGGACCAACCATAGAGTCTTGGATTGGGAGGCCAGAGTGTCTGGAGAGACAGTATGCCGTTCGTCCGACATACCATTCCTTGCTTTTTTTTTTTCCTTTTCAAAATCTGTGGTTTGTGGAATCTTTCTTCTTTCTTTCTTTCTTTCTTTTTCCCCTTTTGCTTTCCAAAGTGCTCGTTATGGAAGTCCGAAAAGACAGCTCCAGTTTTACAGGTAATTTTGTCCTTCTTTTGTTTTCTAATTCGTTGGTCTCCGAGCTTCCAAACGGCGATTCTGCAATAATAATAATAATAATAATAATAATAATAATAATAATAATAATAATAATAATAATAATAATAATAATAATAATAATAATAATCAGGGTTTTCCCCCCAAGAAGCTGGCTCTGTGCCACCCCTAATTATGCATTTCTGCGTTTAACCTTAACTGGCCTGCATGTCCCCTCTTTGGAAAATGAGATTTTCTAACTGTTAAACTCTTATTGATGGCTTGTAGAGCTTTGGCCAGGAACAGGAAATCCACATTATTCAGGTTTGAAGGCCTGTTTGGCCTGAAAAGGGGGAGGGGGTTGATTTTTCAAATCCAGGTTGCCGTCCTCATCATAAAAGTCCTTTTTACAGGTGGTCCTTGACTTACGACCAAAACTGGGACCAAGATGTTCTGTCACTAAATGAGGCAGTTGTTGCACTCACACCCCATTTTACAACCATGTTTGCTGAGGTCATTAAGCAAATCGGGCTTAATCCCCCTTGTCGGAAGCTGACTGGGAAGATTGAAAATCCCCCAACAGCCCGACGGTCATAAATGCAGGGTAGTCCTCGATTTACGACTACAATTGAGGCCAACATTTCCGTTGCTAAGCAGGACATTGAGTCGTCATCGTCGTCCCAATTTTACCGTGGTTGTTAAATGAATCACTGCAGTCGTTAAATTAGTACACGGTCGTTAAGTGAATCTTCCTCCCCGCTTGACTTTGCCAGTCAGAGGGTCGCAAAAGGGGGCATCACGTGACCCCGGGGAAGCTTCAACCGTCGTAAGTACATGCCTGTTGCCAAGCTTCAGAATTTTGGTCGCGTGACCGGAGGGGAACGCTGCAACGATAGTCGTAAGTGTGAAAAACGGCCCGAAGCCACTTTTTTCAGTCCTCTTGTACCTTCGAACCGTCACTAAATGAACCAGTTGTAAGTCCAGGGCTATCTACGAAGCCACAAAAAATGGATCTCGTCTCTCCCGCGGCTCATCAGCGAATTCCCACCGCCGAGTTGCCACATTCGGCAAACTGCGGCAAAAGTTTTTGGGAAGTGCCAGGAGATACCCCAAGCAGAGGTTCTGCCAACTTGCAAAACTTCTGGGCACCTTCCCTGGTGTCCATCGGCTCTGATGGGTTGGCAGAAGCCGAGATAATTAGCTGTTCTCCCTAGAGCGAAGCTGGGAAATGGTCCAGCATGTGTGAATCCAGAGGGGGAGGGGGGGGAATGCATTAAGAGAAGAGGGGATGAAAAGCTGAATTATCTCTCCTATTTTCAGCCTTCTTGGTGGCCAGAGGGCCGAGCAGCTTGGTCATCTCTCTGTTGGCAGGGAGGTAAAATGGGTAGAGGTGAAGAACTGAACTGGATACATCTCAGCTTACCAGGACGGCCGTCGGGGGGTGGAGATAGTGGTCTTCGGAATGTGTCTCCTTACGGAGATCCCCGTGATTGCTTCATGCCTGGAGGTTTTGGATAGCTGGCGTCTTCTGTGGTCTTGCTTGGCAGTCTTGGCTTGTTGGAGGGAGGGACGTGCAGGAGGTAAATGGTGAGGTTGGATCTTGGCTTGTTGGAGGAAGGGACAAGGAGATAAATTGTGAGTTGAATGTTGGCTTGTTGGAGAGAGAGACACATCTCACCATCCGTTTCCACCCTTAACGGGATTAATTGGTGAATGCTGGGCTCCTTTCCGCGGAGCTTCCGAGACCATGGAAATGCAACTCAAAACCCTTGTTCCCGTCTTATGAAAGCAGCTGCATCCACAGCTCATGAAAGCAGCCTCTGCCCAGGATTTTCCAGCTTCGCCTCCAAATTACAACCCGAACCGATGAATTTGAGCCAAAGTGGTGGAGAACCCAACATATCCGTGGAATTCCCCCATCCTTTGCCAACCGTGGGAATCTCGGGGATGCGTCTCTCCCGCCATCCGTTTGCATCGTGAACGGGATTCATTTGACGTTTCGAACCGCCGGGTGCCTGTCCGTCCCGGACTTTCCTCGCTCGTCTCATCCATCATCCTCTCTCGTTGTCTCCACCGTGGCCAGTGGAGTGTAGAGCCACCTCCGCCCGGCCTCCCAACGACGCCGAGTCCCCGCTAATAAAAAGCGAGCGATCCATCGATCGATTCCGCGCCTCCCATCAATCAGATCCTCCTGCCAGAAGCTTTTTAGAGAGAGAGAGAGAGAGAGAGAGAGACGCGCTGTTGAATAATTTAGCTCGGATCATCATAACCGACTTAATGGATTTCCTGCTAAATTCTCTCTGAGGCTCTCGGGGGCGGGGTGGGCGGGTGGTGGATTCGAGATTGCTTCTGACAACTTGGAGTGAATTTTTCCTCCTCTCCTCCCCCCCCTGCAAGGCCACGCCTGTGCGCCGTTTTTCCACCCGTCTGTGAGAAAAAATACATATATATATCTAATAACCGAGGTTATCTTTTAATGAGCAGGCTCGCCAGACAGCAGGTGAGTGCAGACACCCGGATAAGAAGCGAGAAGGGATGGCTGGTTTAGATTTAGGGGAGTCACCGAGCCCCCCAACACTTTTCCCTTGTAGGTATTTCAACGGCTAGGCTTGGAGAGTAGCTTAAAAAAAGCTTCCTTGTCTTTTTTTCTTGATTTTTGGGAGAAGTTTGGGCTGCTTCGTTAGGACGGAGGAAAGGGAAACACCTGGGAGTTTTTAATACGGTGTCTTCATCCCGTACGGGAATTGGATTTTAGCAGCCACAGTTGCCAATCTTAACTGTGGTTTATGGGCACAGAACGGGGCTGTAAATTAACCAGGTTTATTTAGATATTTTTCTTTTCTATTCCTTTCCACCCTCAAAGAAACGGGGGATCCCGAATTTGGTGGGGAAGCTGTAGGATTGGGAAGTTTTCCGCATCAAACACACATCACCGATGTGATTTGCTTTGTCCATCAGAATTGAGTTTCTTTCTGCTTAATTTTTTGGGGGAGGGGGAGAAGGATGGACAGGGGTGTTTCCTGGAAACACTCCCCCCCCCCGCTTCCTCCTCTCCTGAAATAGGATCGCTGCTTAATTGCACCCAGCAGGATTTTAGAGGTTGCGGCGGGAGAACTGCAAAATTGTGTCTCTTTATATTTTTATTTATTTCTCCTTTTTTGAATAAAACTCAGCCCAAGATTCGTTGATCTTCACATTTCAGTTGCTGCTTCTCTTTTATGATTTGGCTTGAATGAAAAGGCCCACGCCTTGCAAACCTCTGGAAGTTGTAGGTTGAGCAATTTTAGGATCAAACATCTGGGGGAAATGGATTTTAAAACCTCAGTTTTTGGCTTAAACCTTGACTGGACAAGGGGCACTTCTTTCTTTCTCTTCCTTCGTCTTCCTCCTCCTTGTTCTCCTCATTATTATTATTTAATCTTGGATTCAGTAAACTGGTAAAAACTTTTTAACAGTTCAGCTCCTAACCAAGGACCTGCTAAGGTAATTAACATTATTATAACATTATTATTATTCAGCCTAATCTGTTTTCTTAAAGGAAAGGCCTCATACAGGCTCAGGAATAAGAACTGGATATTATACAAGCACACTTAGCGGAAAATTCCTCTCCAAATTTTCAAATTTCAGTCTTTCGTCTCTTGCAAAGACCCTTCGGTTTTCCTTAATTTTTCAGAACCGGGCAGGGTAAGAATTTTAGCTGCCACAGCCGCTGTGATATTCTGCAAAACAAGATTGTAAACTAGATTCACACAACCAAGGTTTAATTTTAATCCACAGTCTCTCTGCCCAACCCATTTGCAAGATGCCTGCAAGGTTTTTGTTTTTACAAAAGGCAAATGAACCCTCTTCGTGTTCATAAATGGAACTGAAAATTAATCCTTAGTTGGCTGAACTCTTAATATTAGGAATTAAATCAATTGGAATGCGTTCCGTTAATTTATAGGATTGAAGCATGTTTGCGATCCGCCACGGGGAAAGGCAGCATCTAATCTCATGGGGTCGCCCCTTGGCAGCTGTAATCAGTCCAGGGAATGAACAGAAATGTATGGACTTTGTAGTCCACAGACCTTCAACGCCATGCTCTCTGCAGCTTCAGTTCCCTTGAGGTAGTTTTCATTGGAAAACAAACACACACAAACCTCTTCGGCTATTTTGCTCCTAACCTATCTGTCTTCTGCCACTGAAAATTTGATTTTTGAATGAAGGAGGTTGCTTTATTTTTATAGCAGGCATAATGTTTGAGCACACCTGCGTAATATTTACCCTTCCCAAAAAGATATTTTAGCCTCGCTTGTTCGGTGGAGGAAATATTTTGCCCCCAAAATGTAGAGAGACATGGCATCTGTTATCAATCGATCCCACCCCAGTTGCAGGCTGCATTAAAAACAGGAAGGGATTTGTGTTAAAAAATAACATTCACCCAGGTTTATCTGGTCAAATTTAATGAGTTAAGTGAGTAGTTAAGTAAATAATTAAGGTATAGGGTGAAAATGCAATTCGTAAAGAGAGATCGTCCTTAGCTGCCTGAAAGTTTTAAGAAACTGAAAAAAGCAACATTCCAGGTTTTGAATTCCCAAATCTATGACATTTGGACAGACAGAAACTGGATCCTCCTTTTAAAGCTATTTGGAGGGATCTCTAAAAGCCTTTAATTGTATAAATGGCCCAGCTATTAATATGAGGAACACTTATTTTCTCTTGAGAACTAATGTATTTGAAAATGCAATTTGCAATTCAATATAGAACTCCGTGAATTTCTTTTTTTTTACCTCTTACCAAATTGATCACAGGTCTCCATCTTACGTGTGCACGGAGTCCTCGGTTTATGACCACAGTGGACCCCCAAATTTCTGTCGTTTAACTGAGACAGTTAACTGAGTCTCCCCCCACCCCCCCGTTTTACGACCTTTCTTGCCACTGTTCTTAAGTGAATCGCTGCAATTGTTAAATGAGTAACATGGCTGTGAAGTGGATCTGGATCCCGCCTCCCCTCCCTCCCCCCCGGGCTGGAAGGTCGCAAAGGGGGATCGTGTGATCCAGGACACTGCGACCGTCATAAATATGAGTCAGTTGCCCCGTGTCTGAATTTTTATCATGTGATCACAAAAATGCTACAATGGTCGTAAGTATGAGAAACGGATCATAAGTCGCTTTTTTAGTGCCGTCGTAACTTCGAATGGACACTAAGTGAAATGTTGTAAGTAGGGGACACACTGTCACACCACGTTGTGTTATTTGCGTACATTTTTCCTTCTGCTATCCATGTATTTCAGGCCATACTCTGAATCAATCAAGGGATCAGGGGTTGCCCCAAAGAAGAGGGAGTCAAGCTATTCTCCAAGGCACCTGAGGGCAGGAGAAGAAGCAATGGGTGGAAACTAATCAAGGAGAGAAGCAACTTAGAACTGAGGAGGAATTTCCTGACAGTGAGAACAATTAATCAGTGGAACAGAAGTTGCCTCCAGAAGTTGTGAATGCCCCAACACTGGAAGTCTTTAAGAGGATGTTGGATAGCCATCTGTCTGAAACGGTATAGGGTTTCCTGCTTTAGCAGGGGGTTGGACTAGAAGACCTCCAAGGTCCCTTCCAACTCTGCTATCGTATTGTATTGAGTAATCTCTTTTTTTAAAAAAAATTCCACGTTCAGAATGGCAGTGAGGTCCTTGCAGGTGATCAAGACGATATTTTAAGTATTATTTTTACTTGTTTTCACCCCGTTTTCTCCTTTTTAGCGGATTTGGTTCCCCTTTTCTGTCCTTCCTCCCTCTTTTCTGCAATTCTTTCTCACAAGCGATGGATCGAATACGTTAGGGCAGCATCTGACAGATTTTGAGACTGCGGATTTAAGGGGCAAATTTTAAAAAACTTTTTCCCCCCTTTTGGGTGGCTTGATTTTTTTATTTTTAATAGTTTTTATTCAGCATTTTCCAAACATTAAAATCCCAATGACACTTTTACAGCTTTCCGTTACCGGTATTACTTTTTTTGCTAATTTCGCTTTTACTTTTTACTTTTTTGCATTTGACAACCTATTGTCTTCTACATCTTCCTCTTTGTTTCATACTTTCTCATGTTTACAACACAGACGTGTATATACAATATTTCCATCTCTATTATTTTCCATGTGTATATGCCATCTCCTTTTACGGTGTTTTCCATGTATTCCTTATGCATTGATTTTACATCTCTTTTCAAGCCATGTCTTGCCTGCTTCCTCTCTTATCTCTTAGTTGGAGGGCTTGGTTTAAATCATCCGGTTGGTGGGATAATTTGGGACCCTCCCCAACCAAACGGCCTTCCTCCCTCTTGGTGAAAAAGGTTGCAAGTTTCCCCATCCTTTAAAGAAAAAAAAAAACCAGGGTCGCAGAGAATTCTGGGAGTTGAAGTCCACCCATCTTTCCAGGTGCTAAATTTGAGAAAGAAAAAAATAAAGTTTAGATAATGCTCTCAACTTACAACCAAAATCCTAGCCAACCTTTCTGTTGTTAAGCAAGACTGTTCCCTTCAGCCAGTTTTGCCTCGTTTTACAACCTTCCTTGCCACCGATGTTAAATGAGTCACTTAAGTCGTTAAGTTACTGCCATGGTTAAGCGATTGCAATCTGGCTTCCCCCGTTGACTTTGCTGGTCAGAAGGTTGCAAAGGCAGATCATATTGACCCCGGGACACTTCAACCGTCATAAGTCCATGCCAGTTGCCAAGCATTCATACTTTGATCACATGACCATGGAGATTCTGTAACGGTCGTTAAGTGTGGAAAATGATCCCCCTAAATCACTTGCTGTCGTAACTTTGAACCGTCACTCAACCAACTGTCGTAAACCGATGCTTGCAATCTTTGTCACCAACCGGGCGTGCGAGACAGGCGGGATCGCGATGCGGCTCGCGCGATCTTAAGGCAATCTCCTTCGCGGATCCCGCGCAGATCCCCCAATTGGCAGCATCATGCTGTCGATGACGTACAGCGGGAGTCTGCGGAGCGTGGCCAGCCGGTCCCACTCCGAGTGGGGCCTCCACCAGTTGCCCCAAAACGACGCCGTCGAGCTGCAGAAACTGAGGGAAGTCCGGGTGGCGGCCCAGACCCGGATCAGGGAAGAATTCCTCCGGATGCACGGCCTGTCCCTGGACCAGTGCACGGCGCAGACGACCGGCATGAAATATCGGTAAGCAAAAGACCGTCCGTTTGGGTTTGCAGACCTCATCCTTTGATATGCAGATAGGGCCAGGTTGAACCTATTGGAGGAAAGTTTCCTCATTTTAGCTGATTAATTTAGTTTCAGGTGGACCGTCGATTATCTAGTGGAGACGCTGATTCTGAGACACGGTGGATTCTGTTAATATTTTTAAGGGAAGGTGGAAACCGTGTCGAGGATAAAATTTATTTGGGTGCAAAACTTCCCGCACGTCCTTTTCTCCTCCCGATTCTATTCCGCGTTTATTTGCAACCGAGCAAAAATTGTGTTTTTATTCCGATTGTGTCGTGAAAAGACTTGGATGGCTTTGGATGTTGCTTTCGGAGGAGAGAATTTGAGGGACGTTGTCAGGTCGTCTTGTTCTTGCACTGGGGGTGGGGTGGGGGGTTGTGAGACGGCCGGGAAACGTGTGTGCAAACTTCCCATAAAAACCGCCGTTCAATTTTCCACGGCTTTTTCTGGCTGCGCTGTCCTTTGAGGCAATCCCAAAGCACAGTTTGTGTTGTAACGGAGGTTGTGGTCAGCCGGCAGAGTGGCCAGAGACGTTGGAAAGAAAGGGAACTAAACTGAAGGAAGGAAGAAAAAGGAAGGAAGGAGAGAGAAAGAAAGAAAGAAAGAAAGAAAGAAAGAAAGAAAGAAAGAAAGAAAGAAAGAAAGGAAAAGAGGAAGGGATAGGAAGGAAGGAAAGATGTGATGGATGGGAAGGAAGGAAAGAGAAACAAAGGCGAAGGTAGGAAAGATGTGATGGATGGGAAGGAAGGAAAGAGAAAGAAAAAAAATGAAGGAAGGAAAGAAACTAATGAAAGAAATTAAAATGGAATTCTCATGCATTCTCCATTGGTGGAGAAAGAGAGAGAGAGAATGAAAGATTTATTTCTGAATTGAGTTTGTGCAGTTCGTTCACTTGCCACCAGGTGGCACTGTCTGAAACAGAAAATATGTGCTGGTCTCTTAACATTTTCAATAAATAATTCTTGGTTACAGGAAGTCCTCGGCTTAACGACCAGAATTCCCAGTCGGTCCTTAAGCGAGTTTTTACCATTGCAACCTTTTTCTTATGACGGTGGTTGTTATAACAAAACTTAAGGAAAACGATGTGCTTTTTAAAAAAATAAATAAATCGTTTTCTCGGAATTTATACCAAAAATTTTGCACCCCTGGGAGAAAAAAACACAGGGTGGGGGGGGCCTTGAGTTTATGCGCATTTCCCCTTCTTTTTCCTATAATCCTTTTCCTTTTTAAACTCTGCGAGCAGAAAAAAAAACAGAGCAGATTAGGGCTAAAAGGCTATTTATTCCACTCCGAACGTCTCTCATCCCATCGGGTGGTTTTTTCTGCTCTTTAAAATTCCCAGGATTTGATTCGTTTGCAACTGCAACAAAAACTTTAATTCTGTGCAAAATTAGAGCTGCCTTTTCTGTTCTCTATTCTATTCTATGTTCTATTCTGTATCCTGCGTTCCGCATTCTATTCTACGGTCTATTTTTTACTCTGTTCTATTCCGTGTTGTATCGTTTTATCTTATTTCCATCCAAGAAACTTGATTTCTCCATTCCTGCCCCTCCATTTTCCATTAACCAGTGTGTCGTCTGGCTATACGTATTTCGTGCTAACAATCAAATATACAATCTTAGTCATAATTTAATTTCATTTTAGCTTTAATTTTCAATACTTTAAATATCTAATATTATAACAATTCCATAGTAATTTATTTACTATTATGTAAAATGGGTTGTTTATATAAAATATATATACATATACACATACATACATACATACATACATACATACATACATACAATACAGCCCAGGTTCAAATCCCAGTAAGGGTATGGCTAGCTGATGAGAGCTAAATAGCTTGAAATAGATCTATACTAGTCTCCCTTTATTTATTTATCAGCACAAATACAATACATACATACATACATACATACATACATACATACATACATATATATATATATATGCTGGTCTTGTTGTATTCGGGTCTTTTACCATGTAAGATTGAGATTGTCTTGGCAACGTTTCAGCGAGGTCTCACTTGCCATCTTCAGGCTGGGTTTTGGGCTTAAAGCGTGGCCAGAGCTTCCGTCTTTCTATAAATCTTGGGGGGGGGGGGGGGAGAGTGGAGTGCTGGCTTTGTTTCAGTAAGTGGATTGATTGGATGTGTGGCTGTATCATGATTGGTTTATTTATTTTATTTATTTATTAAATTTGTTAGCCGCTCCCTCTCCACAAAGGGACTCGGGGCGGCGTACAATAAATTGATTGATTGGTGCTGGCTGTGTGTCTGTTGTTGTTTTGTGTTGTAACAGCCTGGGTGAAACAAAGCCAGCACTCCACACACACCCCACCAAGATTTATAGAAAGACGGCAGCTCCGATCACACTTTAAGCCAAAAACACCAGCCTGAAGATGGCGAGTGAGACATAGATAGATAGATGATAGATAGATAGATAGATAGATAGATGATAGATAGATAGATAGATAGATAGATAGATAGATAGATAGATAGATAGTCAGTCCATTTTTTCCTTGGGGGTGGGAATAAAAAGGATTTCCAAAATGTAATGTGCTAATCTATTAGTTATATTGATTATTATGGAAAATGGATTGTTTATATAAAAATAAATTATACATATATATATACACACACACACAGAGAGAGAGAGAGAGAGAGAGAGAGAGAGAGAGTGAGTATATGTATGTATGTATGTATAATATACATTGTCCATTTTTCTTTGGGGGTGGAAAAAAAAGGGAAAGCTTAAGATGCCATTTTCGGACACCACGTCCAGATGGCCCAGCAGGGGACAACGCTTAAGTTCTCTCACTCACACACCCACACAAACAGCAATAGAGACACAACCACACACACCCCCCAACCCTATTTGCAAGAGGCATCTGGGAGCCAAAATCCCCCGCCGGGCGCCTGGCTTGACTCGGAGGGCAGCATCGGGCAGCCCGCCATAAATATTACATCTCCTTCCCCGACCCGCCATGAATATTGCAAATGTCTCTCTGTTTATAACTCCCGGGCGCATGGCAGGATGTTTAGAAAAGTGTTGGATTACAGCCTTCCTAATAAGGGCGGATGCATTATTCATCTCTTGCAAATAAAGAAATAAAAACAGAAAAGGCCTTAGCAGGGAGGCTCCACCAGCCGTTGAGAAATTCAAAATAAAATGGGCAAAACTTCCAAAATTATCAGGAGGAAAAATAACAATAAGAGAGTTGGGAGGGACCTCGGAGGTCTTCTAGTCCAGCCCCCTGCTCAATGCAGGAGATCTTAGACCTTCCTGCTCAAATGATCGTCTTTCCTTCAAAACCTCCAGAGATGGAACTCCCACAATGTCTGGAAGGAAGCTGACCTTTCCCTCCCTCCCTCCCTCCATCCATCCATTGATCATCCATTCATTTATGCATCCATCCATCTATTCCTCCCTCCATCTGTCATGTCTGTCTGTCCACCCATCCATCCATCTATGTATGTATCTATCTTATTTATCCATCCATCTATCTTTAAATTTAATAAAATATCTTGTCCATCCATCAATCTATCTCTATATCTTATCCATCCATCCATCTATCTTTAAATTTAATGAAATTTCTATCTATCTCTATATCTATCTCTATATCTATCTATCTATCTATCTATCTATCTATCTATCTATCTATCTCTGTATCTATCTCAGAAGAACAGAGCTGGAAGGGACCTTGGAGGTCTTCTAGTCCAACCCCCTGCTCAAGCTGGACAACCTGGACGCCATTTCAGACAAGGGGGTGTCCACTCTCTTCTTGAAAACCTGCAACTTCTGGACTTGTTTGCTTACGAAGCCTTGGTCTGGATTTTTTCTTTTTTTTTTTGAGGGGAGCTTCTCAAATGAATTTTTCAAAACTCTTGAAGAGGAGCAGAGGGGGAGGGGGTGGGGGGGGTCTTTAAAATTATGCTATTTGATTGTGGTCATAAGTCGAGGACTTCCTGTATCCCCCCCCTCCCCCCATTTCTCAAATCCTTTTGTGGAGAGGAAAAACCTGCCTTGCAAAATCTTCTGCACAGCTGCAGCCCGGGAGGCAAAACGGATCAGCTTCCTCCCTTGGAAGTTGGCTAATTGTATGCTGATTTGTGGGTGGAGGGTGTGTGTGTTGTGTGATGCACAGAATGTGATACACCGAGTGCTACAACCATCTATCTTTTGTGGGCTCTTCAGTCTATTCTTCCAAACCTCCAATGATGGATCATTCACAACTCCTGGAGGAAAAGAAAAGGAGATGAAGAGGACGTAGAGGAGCGGGAGGGGGAGAAAAAGAGGAAAGGAGGAAGACAAGAGAAGGAAGAAGAGGAGTAGAAAGGAGGAGGAGATGAAGAAGACAGGAGGAAGAAGGAGAAAGGTGGAGAAGGAAGAAGAGGAAGGGGAGGAGAAAGAGGAGACGAAGAAACGAAAAAAAGGAAAGAAGAAAAGAGGAGGAGACGAAGAGGAAAGGAGGAGGAAGACAGGAGAAAGAAGAGGGGGGAGGAGACAAAGTGGACAGGAGGAAGAAAAGGAAGGAGAAAGGAGGAGGAGATGAAAAGGAAGGGGGAGAAGAGAAGGAGAAAGGAGGAGGAGGTGATGAAGAGGAAAGGAGGAAAACAGGAGGAAGAAGGAAGAAAAGAGAAGAAAGAGGAGGAGACAAAAGAAAGGAAAAACAAAGGAGAAGACGAGGAGGAGAGGAGACAAAGAGGACAGGAGGAAGAAGAGAAGGAGAAAGGAGATGAAGAGGAAGAGGAGAAAGGAGGAGGAGGTGACGAAGAGGAAAGGAGGAGGAAGACAAGAGGAGGAGAAGGAAGAAGGGAGGAGAGGAGAAATAAAAGGAGGGGGGGCAGAGGCTGCTGCCTCTCTTGACCTGCAGTGTTGCTTCTTCCATGGGGAGGAAGCAGCGGGAAGGGGAAACAGACCAGGCTGGAGTGAAAAGGCAGCTTGTCTCTCTGTGTGTGTCTCCGTGTGTGTGTGTGTGTGTGTACGAGGCTTGCCGTCTCTCCGGGCTCCGCAAAGAGAGCGAAGGAGCAGCCGTGCGTGGCAGAGGGCTCCTGCCTTGGACAAGCCTCCCATCGCCAGCTGCCTTGCAAGCGAGACGGATCCAGCAAGCCGCCATTCGCACCAGCACCCTGAAACTGCCTCCCCCCTCTCTATCTCTCTGTGCCCCCCTTTTCTGGAGTTTCCTGCCCCCCCCCTCGGGCTAGGAGTAAAGGGCTCGGGGCGATGGCTGCAAGGGGGTCCCCCCTTTGACCGGCCGAACCTCCCGCTGCTCGTCCCATCCGGGAAGGAATTTTCTGCCGTTCCGTATCGGAGAGGGAGCCTGCTGGGTGGCCGGCATGCAAGTCTCTTTCGCCTGCTCGGAGCACAACGTCAAAAGCCGAGCCACCGAGGACCGACTCAGCCGGCAGAATGCGGGGAGCCCCGGGCCCCGGGGACGTTTTCGGGCCGTGGCTATGGTGGCCCAGAGCCTCGGCCAGATGTCCACGCAGAGCGTGTCCCCCACCAGCCTCACGGCCACAAAACAGACAGGCATGAAATACAGGTAGGAGGGGCTTTCCCCCCCAAGACCCCGGTCCTCGACCTACGACCAAATTTCTGTTGCTAAGCGAGACAGTTTTTAAATGAGCTTTGCAACCTTTCTTGCCACCGTTGTTAAGTGAATCGCCAGGAGGTTGTATGACCCCGGGATGCTGCAACCGTCATAAATACGAGTCAGTTGCCAAGGGTTTGGATTTTGATCACGTGACCACGGTCATAAGTGTGGGGAAACCGGCCATAAGTCACTTTTTTCAGTGCCCTTGTAACGTTGAACGTCCCTAAACAAACTTGTCTCAAGGGCGACCTGTGCATGCCAAAATGGATTTTGCTCACACGGGGATGTTGTGACGGTCACAGTTGCAAGGGACGGTCGTAAGTGTGAGGAGTGGTGCTAAACCAGTGCTGTTGGAACTTGGAATGGTCCTTAAGTGAAACGTGGATCGACCTGTGTGGTGTTTTTCTCCAGCTTTTGCAACCTCGGTGCTCTTGCCGAGGGCATCCGGTGTACAGCCCGTGTGGGTCTTTGTGTATTTTTTTGTGCAGGTTGCAGTTAGAAAGACCTCGCAAGGCAGCCTCCGAGCACAGCAGACAAGCCTCTTTTTCACATGCTTTGTGTCTTTGTGTGTTTTCCAGAAACCTCGGGAAATCTGGATTGCGCGTTTCCTGCCTCGGTCTGGGTGAGTGAACGTTCCCGTCTCCGGTTTTGGGTGCGAGGGAGTTTCTGCGGGTCTGTGGAGAACACAACTTCGGCACAACATTTGAATTATCCACTACTCCTTTAAATACACATACACACACACCATTTGAAATCATACTAGGTCTCCGGGCTGCTTATTTAACCCAGGCTGAATGGCTGCAGGGGGTTGGACTAGATGACCTCCCGGGTCCCTTCCACTCTGATAATACGTGTGAATTTAGATCCCAGCCTAGAATTATATGATCTCTGAGATTCCTTCCCAGCCTTGAATTTCATGATTCTAGCTATGAATTTTAAGATTCCCCTACGAAGGGATGCGGGGTTGGACTAGATGACCTCCCCGGATTCCTCAGATGTTCTAGTCTGCAATACGATGAACTGTTTGAATATTTGGACTTACCGGTGGATTCTCTGACCGCAAGGCTGGAGACTAGGCTTTCCTGCCATCCTGTAACGATTGGATGAAAGCTTGTTTTGTATCTCCTAAAATAAGCTCATTTATTTATTAATAAAATGTATTTACAATACACGATGCAATATATATATATTACAATACACACACCATATATTAAATCTTTATAAATAAAAATAAACTGGACGCTAGCGAAATCTTGTTTTACAGCTCCTCAAATTTATGGATAAAATATATTTACCATTGATAATATACCTATACAATATATTAAATATTTATAAGTAAAAATAAATTGCACACTTGCGTAAGCCTGTTTTACAGCTCCTAAAATAAATGTATTTATCAATAAAGTATGTTTATAATACACAACAGAGCGCATATATAAAAATAATTTTTATTTGTAGATATGATATATATCACAAACACATCTTTTATAGCTCCTAAAATAAATATATTAGAATAATAAAAAATATATTAATAAAATAAAAACCATTAACCCATAAAATAAAATAAACCATCATCCACCCCCAGAGCTGTGCTGTCCCCTTTGCTGCTGTTCTCCCCCCAAAAATCCTGATCTTTGACCCCACCCCGAAAAAAATGTTTCTCTCCCCGTCATAACTTTCATCCGTCACTAAATGAACTCTTGTAAGTCAAGGATTATCCATATTATCTCTCCCTAGGCAGGGTTTTTTCCTACGTCTTCTGCTTTTCCCTTTAAATCCCGTCCCACCCTTTTGGGGGGGATATTAAAAGAATGAAATGATATAGTTATTCAATAAAACAATATTAATTTTAATTATTTCTGCCTGCTGCAGGAACCTGGGTGACGTTTGGAGGACAGATAACGGATGAGGTAAAGATATAAATATATATTTTCCTGGTTTCAATTTTAGACATTTTTTTCCCAGGCGTAAAGCTGGACCAAAATAGATTTTTTAAAAAAATCTCTTCTGACATCTTCTGTCCTCTCCTACCAAGGATCAGAAAACTGACAGTTTTGCAGAGGGTTGTAAAATTTGAGTGTGACCCTAATTAGTGTGTGTGAGTTGGACGGACAGCTAAATCTATTTAATAAATATATGATTTATATATATATCATCATATATTTATTAAATAGATTTAGCTGTCCGTCCAACTCACACACATATATATATACGGGATGATTCCACATTTAGAGAAGAGAAAAAGCTTGCAAATCCAACCCAGGCAAGAAAAAAAAAAGACAAAATATGCCCACTTCGGTTCGACAACATCCAGGAAAACGTTTATTTAATTTTTATCATTTATCCTTTTTTTGCAATAGCTTATTTCCAAATTTTTGCACATTTCTTGCAGTCTGCTTTATATTTTACCATTTGTTTGATTCTATTCTTACTTTTTAATGTTTTGTTTATGTATGTTTTCTAATTTATTTTATTTTTTATGGTTCGTTTTTTCACAGGTTATTTTTATAGCTTATTTTATTTTTGGGTATTTTTATAGGTTAATTGATATTCTATCATTTGTTTCATTCTATTTTTGCAGTTTACTATTTTAGTATTTTATTCTTGTATGTTTCCTAGGTTATTTTTTTTTATACAAATGACCTTATTTTGTTTTTGCACATTTTTATAAGCCATTTGATATTTCTATCATTTATTTTTATATCTTTTTGAGTATTTTTTAGTTTTATATTTTGCAATTCATTTCTTACGGCTTATTTTTTATAGCTTCGATTTATTTCGGGATGTCTTTTTACCGTTTGTATTTTACGGTTCGTTTATATTTTATTTGTATCGCTTGTTTTATTTCTTTTTAATAGTTTTGTAGTTTTCTTGCTTAGCGTTTTATTTTATTGTTTTATTTCATATTTGGTTTGGCGTTTTTTGAGTTTAATGGGCGGTCTGGCCCCTTCAAACCTCACATCCCGAGCGACTAGACCAGCAATCCCGGTTTGTTCCAGTCGGTTCCCGGAATCACATCCGTGTCTGTCTTGTAGGTAGCCGAGCAGCTGATGACCCTCGCTTACGACAACGGCATCAACCTTTTCGACACAGCCGAGGTCTACGCCGCAGGGAAGTAAGTCTGGCGCACTCCTGGCTTATGCTTCTTACAGCACCCCTCACGGTAGGCCAGTGGGAAAGGGTGGAAGACAAGCATTAGGCACGCAGGGAGTTCTCGACTTACGATAATTAACGACAGCGCTAAACGGACGGTTGTAAGTCGAGGATTACCTGTGACGCCTGGCGTTTCTCTTTCGCTCTTTCCCACTGGCCTATCGTGCAGGGGTGTTGTGAGAAGCACAACCTCGGTCGAATGGCTTAAAAAACTAGAAAAAGAACAACACAAACATATTTTGTGGTTTGTTTTGAGTTTTCTTGCAATTGAGAATCCTGCGAGAGGAGTCCTTTGGCTCAGATGACGCTTCTCTGCGTGAGTCTGCGTTCTCTTCCTAAATTCAGAAGAGGGGGCAGCTCCGGATTGCAAATATTATGGATTTTGAATCCAAAATATTTCAATCCTTCGGCCCTGTTTTTCTTTTTTTTTTAAAAAGAGTGCGAGCCAAAAAAACACGACCTGCTTTTTAGAGAGCTCCCCCGCGGCGCCTTTGATGAGTTTCTGTTCATGCGCGTTTTCTTCTTCTGTTTCGCAGAGCTGAAGTCGTCCTAGGCAACATTATCAAAAAGAAAGGATGGAGGTAACCATTATTCCTGCGCCCAAATTCCACTTTTATCCACCCAGAAAAGGGGCGTGAAGGTTTTTGTCGTCTTTCACAGCCTCACGTGGACTAGAACCTTGATAAACGGAGACTAAATCAAGGTTTAGAGTTATCTACTTAGAATTTTAGATGGGTGGACTTTGATTCCCAGAATTCCCCAACCAGCAGGCATTCTGGGAGTTGAAGTCCACTCAGGGTGGCTGGGAACTGAAGTCGGTTATAGAGGTGGGGGGGCGGAGGGGGGAGAAACAGCCCTGCAGGGTGGGCCACTCCCCAATCAAACCAAAGCGAAATTAGAGCACTTGGTGGTGTTTTAATTCGTGTTCCTCTCTTTCCCTTTCAGGCGGTCCAGTTTAGTGATCACAACGAAAATCTTTTGGGGAGGGAAGTAGGTGTATATTTCTATTTATGGTTTTATTTCATTTATCGAAATGTATTTTAGCTGCCGCTCACTCCGGCAGCCGCTTCCTTTACGTCCGATCTGGGGACCCTTGAGCATGCGAAGAGTGCTGCATCCTCCTGGCCCAGCCAGTTTCTCCCCTCTTTCCAAAATGGAAAAAAGAAATAAATGAGGATTTGATATTATACAGGTAGTCCTCGAGTTACCACCGTAATAAAAGCCGCCCAGAACGGCCGTAAGTCATAGTGGTTGCAAAACATCCTGATTTTAGGCGGGCATTAAGCAAACCGAACGGTTACAAGTGCAAATCTATTGCTGCAGAGTTTTGCATTAAAAAAAAAGGAAAGGGGGAGAATTTTTCCGATTTATGACGGGGCCGTCATAAAACGCGTCCCTGCTAACAATTGTGGGTTGTGGTTGTATTGCTCAGCTCCCCAAGGGCAATCATTCAAGAACGGGTGGGGCATATTGTCAAAACCTCAGGTCGTCAACTCCTCCTTTTTCAGGCAAGGTGGTAACTTCGAACCGTCACTAAGCAGACGGTTGTAACTCGAGGACTCCCTGTTTAATTTCACCCTCGTCTTGGTTTCTTTTTTCCTAGAGCCGAGACGGAGCGAGGCCTTTCCAGAAAGCACATTATAGAAGGTAAATAAATGTGGCTTCCTTCCATTCTCCATCCCCAAAATATAATTCCTGATTCAGAGTTGCGTCCGAATGTGGATCGTGTGACCAAGGGATACGGCAACGGTCGTAAGTGTGAAAAACGGCCGTTCTCCATTCAAAAGCAACCTGGTGTAGTTTTGGGTACAGAGTCCGTCCCTTACACACGCCTTTCTCTGCACAGATAGTCCTCAACTTACGACCACAATTGAGCCCATAATGTCTGCTACTGAGGGAGGCGGTTGTCCTGTTTTACAACTTCCTTGGCACCGTTGTTAAACAAATCCCCGCAGCTGTTAAGTTAGGAACACGGCCGTTAAGTGAATCAGGTTTCCCCTCAGGAGGTTACAAAAGGAGATTGTGTGACACACACACCCGAGGACACTGCGACCCGTCATAAATACGAGGCAGTGGTCCAAATTGTGATCCCGGGCGTGCTGCAGCAGTCATAAGTGTGAAAAAGAGTGGAAAAGTCGCTTTTTTCTGACGCTGTGGTCACTTCGAACCGAACGGTTGTAAGCCGAGGACTTAACCACTGCAGTGATTCGCTGAACAACCGCTGCGAGGAAGGTCGCAAAATGAGGCCAAACTCGATTCAAAGCTGTCTTGCCTTAGCAGCAGAAATTTTGGGTCTCAATTGTGGTCGTAAGTCGAGGACCTGATCAGACAAGGAATGTTTAGAAATGAAGCTCTGGTTCATCGTATTGTATTGTAATTTTATTTTATTTTTAATAATTACATTGCACTTGGGTCTTCTTGCAAGGGAGAATAAGGCGTCTTCTTTCTCCCCACCCCCACCCCCCCAGGTTTAAAGGGGTCGCTAGAAAGGCTACAACTGAATTACGTGGACGTGGTATTTGCCAATCGGCCAGATCCAAACACACCTATGGAAGGTAAGCTATAATTTGGTTTTTGGCTCAAATTTCTAAAGACCGAGAAGCATTTTAATCATCTCAGCTAACCTTGTTATACCTGCGGCCATCCGATTCTTCCCTTTTAAAAGGTTCATTGGCTTATTTCTCGGCCCTACAGGTAGTCCTCGACTTACGGCAATTCATTTAGCGACCGTTTGAACTGGGCACTGACAAAAGGGATTTACAACTGGTCCTTGCACCTAGCAACAACAGTCGCAGCTTCCCACGATCCCGTGATCGTGGTTAGGCGCTCGGCAATTGTCACGCATTTGGGACGGCTGCAGGTTTGGGAAGTCACGAAGTGCTGGGGACGCCAGCGGGAAGTCAAAAGCCGACATTTATTTTTTAGTTATGATTGGATTTACTTGCTGGGGTTATGGGGTGGCCTAGAGGTTGAGCTCTCGCCTCACAATCGGAAGGGTGTGCATTCAAACCTAGGTAGAGGCAGGTATTTCTCTCTCTGCACACGTTGAGAATATATCTGCTGAACAAAACTCCGCATTGGTGACTGGAAGGGCATCCGGCCATTAAAACACCCAGCTAGCTCCATTCAGTTGCCTGGACTCCACCCTACAAGGGATTATGGGGCTCGTTAAAAGATGATGATTGAATTTATTTGCCGCCTTCCCCGCCGCAGGGCGACTCGTGCGATGCCTTGCTTAACAGAGGGACGTAAAATCGGGTGCAATCTCATGATGCCTCACTTAACAACCGCACCGCTTAACGATGTTCCCCCCCCTCCCGGTTCTTAATGGCGGTCTAGCGGTATCAATTCTACCCATCAATCCTTTGACCGAGCCACCGTTTGCGTGGATACGAAGGAGATGAGAGAGTCAGGACAAATTAAATGCCATTCGTCAGAGTCTGAGTGGCTGATTATCCAACGTGAACAGCGATTCAAGCAGAGATACAACAGATCACCTCCTATCTAAGCAGGGGTTGTTTTTTTATGGCTCTGTGTGAGCCAGATTCCTCTACCCGGATAGACACTTACGCCTAAATCTTTTCCTTTATTCTGACCTATATTTTATCCTTGTTGGAATTAAACAGCTCCCCATGCTACAACCGTCATAAGTACAAATCGCAATCACGTGATCTCGGGGAACGCTTCAACCAGTCCTAAGTGCGACGACCGGTTTGTGTCCCTTTTTAGAGCACCGCCGTAACTCGGAACCATCGCTAAACGAAGAGCCTCTCGAGACGAGCGGCACATAAATTTAACGAACGAGTCATAAGTCCAGGACTGCCTCGAATGACCGCCTTTGCCCAAGCCAGCCAGCAGGTGACAAAAAGCAGCCGAAATGTGGATTAACTTGGGTTAGGAGTTCTGGGGCTTGAAGGAATTGTGCGAACCCCGTCTTTTAAGTCTCGCGAAAAGATCCTTTAAGGAAGTGCCATGCGGCACTGCGAAGGACAACGCGGCCTTGTTTAGAAGTCTTGAAGGAGGAAATCGGGAAGCGCTTAAGTAGACTCGTTCCGACCTCTCGAACGAGATCCCGTCCGTCTCTTCCCCGAGGACCAGGGCTCGAATTAGGGGAGGGGGCTGCTCCTCTCCCACTCCCACTGGATGAAAAAGCAGGGTTACCGCTCTAAACTCTTGCCTCTCTCAAATCTGTTTTCTATCACCAGGGGACCCATTTAGTTCCAAGTCGCGAACATTCATCATAGAAGGTACCCCTCCTCCTTGATTAACTGCATCCGAGCGGCATTTTATGAGACAGAAATCCTTAGCTTTCCCTTCCTTCCTTCCTTCCTTTTTTTCTTTCTTTTCTTTTTAATTGTTCCCCCCCTTTTTCGCTTTGGAGACTTTTCATTCTGATTGGCAGAAGCTCCCTTTCCCCGGGGGACGAGGCTCGCCATAAAATGCCAAAGGACGCAAAGAATGAAAAAGGAATACCAAAATAATAATAATAGTAACAACCACCTCTCTGCCCCCTTAGTTAACATCTTGCAAGTAACGTTGAAAGCACAAAATGCTTTTTATTTAAAACGAGAGATTATTGGGGCTCCTTCCTTCCCCCTTTTTTTCCCAGTGGCCTCATTTTGCCCCCTTCTGACCCCCACAACACGCGGCATCTAACGAAGCCCCCTACCCTGGCTTAATGCCGTGGCTCCTGCAAGCTCTCCTACCTGATTATAGCCTAGCCAGTTTCTCCAGAAAGTGGGGTGCATGGAGATTTATTTGCCCTCTGTCGAAAATCTGTGTTACTTCCTGTAGATTCTGCCCTGGGTAGGAGTTGGATTTGACGTTCTCGGCTCCAACTTCTACATCCTGCGGTGCGATGCGAACCCAACCGCCGCGTTCGGTGGAATTGGTCCATCGCAGTGCGTGAAATGTGCACGATAGCCTCTCCTCCCCCCACATGGTCCCGTTGGAAGGAGCCCGATCAGAACGGGGATTCTCCTAGAAAAAGAGGAGAACATTTCTCCAGCCATTCTTGGTCACCCAACCTTGAAGCATCTGTTCCTCAGTTAGATACCAACTGGAGAACATCATCTCCATATTCAGTGTCAGGTTCCCGCCAATCTTAAGAGAGAGATACCCAGCGGGACGTATCCACCATGTTTCTGGATCCTCTTTTAAGAGTGTTGACGTTGATGGCCATCAACTCAGAACATTCTGGAACCTCTTGTCTCTGGTTGTCCTTCTTGGGAGATCCCTTCAGATGATCTCCCATCAAAGTCCTCCATCTATGTCCCCCTGTTTTGTCGTCTTCTTATCCTCCCTTGTGTCCATCTGTTGGGTCGGGAAAAAGACATTTCAACAAAACGAGGCGTTTTCATAGCTGACTTTCTCGCGGGAAAGTTCTCCCATTCCTTCCGATTTTTCGAGGTCTCGATTTGCTTGCAAGATGTCGCCCGACCTCCTACCCCCTCCTCCTCCCCTTTCTCCTGTTTGGTGTTGTGCCCTTAATTTCCGCTGGACGGCCTCGCTTAACCCTTCCTCCGATTAACCCTTTCTCTTTTTCTCTTCCTGTCCTCTCGTTCCTTTCTCTCCCCCCAGAGACCGTACGAGCCATGACGCACGTCATCAACCAAGGGATGGCGATGTACTGGGGGACTTCGCGGTGGAGTTCCATGGAGATTATGGTACTGTACCTCTTAACAACCACGCGCCCATCATCGAAGGCTTGCGAATCCAATCGATTTAAGAAAAATAAATGAGGATTTTTCTCGCTGGATTTGATTTTATCCAGATGGAGAACAAGGTCGTGGAGTCCTAGACAAAACCAGAACTTGGTTGTTCTTTCCCAGTGATTTTTCTTTCACATTAGAATAGAATAACAAGAGTCGGAAGGGACCTTGTAGGTCATCTAGTCCAACCCCCCCTCCTCCCAAGCAGGAAACCCTACACCATTTCTGACAAATGGCAGACAAATGAAGCTCCCACAACCTCTGGAGCCACTGGGGGAAATCGCCACGAATTCACACCCATTTCTCCTCCGATGCCCATTTCTCCACTTGCTTTATTTCATGTCTTGCCCACCGTATTTCCACAACGTGGGACGGTTTTGTGCAAAGGCCCTTGTTTAAAATCCAGAGAGTCACAGCTAGTCCTCGACTTAACAGCAGTTCATTTAGTGACCGTTCAAAGCTACAGCGACACTGAAAAAAGTGACATGACCGTGACGTAGGACCATTGCAGCCCCCCCCCAAGGGTCACGTGATCCCCTTTGGCCAACGGGGTAAAGCCTGATTCACTTAACAACCAGGTTACTGACTGAACTTTAGTCATTCACTTAACAATTGCAGCAATTGTAAAAAAATGTGGCAAAATTCACTCCGCGGGTGTTTCGCTTAGCAACATAAATTTTGGGCTGAATTGGGGGCGTACATCGGGGACTACCTGAATTTGTAGTCCGAGTAGGTGGGGTGTTTTGATAATAAAGATGGGAGAAGTTTTGTCCTCCCAAGAGATCCTCGCTAGGGATGGATCCCTTCTCATTTGCACATCCTAAGTTGATCTCTCCCCGCAGGAAGCCTATTCTGTCGCACGGCAGTTCAACCTGATCCCTCCGATTTGTGAGCAAGCCGAATATCACATGTTCCAACGGGAGAAGGTGGAAGTTCAACTCCCAGAGCTTTTCCACAAGATCGGTGAGCCTCTCTACTCTCCCATCCATCCCAGGGTGGTGAGCTGTCACTAAAACAGCCCTGTCCCGCAACGACAAAACAGAGTCGGAAGGGCCCTTGGAGGTCTTCTAGTCCAGCCCCCTGCTCAAGCAGGAAATCCCATTCTTTAGCTTCTCTTTAATCAGGTTGTAGGAATATAGACTCATAATATTTAGTCTGCTTAGTGGCTTGCGGTGTTCAAGAACACGAGAACGCTTAAAAATTGGCTTTCTTAGTCCTGGGTTTTTTCTAAAACGAGTTTAAAATATTAAAAAAACCCACAAAGCACCACTGGAAGTCTCTTTTCTAAAGTACAGGCAGTCCTCAAGTTATAACGGTTCATTTAGTGACTGTTTAAGTTACAATTGCGCTGAAAAAAGTGACAGGATTGTTTTCCCCACTTATGACCGTTGCGGCATCCCTGTGGTTACACGATCAAAATTTAGAGGCTTGGCAACTGGCATGTACTTATGACGGTTGAGTGTCCCGGGGTCACGTCATCCCCCTTTGCGACCTTTTGACAAGCAACGTCACGGGGGAAGCCACGCCCACTCAACCATGGGACTAACTGAACAAGCGCAGGGATTCACTTAACGATGGCAAGAAAGGTCACGAAAAGAGACAACACTCACTTCACAACTGTCTCCCTTAGCAACGGAAATGCTCGGCTCAAATGCAGTCGTACGTTGAGGACTACTGATTCCTTACAATGTGGCTTAGTTTCCTCTGGTGTTCAGGAAAACGAGACGGCTTAGAAACTTGGTTTCTGATTCCTTGTAATCTGGGTTTGCCGCTACTCCGCCGTGTGACCTCACCGCCATCTCTTTCCTTCCCAGGCGTGGGAGCGATGACGTGGTCCCCGTTGGCGTGCGGAATCGTGTCGGGGAAGTACGATGGTGGGATCCCCCCTTACTCCCGAGCGTCACTGAAAGTAAGTAAGCCCGTCTGCTTCCTCCTCCTTATCCCGCCTAACTCCCGGGATCCTCCCATCCACCGTGGCCTCTTCCGCCTTCCTCCTCCCGTCTAGGGTTACCAGTGGTTGAAGGACAAGATTTTAAGTGAGGAAGGGAGACGGCAGCAGGCGAAGCTGAAGGAGCTGCAAGCGATCGCCGAGCGGCTGGGCTGCACCCTGCCGCAGCTCGCCATCGGTGAGTGGGAACGGGGAGCTCGCGTCCTCGCCCGACTTCGGATCTTGTGGCAGGGAGTTCCGCAGGCGTCGAGCCATAGCGGACGGGCATTGCATGTGCAAGCCTACAGATTGCTGGAATCACCTGTTTGTACTTGTATGTTCCTTCTTTGGGAAAAGTGACTTATGTCCAGGGTTCGCATTTACGTCCGTGGGAGCCTCCCCGTAGTCACGGGATCCAAATTCAGATGTTTGGCAACGGATTCGTATTTATGACGGTCGCAGTGTCCCAGGGTCACGTGATCCCGTTTTGTGACCTTCGGACAAGCGAAGTCAGATGGGGGAGCCAGATTGACTGAACAAATGTGTTACTAACTGAACAACAGCCGTGATTCGCTTAACGACAGTGGTAAGAGAGGTCATAAAACGGGGCAAAACTCACTTAACAGTCGTCTGGCTTAGCAGCCAAAATTTAGGGCTCAATTAGGGTCATAAATCAAGGACTCTACCTGTAATTTTTATCTCACTCTCTCTCCCCTCTACGGTTTTTTTTCTTCTAAATTGGAAAAAAAATCCAGATGTCTCCCCTAAGCAAAGCGGATTAAATCAGATTTTGCCCCTTGGTGCCCTGCCATTCTTCCCTTCATAATTGTGCATTTTTCACCAGCGTGGTGCCTACGAAACGAGAGCGTCAGTTCCGTCCTCCTGGGAGCTTCCAACGCGGATCAGTTGATGGAGAACATTGGAGCAATACAGGTGAGGAAAAAGAGGGGAGGTGGGGGGGGGGGCTTTAGGGTAGCGGGTTGGAATTACAAGCAGGAATTTCCAGGCATTGACCCCAAAAGCCACTGTGTGTTCCTTGTAATCTCCCCCCCCCCAAACTTAAATCACTGGAAAGCGAAGTTTTATACCTCTCTCCTTAAGACCTATTTAAATAAGCCTTTATTTAAATAAATAAAATGTATTTGTGTTTACTTCTAAATTCTTCCCCTTTTTTTTTCCTTTTAGATCTTGGACTTGATAGATTTGTCAGTAGGTAGAAAGATAGATGATAGATAGATAGATAGATAGATAGATAGATAGATAGATAGATAGATAGATAGATGATAGATGATAGATAGATAGATAGATAGATAGATAGATAGATAGATAGATAGATAGATGATAGAGATTCATTGATTGATTGATTCATAGATTGATTAGATTCATAGATGATGGATAGATTCATAGATTGATTATTCATAGATAGTTTCATGGATGGATGGATTCATTGATTGATTGATTGATAGATTAGATAGATAGTGATTCATTGATTGATTGATTGATTGATATATTAATTGATTAGATTCCTAGATAAGATTCATAGACGGATGGATGGATAGATTCATAGATGGATGGATGGATAGATAGATTCATAGATTGATTATATTCATAGATTCATGAATGGATGGATTCAGAAATGATAGATAGATAGATGATAGAGAGATGATAGATAGATATGGATGTATATGGATTGATAGATGATTGATAGATAGCTAGACAGAGATATATAGATATTAATTTTAAAAAGGCTAAAATAGATGCCCGTTTTACAGATCACCGTGTTCCTGAAAAACCCCTTTATAAATCCCAATCTCTAAATCAACTCAATTTAAGAGTGTTGTTTTTCTCTCCAGACGGAGATTTGGTAGGAAAAAAGCATCCTTTAATTTTATCCTTCTTTCCCGGCAGGTTCTCCCCAAACTCTCCTCTTCGATTATCCATGAAATCGATAGCATCCTGGGCAATAAACCTTACAGCAAAAAGGACTACCGTTCTTAATAACGGGGAAAGGTGCATTTGGGGGGGGGTAGCGCCCACCCCCACCCCCTGGTTAATTTGGGACTGATCCTCACGTCTGCCTCTCTCCTCTTCGCTTGCTTAAAGCTTTATTCCGAAGAAGCTGAGCGAGCACGGCGGTTTTGCATCCAAGAATTAAAAAAACGAAAATACCACCGCACCCGGAGATCTTCCTTCTTCAGAGGACCCCACCCCGTTTCCCAACGTGGCCAGACCACATTTTAAGCTTTTCTTTTTTTGCTTTTCAAATTTTCCCTTCCTCCCTCCGTGATTGCAAGAAGCAACATTCGGGAGGAGAAAAAATCACGGGGAAAATCTAACACTTCCTTCCCCCCCCCTTTTCTTTTCTTTTTTTTCAAAGGGAAAAAAGCAAATTTTCGGCCCCGTCTTGACGTTACGGCCGCAGGTTGGGAGGGAGGGGGGTGTTGGTTTTTTTTTTTTTCCTGTTCCAAGAAAAGAAAAAAAACTCCTCGTAGGCACAAGTGTCAGTGTTTTTAAACATTAATCTGGACCTCACCTCCCTCCTTCTCCCCCCCCCATCCCACTAATAAGAGCTGGCACGATTTTTATATAAAAAAGCAGGCATGGACTAAGCTGAGATTATTATTAGAAACTGCTTATGGGGGAACTTAATGCATGCATCTTCCTATCCCAAACCATCGCTCCTCCTTCGTTAACGTGGTTTATTTATTTTTATTATTCTTGGTTAAGTTTGAAACGGGAAAAGAGATTTTTATTTTTTTATTTCTTGGAGACGGAGGTGGGTGGGGTGGGGGGGGTAAACAAAAGAGAATTAAGAATCTTCTGGGCAAAGGGAGCCAGTAAACTTTGGGATACAGCGCACAGTTTGATCGAAATGTTTTTGGTCTCGGTTATTTCTCCCAGAAATATGGTCTTTATTACAGATATTTCAAGGTGGCATTCAGGCGAGGTCGAGCTATGTTTCCCGGGCACCCCAAAATCGGTGGGGTGGGGTATCCCCAGGCTCTTTTTTTTTTTTTTTTTTTTTGAGAATTGGTTTGACAAAATTATCCTTGCATTTTGAGAATCGGCTGGCTGCTGCACTGGAATTTGTATGGCCACGGCGCACAAAATGCCCCTTGGACTGGAAAGGGAAGGGGTGTGGCAGTCTGGGGAAGGGGGCTTGCCATGGGTGCCCGCAACATTGTCCACCTCCCACCCGCCCACCCCACAAAGAGTTTCAGGGAAGGTTGCAAGTTTCCCAGCGTTAGCAGTTGATGTCCTCGTTTGTGCCTTAGCGCAATGCAGAATTTTAAATCTTCAAATTAGGGCAAAGAGTCGCATCCTGTTAAAAAGGCCTGATTGAAAACGCCCATGTATGTCTCCGGTTCCTCCTCCCACCCACCCCCCAAAATATTCCTCCTCCTCAAATGAGCTTGGATCAAACTGCATCCTCTCTAACCTTAAATGTAAGATTTTGGGTTAAAACGGCTTTTAAAAAATGACTTTCCCCCCCCCCCCCCCCAATAAGGCTTCCAAAAAAAAAAAATCCCTCTTTGCTACCTGGGTTCTCCTAAATACTGGTAGTCCTCAACTTACGACCACAATTGGGCCCAAAATTTCTGCGGCTGAGGGAAGACGGTCGTTGAGTGAGCTGGACACGGTTAAGGAAGGGAATCAGTGCAGTGGTGAAGTTAGCAACACGGTTGTTAAGTGAAATCAGTCTTCTCCGTTTGTCAGAAGGTCGCCAAAGGGGAATCTCCAATTTTGATCCTCAGACCTGGTCGTTAAGTCTGAAAAATGGTTGCTAAGTCAACGTTCAGAGCCATTTTAACACCGAAAGGTCACTCAACAAAACAGTTGTAAGTAGAGAACTGCCTGTCATTCTAACGCTGGAACCCCCCCCCCCTTCCCATCTGAAGAAACTCCCCAACTCAAAAAGGACCACGCTGCAAAGGGGAAAGAGCGGGTTTGACCCCCCCCCCAAACTTGTACCATCAATCAAAATTGATTTTCCACCGTCTCCAATCCTGGGAGGCCCAGATAATTTAGTGGGGGGGGGGGACGACAAGGTTGCTGTGAGGGGTCCATGCTTGTCCTCCCTCCCTCGGTTGTGTTGGCCAACAAGAACTGATGGGGGAAAACCTTGTGAGTCGGCCATGAAGGCTCCCAGATTTTGTGCGTCGCCTTTCTGTAAATAAAAATGTTTTTTTTTCCCGTTCTTTCCCCCCCCCCAACAATTTGTTGTGTTCTGTCCCCCCCAAACGACAAACCACAGGTCTCTCTAATAAACCCGGCATCTTATGATTGTAATTATTCCCACGCTTAATTGCAAATCCTCCTGGGCGTCTCCACCCTGCTTCTTAAAAACAAAAGATTTGGATTGTTAAAAAGATTTTAAAAACAAACAAAAAACCACCACAACTGCTGTATTTACGGAATGGACGAAACAACTAGCTAAATAAAACCAGGCCTTATTTGAACGATGGTCTTCCGGCAGAGTTGTCTTTTCGGGGTGTTTTTGTCTTTTTTGGGGGGGGGTGGAGGGAGTTCTCGAGAGGAGGAGTGAAGAAACAGCTTGGATGGGGCACCACTAGGAAATCCTAGGGGGGAAAGGAAACATTCTGGAAAGAAAATGGGAAATCAATTCCGTATTGTGGGTTAAGTTGTTTGGGATCAGTGCAGCCCATAAAGGGCAATGTATGCTGCCCTCTGGTGGCTAATTTGGGGTATTTTGGCTGTAAAACCGGTGATTTGTTGCCCTCTGGTGGAAATGTTTAGCTATTGCAGTGAATAAAATGAACATGGGGTATTTGTTCTTGAGACTACAACTCTATTCAAAGGTCTTCGCCTCATGCTACCCCCGGTGGCCGGAATGGGTACTGCAACCTATAGGAACACACAGCGACTCTTATTTAAAGGTCTTTGTCTCATGCTACCCCCGGTGGCCAGAATGGGTACTGCAACCTATAGGGAATCAGACAAGGTTTTCGGGGGGGGGGGGGGGGGAGGAAATTTGGGGGAGGGGATAAAAAATGTTCTTCATGTCCTTTTCTTGTGTTCAGCATTAACCAGGTGGAGGGTTTTTTCCAAGGATTTTCTCAGGAGCTCCAGCATCTTGAGTGAGCCTCCCCAGTAGGAGGCAGTCTCTCTTAGCTGGCAGGGAAGAAAACACACTCAAACAAGACCCCGGTCTCCCTTTGGGCAGTTCTGCAAAATGGAGAGACCTCAGCAGCCCAGCTTGGGAAGGCTGAGAGGAGCCAGCCCCTTGCCTCAGTCTACTTGTGCCCATGGGGACACCTCACCAAGCCCCCCCTGTGCCCTGTGCCCCACGCTTGCCTGAGTCCTCTCCCCTCCGCATCCTAATGTGCACATTGGAAAAAATTAAGTTGCAAGGAGCAGGTGAAACCACCTGAAGGAGGAAGACCTGTGTGGAAAAGGTGTTTATCTTGTCTCCCCCGCTGAGGCCATTCAAACATCTTCCCCACCCACCCCCAAAAAAGGGGGTGACAATCAGAAAAATTTCTACCACAATTTTATTCCGGGAAAAACGGATGTACAAAACGGCTCCAGATCGTTGCTTGGCGTTTAATCTTCCTCTTCCTCTTCTTCCTCGTCCTGGTTGATCTGGAAATACCGCAACTCGTAGCTCTCCTTGCTGTTGGCCACCACGCGCAGCCAGTCACGCAGGTTGTTCTTCTTCAGGTATTTCTTGGTCAGGTACTTGAGATACCTGGGGGGAAAAGAAGGGAAGTGAAAAACATGGGAGAAGCTAGGAAAAAAGAGCCAGCGGTCCATCCAGGCTGCGCTCGGATGCTTTATTCTGAATTTCTTTTTAGGTTTTCGTTACCTTTTCCACGTAGAGATTTTTTTTTTTGTCATTTCTAAATTTGAATGTAAGTATTTTGTTTTCTTTTAAATTTATGGACCGGTACTTACGTTTTTCGTTTTGCATTTATTTGAAGGATTTGTTCTCCTTTCAATTTATTTTTTAAACATTTTGTTTTCTTTCGGATTTGTATTTACTGTATTTTAAGACACACCTTTTTCCCTCAAAAAGAGGCTGAAAATCTGGGGGCGTCTTATACACTGAATACAGCATTTTTGACCTCCCGACCCCCCCCCTTGCAAAAATGGCCGTGCAAAAAAGCCTTTAGGAGGCTTCCAGGGGGCTCTTGGGGGCTGGGGAGGGCAGAAATGAGCGAAAAATGGGCCATATTTTCCTCAATTTTGCCCCCCCCCCCCCCGGAGCACTCTGGAAGCCTCCTAAGGACTATTCATGCCCTTTTTTTTGAAGAAACAAAAATGGCCCATTTTCATGAAAAACGGGCCCTTTTGGGGAGGTTTACAGTGCAAAACCTTTTTTAAAAAAATTTTCCTCTTCAAAACGTTGCTGTAACTTATACTCCTAGGGTAAGGTTTTTTTGTTCTCTTTTGAATTTAAGTTTTTTGTTTCCCGTTCAACACTTATGACCGTCGCAGCCATCCCCGTGGTCATGTGATCAAAATTCAGACGCTCAGCAACTGACTCGTACTTATGACGGTCGCAGTGTCCCTGAGTCACGTGATCCCCCTTCGCAACCTTTAAGCAACCAAAGTCAATGAGGATGCCGGATTCACTTAACAACGCCGTGATTGACTTAAGAACGGCAGGGATTCACTTAACAACGGTGGCAAGGAAGGTCGTAAATGGGGGAGGCCAAACTCACACGGTTGTTACCGGTGTTAACCCAAAGCTCCAAGCAAACAGTTATAAAATATACACCCAGCTTCATTTATTCGGCCCCCAATTATTATTATTATTATTATTATTATTCATGCTTCTAGACCGCCCCCTCTCCCAAAAGGGACTCGGGGCGGTGTACAGTCCATGCAAAATATATCAAAATACAATAAAAATTGAATATGTACAGTTGGAATGGAGGAGGTTAAAAATGGAATTAAAAGAACTGTACAAAGCAATATATATAAATATAGGATTTTGAACCCCTAAAACACACACAATAAGTTAAAAACAATACCCCTAAAATAACCAGTTAATAGTACATTTGCCAGGAGGGACAGTTGTAATTATGCCAGGCCTGCTAATCGGAACAGGTGAGGGCCGAAGGGGGTCCGACGTCGCCAGTCAGCAGGAGACCCTGGGGTCAACCGCCGTGCTCCCCGCTTACCTCTTGGAAAACGGGACCTCGGAGGTCACCGTGATTTTACTTTTACTCCTCTCAATTGTCACCGCTCCTCCGCCGAGGTTCCCTGCTTTGCCGTTGACTTTGATCCGTTCTTGCAAGAATTGTTCCTGGGAAGGAATTCAAAGGAATTGGGTGGGTGGGTTACCAGATGCAGCCCACCCATTGTTTTTCTGACATTTTTTCCCCTCCCAGAATCTCCAACCAGCGGAGTCCTAGTCAGGGCTGTGAAGTTGGTTGGACCTCAATGAGATCTATCAACTTGATTAACCCAAACAGCACTGGAGTCAACGCTCCTGAGGGGGGAAGCTGAAAACATTGTTGCTTTAAGTGCTAACCACACCTCGACACCTCTCTCTCTCAATTACTTTTAATTTAGCAATTGTTTTGTGCCTTCAAGTTATTACAGGAAGTCATCATGTAGCATCCCCGTGGTGACGTGATTAAAATTCAGGCGCTTGGCAACTGACTCGTATTTATGACGGTCGCAGAGCCCTGGGGCCACATCATCCCCTTTGGCGACCTTCTAACCATCAAGGCCAACGGGGAAGCCAGCTTCACTTAACGACCATGTTACTAGCTTAGCAGCTGCAGTGTTTTGCTTAACAACCGTGACCAGAAAAGTTGTAAAGAGACTCACTTAACAGCTACTGTCTGGCTTAGCAAGAGAAAATTGGTCGTTAAGTCGAGGACTGCCTGTATTCTATTCCCAACTCGGAGGCAACGTTTAAATGACGCCCCAGGGAGGACAGCAGCGTTCATAGCATCTGTGTGACAGAACCTCACACACAGGGGGTTGCGACTTACAAAGTTGGCAGCGTCCATAATTCCATCTTCTACCGGATGGGTACAATCCAAAGTGAACTTCAAAACTTGTTTCTTTTTTTTACTGCCTTTCGTCGCGAGCTTCTTCTACAGGAGAGGCCACAGATTTATCGGGGAAGAGATGACAAGAAATGAAGAGAAAAATGCCTTCATTCAGGTGTTGAGAAAAAAAAAGGAATCAAGCTTTGTCCACCCACAATTAAATACCAAGACCCTTCACACAGGCAGAAGTAGGTTTAATTAAGTTGTTAAATTACAACAAATACGTTCAAAAATATAGCCAATGGCTGAGTTTCGCAGAGGCCAGTTTATTTTTGACTTATTATCAGTATAATTGTTATATTAAATCATAATTCATTGCTCTCCCAGGCACACGTGGCTTTCTTGGGAAATTAAATGTATCAAATGACAGAGCTGGGAGGGACCTTGGAGGTCTTCTAGTCCAACCCCCTGCTCAAGCAGGAGATCCTATAGACCATTCCAGACAAGTGGCTGTCCAGCCTCTTCTTAAAAACCTCCCGTGGGGGAACACCCACAACCCCTGGAGGGAATGAATTGTTCTCACTGTCAGGAAATGTCTCTTAAATTCCAGGTTGGTTCTCTCGTTAGATTAGATACATAATGAGATAGATAGATGATAGAGCAGGTGATACAGATAAATGATAGATTGGATGGGTGGATACAGATAGATGAGAGAGATATTAGACAGAGCGTGGGTGGGTGGGTGGATACATAGACACAGGTGAGAGACAGCTTAGATAGATGGATGGATAGATAGATATATGATAGGTAGGTAGAGAGAGGAAGAGAGTAGATAGATATAGATGAATGATTGATTGATTGATTTAGAGAGAGATAATAGATAGATATAGATGAATGATAGATTGATTTAGATGATGATAGATAGATAGATAGATAGATAGATAAGATAGAGAGAGAGAGATCAATGATAGAGATAGATGATAGGCAGAAAGACAGATGGATGGATATAGATCAACGATAGATCGATTGAGAGTGAGAGTGAGAGAGAGATGGATGGATGGAGGGTGGGTGGATAGATGAATGGATACATTAGATTGACAGATGACATAGATATAGACACATGGGTGATAAGAGGGTGGGTGGATACATTAGATTGACAGGTGATGGGTGGGTGGGGAAGAGAAAGAAGAAGATTCAGGGGGGAGGGGGGGAGGAAAGAGAGAAGGGGGGAGGGAGGAAGATGAGGGGAGCTGGTGTGTGTGTGTGTCCCTTAAAGGAGCCCAAACCGAGCATCCCCCCTTCGGAGGCCCCCATCCCTTGACCCCCCCATAAGAAAAGCCCCCCCATCCACACACCCCACACAGCAGAGCCCTCGCTTGGCCGCCTCCCCACCTTCCTTCCTCCCCCCACGTGCTCAGTAGGCCTCCCCTCCCCCACCTCCCGGGGGGGGTCAAACGGGGGCGTGGGCGGAGCGTAGGCGGGACCTGAGGGGGGAGGGGGCGCTGAGGCATCTTGGGGAGGGGGAGGGAGAGCAAAAAGACCCCCCCCTCCCGAGCTCGCTTGGCTCTTCCGACGGCCCGATGCCCCCCCCCGAGGCCTCCCCGGGTATCCCTTCCCCTTCCCCGGCCCATCCCCGCCGCTTTCCCGGCCGGCCCGCTCGGAGACTCACCGCGGGCGCCATGGCGGCAGCGACGACAGGGGGAGAAAGGCAGGGAGGCTGGAGCGCATGCGCCGCGACAGGCCCCGCCCACCCACTTCCGCCCGCCCGGCGCGCTCGCGCTTCCGTCCAATCAGGCCACGCCCCCACGCGACGCACGTGCGCCGGGAGGAGGAAGCGTAAGGCAGGGGGGGGGTGGCGCTTGGAGTCTTCGAGCCTGCCGAGCGCCGAGAGCATCGATCGGCCGCGCTTCGCCTCTTTGAAGATCGGGTCGATTGAAGGCGAGGAGCCGAAGAGCACGCTGGGAGTTATAGTTTTTTTTTTAAGTGGCCCCTCAGAAAGCTCTTTTAAAAGAGCAAAAGGAGAAATAGGCTGAAAAACAGCTTCTAGTGCAATATCGGGTTTTTCACTTCAATGATATAGAAAGTCAAAGGATGTGTTATTATTTTTTTAGTGATAATGTACACTGAAGACGGCATTTAATTGTCTCTTTGGAATGGAGTGGGAATGTGGATTCTCTTTCTTTCCAGCTTCCTTATCTTACCACCCTATTTCATTATTCCTATTCCTAATTCCCTGACAGGGAGAACATTTAACCAGTGGAGCAGCTTCCCTCCAGAAGTTGTGGGTGCTCCAACACTGGAGGCTTCTAAGAAGAGACTGGGCAGCCAATTGTCTCAAATTGTATGGGGTCTCCTATTTGAGCAGGGGGGTGGACTAGAGGACCTCCAAGGTCCCTTTCAGCTCTATTCTGAATGATTTGATTGATTGATTGATTGATTGATTGAAATGGCCTAGGGTCTCCTGCTTGAGCAGGGGGTTGGACTAAAGACCTCCAAGGCCCCTTCCAATGCTTACTCTCTAAATCCACAATTCCAAAGCTCCCAATACTGGCAACCACCTGGATTTTTGCAGAGCTTCGGGGACTCCTGTTCCCATCACCCACAGCCAGGGGAATTCTCTCCCCTGCGCCCCGTCCCAATTGCACAAGGAAGCATGCATATGCGGGGAGTGGGGCTGATAATGGAGATTATAATGGGGGGGGATTTTCATTTTTTGGAAATCACAAATCGAAGTTTGATACTTTGCAAAAAAAAAAAAGCCGGGAAAAAATTATCCCAGGGATTGGCTAGCTGGGACGCTCTAGCCCGCCATCTCCTCTCGGTGGTCGCCGCCGGGGTCGCTCTGCCCCCCTCCGCTCGGTGCCGGACGCTCCGACGCCAGAAGGACCCACGCCGCCGAAAGTGACGTAGAGGCGGTGATGTTGGGGTCACGCGGCCAGAGGAAGAAAAAAAAAGGCCCCGGGCCGACCAATGGGGAAGGGGAGGGGGAGGGGCTTAGGCGGGAAGAAGCCCCGCCCCGTCCCCTCAACCCGCACTCCTGTCAGATCGCCGGCCGGCCGGTCGATCTCGCTCCGCTCGGACTCCCGCCGCCTTCCTCCTCCTCCTCCTCCTCCTCCTCCTCCTCATGCAGCCGTCCCGGGCCCCCGAGGCGGGCGAAACCGCCCCTGCGCCCGCCGCCATCCAGATCAGCAGGTAGCCGCCTCCCTTCGGGGTCCTCCGCCTAGCCTCTGGGCATGGGCAGAGCGCCCAGCGCCCCCAAGCCTGGGCTGAAGGCCCCGCCTCTCCCTCCCTCCCCCTCCCTGCTGGGCAGCTGGGGGGCCCTGCGAGCATGGGCAGAGAGCCCGGGTGGGGGTGTTATTACTAACTGGGGGGGTTGTTATTCCAGGCTGTCTGGGGGCAGGAGGGGGGGGGGCTCCCCCAGAACTAAAAGACCCCATAAAAGGCTTTCATTTAAGGTTTTTAGGTTTGGTTGTGTGTCTGTGTGTGTTTCTGTGTGTGTTGTCTGTGTGTTATATATCAGTTTATACACACACACACACATATATAACTGTGTGTACACATATATATAAACTAAAATGATATCTATCTAAGTTTGTACATACATATATATATATATATATATTACTCTGTGTGTGTGAGAGAGAGATATTTGTGTGTGTGTGTGTGTATGTGTCTGGATGGATGGATGGATGGATGGATGGATGGATAGATAGATAGATATAGAGAGATAGACATAGAGATAGATAGATAAGAGATAGATAAATAGATGAGAGATAGTTAGATGATAGATAGATGATAGATAGATAGATAGATAGATAGATGATAGATGATGATAGATATAGAGAGATAGACATAGAGATGATAGATGATAGATAGATAGATAGATGATAGATAGATAGATGATAGATAGATAAATGATAGATATAGATACTGTATATAAAAATGATCTATATCTTTCATTTTATACACACACACACACACACACATATATAGAGAGAGAGATTTATACATAAATAAATAATTGTTCAGTTTATATATAGAGAGGGGGGGATAGATAAGAGAAAAGTGAGTGAATGGATAGATAGACACAGAGAGAAGAGAAAGAGAGAGATAAGATGGATAGATGGACTATAGATAGAAAGAGACATAGATGGGTAGATAGATGGATAGGTAGATAGAGAAAGATGATAAAGAGATAGATAAAGAGATATTGGTAGGAATAGACAGAGATGATAGGTAAGACATGATAGGTAGGTAGATAAATGGATGGATGGGTGGATAGAGAGAGAGAGAGAGATACAGAGAGAGAATGGATAGACAGATGGATAGATATAGAGATATCATATGTGGACAATACAATATAGGAGATAAAAATTAGATTTAAGATAAAACCATAAAATCATAATAACTAATAAAGCATATACAAATTTTAGATAAGAGGCCAAGGCGTTTTCATTTTGTTCCCTCTCTATGCCACGTGAAGGGTGGGTCTCTGCACAGCGCCCTTCCCTTCCTCCTGTCCAGCTGGGGGATCCAAAATGTAAGAATCAGGTTAATCCTGAAGATCCCCACGGATTGGATCCCCGGACAAATTCAGCTTGCTTGCTTTGGATCCATAAATCTGCAAAGCGAGCAGAAGAAAGCAGGCTGAATCGCACTCAGGCCTTGGGCCCCTTGAATTGTGTTTCACCTTATTTCGTTATTTTTTTAAAAAAAAAAAACTTCATCATTTCATTTTATATTACTCCATTTCCTTGTTTTATTTCCTTTTGTTATTTCATTTCCTTGTTTTATTCTCTCTGTGTCTGTCCGTCTGTCTCTCTTTATTCTTTTATAAAATTATCAGCTGAACAGGCTTCTCAAACCTTCTCCTGGCCTGCCAAATCCATCCAATAAGCTTTCCTATCTTGGCCAAGGGGCTCGGCTAGAAGACCTCTGAGGTCCCAGCTAGCCCTACGATTCTATTTTTCTTTTCAAAAAAAATGATCCTCTGCTCAATTCCTTCCTTTCTTTTTTCTTCCTCCCTCTCCCTTTCCTTTCTCCTTCCTTTCCTTCCTTCCTCTCTTCCTTCCCTCCCTCCCTTCCCCCCTCCCTCCTACCAATTCTTCTCTTTTTTCCTTCCTGTCTTCCTTCCTTCCTTTCTTTCTTTCCTTTCTTTCCATTTTACATTTCCTAGGCAACTGGGCAAGGCTGTTTGTTTTTTAAACACGTGGCAATGTGCAACACTTTCTCCTTTGCACTAGTTTTTCACCCTGAATCGTACCCTTTGATCCTTGGCAAGGGGCGAGTCCATCAAGTGACATTTAATACCTGCAAAGGGCTTGGCAGGATTCGAACAGGAAAATCAGCGGCCTTTTTTTGTTACGACACCTGCGGGCGGTGAATTGGGTGCCACAAACACCTTTACCCTAAGAAGCTTGGCAAAGGCGTTGGCGGTGCCCAACCCTTCGTTCCCTGACCTCGCCCTTCTCCACTCCCTCCTCCAACAAACGCTGGCTTGTAACCATGATTTAATAACGGTTTAAGGCTGAGCTTCCCCGGCCTCCAAGGTCACTGTGGCGCACGGCTGCAGGGTTAAAATCCTCCCTCCGTGCCCCGTTAGCAGGCGGCACATGAGAATAATTACGGCATCCGCCAGCTTGCTTTTTTCCCTGCGGGGATTTTAATCGGCTTAAGTTCTCCAGGCTGAGACTGATTCCCAAAGAACCAACTGCTCTTTTCTTCCCCCCCCCCACCCCCCTTGACAATAATTCTGCTTTTCTTGTGCTGACTCACCGGCAGCGCATGCAAAAAATAACCTGCTTTTTAAAAAGAATTGCAAGCTCCTCTTTTGGCGGCTTTGGGGCCTGGAAAGTGGAGTGAATTGTGAAGTCCTTTTGTGGGTCAGCCGGTTGCACAAATGTAGTCGTTTGGGGGGGGTGTGTGGAGCTTTTTTGAAGTTCTGGCTTTGTGGTGAGGTGTGTCTTTGTCTCGGTTTTCTCTCGTGGCCCTCTTCAGCTCCTGCGCACTGGGGTTGTGTGAATGCAATGTGTCGACCTGCGTACCCAACTTCCTATGATAGATAGATAGATAGATAGATGATAGATAGATAGATAGATAGATAGATAGATAGATAGATAGATAGATAGATGATAGACAGACAGACAGACAGACAGACAGACAGACAGAAATAGGGATAGATAGATGATAGATGATAGATAGATAGATAGATAGATAGATAGATAGATGATAGATAAATGATAGATAGATAGATAGATAGATAGATAGATAGATAGATGATAGAAAGAAGAAAGAAAGAAATAGGGATAGATAGATAGATAGATAGATTAGATGATAGATAGATAGATGATAGATAGATAGATGATAGATAGATAGATAGATAGATAGATAGATAGATAGATAGATAGATGATAGATAGATAGATGATAGATAGATGATAGATAGATAAAGAAAGAGGGATAGATAGATGATAGATAGATAGATAGATGATAGACAGACAGACAGACAGACAGAAATAGGGATAGATAGATGATAGATAGATGATAGATAGATAGATGATAGATAGATAGATAGATAGATAGATAGATAGATAGATAGATGATAGAAAGAAGAAAGAAAGAAATAGGGATAGATAGATAGATTAGATGATAGATAGATAGATAGATAGATAGATAGATAGATGATAGATAGATAGATAGATAGATGATAGATAGATAGATAGATAGATAGATAGATAGATAGATGATAGATAGATAGATAGATAGATGATAGATAGATGATAGATAGAAATAGGGATAGATAGATAGATAGATAGATAGATAGATAGATGATAGAAATAGGTAGATAGATAGATAGATAGATAGATAGATAGATAGATAGATAGATGATAGAAATAGGGATAGATAGATAGATAGATAGATGATAGAAAGAAGAAAGAAAGAAATAGGGATAGATAGATGATTAGATAGGTAGGTAGATGATAGGTAGATAGATGATAGATAGATAGATAGATAGATAGATAGATAGATAGATAGATAGATAGATGATAGATAGATAGATGATAGATAGATGATAGATAGAAATAGGGATAGATAGATAGATAGATAGATAGATGATAGATAGATAGATAGATAGATAGATAGATAGATAGATAGATAGATAGATAGATAAAGAAAAGAAAGAAATAGAGATATAGGTAGGTAGGTAAGTAGGTAGAAGGATAGATAGATAGATAGATAGATGATAGATAGATAGATAGATAGATAGATAGATAGATAGATAGATAGATGATAGATAGATAGATATAGATAGATAGATGAAAGAAAGAAAGAAATAGGGATAGATAAGATGATAGATAGATAGATAGATAGATGATAGATAGAGAGATAGAGAGATAGAAATAGGGATAGATAGATAAAGAAAAGAAAGAAATAGAGATAGATAAATGATAGATAGATTAGATAGATAGATAGATAGATAGATAGATAGATGATAGATAGATGATAGATAGAAATAGGGATAGATAGATAGATAGATAGATAGATGATAGATAGATAGATAGATAGATAGATAGATAGATAGATAGACAGAGAAAAGAAAGAAATAGTGATAGATAGATAGATAGATAGATAGATAGATAGATAGAGAAAAGAAAGGGATAGAGATAGATAGATAGATGATAGATAGATAGATAGATGATAGATAGAGATAGAGATGATAGAGATCCTTTCCTTCCTTCCTTCCTTAGCCTCCCCCTCTCTTTCTCTCTCTCTCTCTGTGCCCTTTGGAGGACTCTCCCTTCCCCACATGCAATCCTGATCGGCTGACTTGCCAGAGAGGAAGTTGTGATCGGTGCCGGTTGTTGCACACACAAAAAGTGGAGAGGAGAGTTTGGGACGTCTCGCGCCATCAGAATCCCCAACGCCCATTTCCCTCCGTTCCCGAGGATGCTCGTTCTCCTGAGCCAGTAGGACCCTCCTCCCAGCCCGTTCTGTGGATTGGAGAGGTAATCCTCGATTTACGACTGTGAGGCAGCCTTCCCCTTACGATCGTAGAGCGTACGATCAGCCACACAACCAACCTAATTTTATCCACCTGTTTTTGCCAGCGGTTGTTCAACAAACACTGCAGTCATAAGGCGACCACCCTGGTTGTTTAAAAAAAAAACCCACCGTGGTCGTAAAGCGAATCCATTGTCCACCCTGGCCTCATTTATGCCAGAAACGGGGGGGGGGGGTTTCTATTTTTTTTTTCAACAAACGATGGGTAAATGTGGACCAGATGCCGAATGTGGGAGGGGATCATAAGAATCCCTGGGAAGGTAGCTGGAAACCGTCATTAAAGCAACCAGTCGTAAGTCAAGGACTATTTCTCTGGGTCTTTGATAAGGGGGAAAAAGGGGGGGGCAACCAGGCTTGCATTTATTAGCAGTGGGGGCTCCCCAAAAACTGCCTCTGAGCACCAAAGGAATGGACCCCAAAAGATTCTTTTTGCTTTCAGGATAGACGTTGGGGGTCTCAAACAAGGAAATCCATCGATAAAAATAGATCCTGTTGGGAGGAACGCCCCTCTGGGTTCAGTTCAGGGGTGGGGTGCTACCGGTTCAGCCCAGTTTGGTCAAACTGGTAGTAAAAAAATACCCCAAAAAAAGTTTTTTTAAAAAGTTCCGACTATCGCAGGTCACATAGCTCAGCTTTGGAACTTTAAAAAAAAAAAAACTTTTTAAGCAGTTTCTTACTACAGGTTCTCAGGAAAGGCGAGGGTGGGGAAGTGTCCAGTTTTGCTCCCAGCAGGCTTCCCTGAAAACTGGTAGGCCAAAAACAGGGGTGGGGGGTGCTGAGAAAGGAAAGAAGGAAGGAAGGAGAGAGAGAGAGAGAGAAAGAAAGAAGAAAGAAAGAGAGAGAAAGAAAGAAAGAAAGGAAGGAAGGAAGGAAGAAAGAAAAAAGAAAAAAGAAAGAAAGAGGAAGGCAGGGAGGGAAGGAAGGAAAGAAAGAAAAAGAGAAAGAAAAAAAGAAAGGAAGGAAGGGAAGGAGGGAAGGGAAGAAAGAATGAGAAAGAAAGAAAGAAAGAAAGAAAGAAAGAAAGAAAGAAAGAAAAAAGAGAAAGAAAGAAAAAGAAAGGCAGATGGAAGGAAGGAAGGAAAGAAAGTAAGGGAGGGAGGGAAGGAAGGGAAGAAAGAATGAGAAAGAAAGAAAGAAAGAAAGAAAGAAAGAAAGAAAGAAAGAAAAGAGGAAGGAAGGGAAGAAAGAATGAGAAAGAAAGAAGGGAGGGAGGGGAGAAAGGGAAGAAAGAATGAGAAAGAAAGAGGAAGGCAAGGAGGGAAGGAAAGAAAGAAAAAAGGAAGGAAGGGAAGAAAGAACGAGAAAGAAAGAAGGAAGGGAGGGAAGAAAGGAAAGAAAGAAAGAAAAATAAAGAGGAAGGCAGGAAGGGAAGAAAGAATGAGAAAGAAAAAGAAAGAGAAAGAAAAAGGAAGGCAAGGAGGGAAGGAAAGATAGAAAGAAAGAAAGAAAGAAAGAAAGGGAAGGAGGGAAAAAGGAGAGGAAGGAAGGACTACAAACCTGGCACTAGCCGCAGCTTCAGAGGATAATCCAGGGCTGGAAGGGACCTGGAGGTCATCTAGCCCAACCCTGCTCCAGAAGGACATTGTGAGTTTCTGTCTTTTGATCCCCCAGTTGCATGACTACATAGCCATGCCCAACCAGTCACATGACCCCCCGCCCACCCACCAAGCCACGCCCACAGAACCGGTAGTTGAAATGCTTAGATTTCACCACTGATTCAATCCCAAGCGTGGAGAAAGATCCTGGAAACATGGAGGCTGATGGGAAAGATGGTTTTATCGATGGACAGGACCACATGGGGTTTGAGGTCCTGAGCAGCTGACCCCATGGAGTGGGGAGTGAGGGTTTTCAGACCCTCTCTTGGTCCTTGCCCTTGAGCTTCCTGTTCCTGTGGCAAGAGCATGTGTTCTATTAGTTGCTCTCAGGGTCATAGCTAACTTTGTAGGTTGTCTGAGTTACGTTGGGTTGAAGCCCGGACTCCCGGAGATGGTGTAACCAGGAGGCTTGTGTCCCAAAAGGATGTTGGGCCGTTCCTGGCGTGTCTTATTTTAAAACGTTTATGTTTAGTCTTATACACACATTTACAAGTATACATTCTCTTCCTTGTCACATTTTGACGCTTTTAATTTTTCCATATAGGAAATTGAAATGTATCATCAGGATTCCTTTGCTTCCCATCCCATGCTCCTCTTTTGTTTTACTTCCCCCCTACTTTTCTTTCCTGCGGTGTCTTAGTGGCTTTCCTGGTTTGGATCTCGAGCGAGGGCTGATCCAGAGATCCTGCCTTGAATGGATTACCAAATCTGCACTTCTAAAAACCCGGCCTCGGCTTCCTATCTGCTTAGGGGGGCCGGGAACTGTGACTCCAGGTTGATTTCTATTTCTCTTTTAGGGGAAATAGAATATTCTGCCTCTTTAAATATTCCCCAAAGTATTTCATTCGCTGAGCTTGTCGGGAAGAGCGGGCTTGTAATTGGCTTTGCACTCTGACTGAAGGATCTCACCTGCTTTAATGCTTTAAGTATCTTAATAACATAGGGACGCGGTGGCTCAGTGGCTAAGACGTTGAGCTTGTCGATCAGAAAGGTTGGCAATTTGAATCCCTAGCATCGTGTAACGGAGTGAGCTCCCGTTACTTGCCCCAACTTCTGCCAACCTAACAGTTCGAAAGCACATTAAAAAATGCAAGTAGGAAAATAGTTAACCACCTTTGGTGGGAAGGGAACAGCGCTCCGTGCGCCTTCGGTGTTGAGTCATGCCGGCCACATGACCACGGAGACGTCTTCGGACAGCACTGGCTCTTCGGCTTTGAAACGGAGATGAGCAGCGCCCCCTAGAGTCGGGAACGACTTAGCACATACGGAACAGTGGGAACCATTCTTCTAGGAGGGGGGACGGGAGTTAACTTTCTACAATATTTACAATCCAGAATAACAGGCAAAGCAGTCTCTGTTTCGATTTCCTTCTTTTTCTCGTTTCGGAAACCTTTCTCTCGACTTTTTAAACAAAATTCTCTCGATTCGATTTATTCCATACAAATTTGCAATGGTTGCCAAGAACTCAAATGACCGGCGGGGAACGGGAACTGCTGCGGTTGTAAGTGCGAGGAATAGGTGGGAACCCCTTCTTTCCGCCGCTTTGCACACAGTCACTAAGCGTGCAGTCGTCAGCTGAGGACTACCGCCTCTGTTTTCTCTCTCTCTCTCTAGGATTATGCGCCCCGATGATGCAAACATCGCCGGGAACGTGCACGGAGGCACCATATTAAAAATGATAGAAGAGGCCGGCGCCATCATCAGCACCCGTCATTGCAACTCGCAGTCCGGGGTACGTGCTCTCTATTCCCACAACCACACCAGTGTCACAGATATCGGGTCTCTTTGTCCACCGAGCAGCCGCCAATAAAGCCGAAGGTGCTACAGAGTCCTTTTGGCCAAGCGTGGCTACTTACAGGCTTGGACTACAATTCCCAGAACTCTCCCCGACAGCCGGGCCGTTTGTGGGATGCTGGGAGTTGTAGTTCACCCGGTCTGGACCAGCTGTAGAGGAATTTAGCCCGGCAGGAGGAGGAAGAGGAGGAAGAAGAAAGTGAGGTCGGTCAGTCCTGGGAAAATAGACAGGGTGAGAAGAGAAGGACATTTTGTTTTTTATCCAAAAGATTCTTGATTGCGCAGAGATGGACAAACTCACCTTGGAGTTAAGGGACAAGGAAGGTTCCGAATATTACACAGTTTGGGAAAAGTGGCATCCGTGGATAAATAAGGGGAAGATGAGACGTACAGCTTAGGAAAAAAGATGCATAGATACAGGAACAATTAGGAATGTAATAAAAACGTGTTTGAGTAACAAATGGTTATGTTAGCACTGTCAAAAAGGATTGCAAAATCCTTTAGTACTGTTAGCGCTGTCAAAAAAAAAAACCTTTATTGAGAATTTAAAACGTTAATGCGAAAACCATTTTTAAAGGTATTTGCATTAGCGTTTTAAACTCTCAACAAAGTTTTTTTTCTCATTTTAAAAAAAACATTTTGCTTTTTGATATCCCAAAATTTTCAAATTTGATTCCATTTCAGTTTCAATTCAGGTCTGGAATAAATAAATAAACAATTTCCCAGTGGGTGGCGCTGTAGGATAATTGGAAGAGAGAGAGAGAGAGAAAGTGTGTGTGTGTGTGTGTGTGTGTACATATATATATATATAGCCACAGTTATGTTTCCTTTTAAAACCGCTGGATGGATAGATGACTACGTACCTGTAGGTGGGAGGGAAAGAAAGAAAGAAAGAAAGAAAGAAAGAAAGAAGAAAGAAAGAAAGAAAGAAAGAAAGAAAGAAAGAAAGAAGAGGAAGGAAGGAAGAAAAAAAGAAAGAAAAAAAGAAAAAGAAGAGAGAGGAAGGCAGGGAAGAAAGAAAGAGAAAGAAAGAAAGTTGATGGGATTTTTGCATTCCTCCCTTTATCTCCCACCCACCCCCACCCCCCAGGAGCCCTGCGTGGCTGCCTTGGCTCGTGTGGAGCGCACTGACTTCCTTTCCCCCATGTGCATCGGCGAAGTGGCCCATGTCAGCTCCGAGATCACGTACACCTCCAAGCATTCCGTGGAAGTCCAGGTGCAGGTGGAAGCCGAAAACATCCTCACAGGTAAGCATCCCTGGAGGCTCTCGGGGGACGTGACCCGTTCCGTAGATTCGATGATTTTATTGTATTGTAAATCAGATTATCTCTGCTGAATAAAACTCCGCATTGGCAACAGGAAGGGCATCCGGCCAGTGAACATAATGGGGATTCTGGGGTCCTTAAAAGAAGAAGAAGAAGATTGTATTGTATTGCAATTTAGTTTAGTTTAGTTTAGTTAGTTTTATTTATTTTATTATTATTGTTGTATTGTAGTTTAGTTTACTTTTTACTTAAATTTCCTGACAGTGAGAACAATTAATCAGTGGAACAGAAATTGCCTCCAGAAGTTGTGAATGCCCCAACACTGGAAGTCTTTAAGAAGATGTTGGATAGCCATTTGTCTGGAATGGTGTAGGGCTTCCTGCCTAGGCAGGGGGTTGGACTAGAAGACCTCCAAGGTCCCTTCCAACTCTGCTATTCTATTCTATTGTACTCTGTTCTATCCCATTTTACTCTATTTGATTAGATTAGATTAGATTTTTTTTTATTTTTTGCACAATGTACCTCTGCCCAGTTTGCAATCAATTATTACATTTCACTTTACTTTTTTCTTGATTTTGTTTAGCAACATTGGACCTCTGCCCAGTTTGTAATCCATTCACTTTTTTATTTATTTTAATTTATTTGCATCCTGCCTTTATTATTTTTACAGATCACTCAAGGCGGCAAACACTAGCTAACATTCCTTCCTCCCTCCTATTTTTTTCCCCCAAAACAACAACCCCGTGAGGTTGGTTTGGGCCCAAATTCGCCGGGCAGGACTAGAACTCACTGTCTCCTAGTGATTGGCCCTAACTCACTCAGCTCCCTTCATGCCTAAAGCAGGACTAGAATTTGTTCCTTCTCCTGCCTTCTGGTGCTTTGGAAAATAAGTTAACCCCTCCTTCTTTGGGGAAGCCCCTCAAATATTGGAATATTGCTATTATATTCCCCCCTGGTCCTTCCTTTCTCTAGACTGGCCACACCCAAATCCTGCAACCGTTCTTCGTATGTTTCAGTCTCCAGGCCTCAGATCATGAAATCCTATTTACGCAAGAGACCGGCTCCCCCCTCACAATACAGCAGCCTTTCTGTGTGTGAGCTTGTGGCTGTGGGTGTCGTCTCCTGCCAGACTTCAAACCCTTCAACTTGACTCCGTTCTTCCTTTTGTGCGATGCACAAGCATCTCCACCGTGTTTACATCCCGGCTTTCTTCGATCAGCCATCCTTCTCTTCTCCTTCCCCAGCTGCAACACCCCCGCCAGATATATACACAACCATCCCCTCCTGAACGCACAACTTCGCTCCTCTTTTCTTCCCCTTCAACGCCCCAGGCAAACATCTGCTCACTCTTTTCCTCGTGCGCAGGGATAAGAGTCCTTAGCTGGGCCACATGCCTGCTCCCTGCTTGCTTTTTTTTAAAAGAAAAAAAGAAAATAGCATTATTATCTCTTTTATTCATTAAGCATGAAGCTCAGTCAAGTGAACATTTCAAGACGTGTCACCAATCCCATTGACTGGTGCTAATGGTTGATACGGGTTGCGGCCAGCATCTTGGTACCTTCTTAAAATATACGATCTTCTGAGTATCGCAGGTTTTTTGCAGTTCCGCCGGTGTTATTGCAGGAAGCTGCAACGGCAAAACGCCTGGCCTTCCATCCATCCCTCCCCCTCTGCCAAGGGAAACAGGGCATCACATTTCGTGTCGCAAAGACAAACAGATTCCCCCCCCCCACTCCCCACCCCCAGAAGTTTCAAACGGAGCAGAAAATTGCTCTGCTCTTGGCACGGCATCTGACCTTCTTTTCAAGGGGCTGCAGATGAGCTGGGGAGTCGGGGGGGGTGTCTTCGGGAAGTGGGGGAGGGTCAGCTCAACTGTGTCTCTTGCTTTCTTCTTCCCAGCTCATCCTCCCTCCCCTGTTCCTTGAGTCTGCTTTGAAAACACCCTCTGTATTTTGCTAGCTGGAGAAACGTGGTTGCATCCCGTCCCCGCCCCCAAATGTCCTTCAGGGGGTAGAACAACACGAATGGAAAAATTAACTGTGTGGCTTTGATGTCCAGGAATTCGGTCAAATTTTTAAAGGAGACCCCTGGGACATCTCAATTCCCCTCCCTTCCTCCCCGCTCCTCCTCCCCTCCCATCTACAGGCAGCAGTCCTCGACTTACGACCACAATTGATCTCTTTTTTCAGGCTTTGATCCCAAGCAGATATGACAGCCTGCCAGGATGGGGGGGAGTGGGATAGGATTTACGGCTGATATACCCCCCTCACCTGCCGAAGCCCTCCTGGGGAAGGGGTTGCCATAGCAACCGACACAAAGGAGGATCAGGGAAGAAGCAAAGGCTTTCCAGATAAGATTGTCATGCAAAGCTCAGATATCTGCTTGAAGACTCTTGGGGGTGGGGGTGGGGTGTTGAGGTCTAAAAACCCCAAAAGGGAAGGGGTCCTGCTGTCACTTAAAAATTAGGAGTAAGACTGGTGGAAACTTCCAACTTTAGAGATCAAAAAAGTCTTTCAATATTTGAGGGGCTGCACAAAGACGGGGGGGGGGGGTCAACTTATTTTCTAAAACACCAGAAGGCAGGACAGGAAGCAGAGGATGGGAACTCATCAAGGAGAGAAGCAACCTGGAACTAAGGAGAAATTTCCTAACGGTGAAGACAATTAACCAGTGGAACAACTTGCCTCCAGAAGTTGTAGGTGCTCCACCACAGGTGGTCTTTAAGAAGAGACTCCACAACCGTTTGTCTGACATGGTTATTGGGTCTCATGCTTGAGCAGAGGGTTGGGCAGGAAGACCTCCAAGGTTCCTTACAACTCTGCTTTTTTGTATGTTGTATTCCCTGCAGGCTGAGTTGGGTTGAGTTGACATAGTTGCCTGGGTTGTGTTGTGTTGAGTTGAGTTGACTTAATAGCCAGGGATGGATGGATTGAGTTGGGTTGGGTTGACTTGAATTGAGTTGATTTGATTTGACTTAGCCTTGGCTGTGATTGGGTTGGGTTGAGTTGAGTTGACTTAGTAACCTGGGCTGTGATTGGTTTGGGTTCAGTTCAGTCATTGAGTTGAGTTGACTTAGTAGCCTGGGCTGTGATTGGGTTGAGTTGGGTTCAGTCATTGAGTTGAGTTGACTTAGTAGCCTGGGCTGTGATTGGGTTGAGTTGGGTTCAGTTGTTGAGTTGAGTTGACTTAGTAGCCTGGGCTGTGATTGGGTTGAGTTGGGTTCAGTTGTTGAGTTGACTTAGCAGCCTGGGCTTTGATTGGGTTGGGTTGTTGGGTTGGGTTGACTTATTAACCTGGGTTGTGTTTGGGTTGGGTTGGGTTGTTGAGTTGTGTTGACTTAGTAGCCTGGACTGTGGTTGGGTTGAGTTGAATTAAGCTGAATTGGTGAACCTAGCAGTCCATATTTTGGTGAGGTAGGGCCACTCCTTGGCTCTGAGAGCAGCTGCCAACCACTTTTGATAAGGGTGTGGCCCTGAGAATGATTCATCAGCTAGTTTGCTTACAATCCCCAATCTGTCGATTAATAAAAACTCAGGTGAATTCCTGCATCCATGGCTTCAAACAGAGCCAAGGAATTGATTGTCCCCAGCTTCATTCCTCGGGATCTGCTCCCTTACAGCCTCTTCCTTTCTCCTTAGGGGCGAAGAGAGTGACCAACAAGGCCACGTTGTGGTACGTCCCTCTTTCCCTGCACAACGTCAACAAGGTTTTGGAAGTCCCTCCAATCCAGGTGAGTCTTGAAGGAAGAAAATAGGTGGATGCTCATTTGTAGCTGGGAAAAAAGTGAGTCTCATTGTTTTGTTTAGTCCTTGGGATCCCTGCTGGCGGATTTTTTTCATTCAATGTTGGACTATTCATCCGTTTCTGATACGTTGTGACTTCCAGATCTGTCACATTCATCTAGTGACCGTCAGTGGTGAAGTGCAATTTTTTTTTTACCGGTTCTCTGGGCGTGGCTTGGCTTGGTAGGCGTGGCTTGGTGGGCGTGGCAGGGGAAGGATACTGCAAAATCCCCATTCCCTCCCCATTCTGGGGCCAGCCAGGGGTGGAATTTGCCGGTTCTCTGGACTACTCAAGATTTCCACTACTGGTTCTCCAGAACCTGTCAGAACCTGCTTGGATTTCACCCCTGGTGATCATTCCAAGTGGGGGAAAAGATTGACGACCATTTTTCACACTTACGAACATTGCAGCCTTGGTCACCTGATCAAAATTCAGCCATATGGCAACTGGCATGGACTTATGACGGTCACAATGTCCGGGGTCACATCGTCGCCTTTTGTGACCTTCTGACAAGTAAAGTCAATGGGAAAGCCAGACTCACTTAACAACCGTGATACTAACTTGGCAAGAAAGGTGGTACAGTGGGGCAAAATTCATTTAACAACGGTCTCGCTTAACTTTCCTGCTAGTTTGCACGGAAGGACCAAGAGGAGGAAGGGAGACGACGTTACGAGGAACAGAAGCTGGCACGTCAGGAGACCAAAGAGAGGAACGGCGATGTCATTGTCCCCGTGATCAATCCAGGTACGACCGGGCACGAATCTGGCATGCAGAGACCTGCCTGCACATTTATTTATATCTTGCATTTCCAGCATGTGTATTTTTTGTGAGGAGAGGGAGGGGTTCCCATTGTGCAAGACATTGGTGAGTTGAGTTGAGTTGTTGACTTAATAGCTTAGGCTTTCGTTGAGTTGGGTTGGATCAGGTTGGATTGAGTTTAGTTGGTTGACTAGCTTGGGCTGTGATTAGGTTGCGTTGGGTTGGGTTGATTTAGTAGCTTGGGCTGTGATTGAGTTGGGTATATTGAGTTAAGTTGACTAAGTAGCTTAGGCTGTGATTGAGTTGAATTTAATTTAGTTCAGTTGATTTAGTAGCTTGGGATGTGATTTGGTTGGTTTGGGTTGAATTGAGTTTAGTTGGGTTGAGTTAGTAGCTTAGACTGTGACTGGGTTGCATTGAGTTCAGTTGGATTGGGTTGAGTGCAGTTGAGTTGGGTCACTTTGATTTAGTAGTTTGGACTGTGGTTGGGCTGGGTTGGGTTGAGTTGAATTGAGTTTAGTTGGGTTGAGTTAGTAGCTTAGACTGTGACTGGGTTGCATTGAGTTCAGTTGGGTTGGGTTGAGTGCAGTTGGGTTGGGTCACATTGATTTAGTAGTTTGGACTGTGGTTGGGTTGAGTTGAATTGAGTTTAGTTGGGTTGGGTTGGGTTGGGTTAGTAGCTTAGACTGTGCGTGAGTTCCATTGAGTTCAGTTGGATTGGGTTGAGTGCAGTTGGGATGGGTCACGTTGATTTTGTAGTTTGGGATGTGATTGGGTTGGGTTGGGTTGAATTGAGTTTAGTTGGGTTGGGTTGAATTCAGTTGGGTTGAGTTCAGTTGGGTTAAGTAGGGTTGATTTAGTAGCTTGGGCTGTGATTTAGTTGGTTTGGGTTGAGTTCAGTTGGGTTGGGTTGGGTTAATTTAGTTAGTAGCTTAGGTTGTGATTGGGTTGGGTTGAGTTGGATTGGGTTGGGTTCATTAACACAGTTGTTAATGAATCCCTGCAGTTTTTAACATAGGAACAGGGTTATTAAGTGAATCTTGCTTCCCCGTTGGCTTTGCTTGTCAGAAGGTCACAAAGGGGGACCACCTGATCCTGGAATACTACAACCATCATAAATATGAGTCAGTTGCCAAGCATCTGAATTTTGAGTGACCATGGGGATGCTGCAATGGTCAACAGTTTGAGAAAAAACTTTTTCAGTGCCATTGGAATTCCAAACAGACTCAGGGTTCCAGATAGCATCCAAAATTAAATCAGAGTCCAAGGCAAAGGATTGCTCAAAGTTCCAATTGATGACGAGATCCATGTTGGCACATCTGGGAAAACCTGAATCTGAGCTTCCTGGATTTCCCCCCCACCCAGTTGAGAGTTCAAGATCTTGCCCCCACACCCACAAGCCCATCCCATGGTCCAACCTTCCACTGCCATGCTGGCAGTTCCACCCATCCAGTTCCGGTCAGGTGAGAGGTGTAGAGACAAAGGATGATCTTGTTTTTCTAGAAAGGAATTTTATTTTGGCAACATCACATTCTACTCCTTACTATTCCCCCTCCCAATTCCCCACTAATGAAACAGCATAGTAGAATAGAATATTAGTGTGGCAGGCCAAAGACCCCAAAGGGAACCGGCTGCAAGCCTGACACAGACATTAAACAAATAAACATAAATCAAGGACTGCCTGACCTTTTTTTTAAATGAAATCTAAAATTAGTATCCCAGTCCTCGGATTGCTTTGCTCCCTTGCCTGGCACCTAGACAAACACAGAAATAAGAGTAACAAAGTTGGAAAGGACCTTGGAGGTCCTCTATTCCAACCCGCTGCTCAAGGTGGCTGCTGGAAAACGGGGTTCAAACGGGGTTTCCCTTATGTTCTGGCTCTCCCCTTGTAGGTGATTATTTCTGCATTAAATTGTGCTTGGCTTACCTGCTTCTCTCTCTTTCTTTTCGCTGCTTTCCAGACAGGCAAAGTAAAGGTAAGGCTGTTCCAAATGAATTAACTGAGTTAAACCAAGGTCTGTGAATGCTGGCTTGTAAGAGCGGGCTTGTAATTGGCTTTGCACTCTGACTGAAGGATCTCACCTGCTTTAATGCTTTAAATATCTTAATAACAATAGCTCAAGACGTTGAGCTTGTCGATCAGAAAGATTGGCGGTTCGGTAGTTTGAATCCCTAGCGCCGCGTAACGGAGTGAGCTCCCGTGACTTGTCCCAGCTTCTGCCAACCTAGCAGTTCGAAAGCAGGTAAAAATGCAAGTAGGAAAATAGGAACCACCTTTGGTGGGAAGGGAACAGCGTTCCGTGCGCCTTCAGCGTTTAGTCATGCCGGCCACATGACCACGGAGACGTCTTCGGACAGCGCTGGCTCTTTGGGTTTGAAACGGAGATGAGCACCGCCCCCTAGAGTCTGGAATGACTGGCACATATGTGCTAGTTTACCTTTATCTTAATAACAGATGTGGATTCCTGTAATTCCTTGTTAATATTGAAAGGACTATAAATAACAGAGGAACAGTGATCAACTTTCAATAACCTTGGTCTGGAGGACTTTCTTATGTTTCCTTTGCACCTAGTTGTAGTCCTTGATTCCTCCTACAGCCCTACCTGTGGATCCGTGCTGCTGTAAACCAGATGCTGGATCCAGTTGGGGAAGCAAACTTTGGTGGCCCCATGATTGATGTATCCTTCAAAGGAGGATTTACGGTCACAGACCTTCTCTGGCTTGGAGAGCTGCCAGGCCGAGATCTGCGAAACTTTGCAAAGAGTCTCGGAGAGTCACCAACCAATGAAGTGAACTAACGGTCTCCTGCAAACTCCACTCCCCTGTCGCTCCTCTTTTATTTACCCTGGGAGGGGCCATTCATCCTCCACTTGTGGCCTTCCTCCCAAGTCGACCCCTGTTCTTTAGCTGTTCCCTTCGTCTGGCAGCTCTGTGCATGCGCCCACTGGGAACAGGCTCCAGCTGTTCTTCTGCCTCACTGACGTCTGAAGGCAGCTGATAACTGCCGTAGGGCCCTGGTGCCATCAACACAGATCCCTCCTCAGAGCCTTCCCCAGACTCCAGGACTGGCCCGGGTTCCTCCCCAACCTCCTCATTGTCCGAATCCACTGGCCGCTGGTGGGCCACAACAGAGGATGCCCGTCCTTTGATGAATGGAGCCCAGCTTGGTTCTCCTTCCGTTCTTCTACTTCTAGGAACCTCTTGTAGACTCCGCAAAGCCTCGGGTTGGGTGCTCAGCTTCCATCCTCACTTGCCCTTCAACTGCTCCTTTCTCTTTCCAGAGCCCTACACTGTTGGATACAGCCAGTCGAGTCTCATCCACCTGGTGGGGCCATCTGACTGCACCATGCATGGATTTGTGCACGGGGGTAAGTCCTAGGAGAAGCTGGTGTCCCCCTGGAGTTACCCTCCCCCCCTCCACCCTTACGACTCCTCCCCACCTGCTGTGACGCTTTCAACATCCAGATGTCCAAATATAAATAAAACCTTACAGGTTAAGTAACCCAGACGGCACACGATCAAGCTAAGGGGAGGGGGAAGGAAAAAAACAGAAAAGCTCTAAGATGCAAATACGCACTTAAAAGATGACCGAAGTGGAATTATTATAATGGCAATAAAATGTGGAAGGGGAAATTCATTTTTATGTAAATATGAAGCCAGGTTTGCTGGCATCTCACCCCAAAAATCCGTCAGGGTGAAGAAGAAAATAAGTAAATGCAACAACGGAAGGCGGGAGGAAGAGGAAGAGAAAGAAGAAAGGGAAAAGGAGAGGAAGTAAGGGAGGGATAGAAAGAGAGGGGGAGTGGGTGAGAGCAGGGCCGGATTTTCCTATAGGCTAACTAGGCTTCAGCCTAGGGCCTCAAGATCAAGAGGGGCCTTTTATTTTTAATTATTATCCGTGCCACATTTTTTATAAAGGCTAGTACCAATTACAACATGTTTCATTTAATATATTGATATATATCACAGTAATGATGTATTTTATTATCTCTCATGTAATTTACAAACTTAAAAATGGGAGGTGAAAGGGCCCCATAAGTGGAATAGCCTAGGGCCTCTTTTCATCTAAATCGGGCCCTGGGTGAGAGGGAGGGGTAGAAGAAAAAAGGAAGGAGAGGAGGAGAGAAAGAAAGGAGAGAAGGGAGGAAAGAAGGAGTAGGGTAAGACGGATGAGTGGGGTGGCAAGAAAGTGACCCCCGCTGATGTCGTTATATTTTTAAATGTCTAAATAGATTGTGATAAATGTTAAAAGACAATAGACAAATGTTAATCGTACTTATGAGAATGCCTATTTGTGAGTGTATGTAGGAGGGGAGGGAAAGAAAACTTTACAAGCAAAAAAAAAACCCCACCCCCGTCCAGAGGTCCACCTGCAAAATCTTTATCACCGTCTCTGGACGCTTGCACAAGGCTTGTGGGCTTCTTGCACAACCTAAACCTTCCCCATTGTGCAAGTCACACACACACACACACACACACACACACGTACACACGGCAACGGAGGTGGCATCCATTCCAGTCATGGTTTGCTTTCTATTTTTACAAGTGTGCGGAAGTCACACGTTTTGGGATAGAGGTGTAGAAGGAAAAATAAAGCTGTTACCTCCACCAGGTGAGAATCTTGCTCTGCATTCCAACCTGACCTTCACTCCCGAGTGGAAAACGGAGGGCAGACGGGCTCATTTCTGACTTAGAGTCATAAGATTGGAAAGGGGGCCTCGGGGGTCCTCTAGTCCAACCCCCTGCTCAAGACACGGGACCCTACCACCGCCGTGAAACCATCTTTCCCTTGAAAACAAGCAGATTTAATTGGCTAATCGACACGCTGAGTTAGAGATCCGCCCATCTAGAATCGTAGGATTGGAAGGGGACCTCGGAGGTCCTCTAGTCCAACCTCCTAATCCAGGTTGGGTAAGCTGAGGACGAGCCCTTTAATTGGAGAAAGGAAGAAGAAAAAGGGTGGGGGGGATTATTTTCCCTGAGACCGGAGGAGCTCCAGTCGTAGGTGGGGTTGCTATAGGAACTTTTCATGGCCGAGAAAGCGGGGGGGGGGGGAATTTAGACCCCTGTAATTAAAATATTCTTGAGGGAGGTCGCGCGGTGGAGGTTTTGAAAGGGGGGAGGGGGCACATTTGGAACTTAAGAGCCAGTCGGGGGAAATTAAATAGAGGTATTTATTTATTTTCTTACTGCAAAAATTGGGAGACGGAATTGTTTTTGCTAAAACGGTTGATTTGCAAGGCATCGGGGTGGGGGGGAAATTGGGGTCCCCCTTCCCTAAAACTCGGGGGGCGCCTGGTGTTGAGCCGTGAGGGGAGCCTGGTTGGATGTGTAGGTGGGCTTCTCTTTTTTCAAGTCAAATGTTTTTCTTTTTTTTAAAAAAAAGTATTTATTCAGCGTGTACATAAGCCGCCCGTCTTAATATCAGGGGCAGTTTGGTCTAGTGGGGAAGGCACCAGGTTAGAAAGTAGGAGACTGGGAGTTCTAGTCCCGCTTTAGGCACAAAAGCCAGCTGGGAGACTTTTGTCGAGTTACCAGGAGGCAGTGAGTTCTAGTCTCAGTTTAGGCAAGAAAGCCAGCTGGGTGACTTTTGGCTCATCACCAGGAGACTGGGAGTTCTAGTCCCACCTTGCGCACGAAAGCTGGCTAGATGACTTTAGTCGAGTCACCAGGAGACGGTGAGTTCTAGTTTCACCCTAGGCATGAAAGCCAGATGGGTCACTAGAGTCACCAGGAGACGGTGAGTTCTAGTTTCACCCTAGGCATGAAAGCCAGATGGGAGACTTTTGGCTAATCACCAGGAGACTGGGAGTTCTAATCCTGCCTTAGGCATAAAATCCAGCTGGGTGGCTTTAGGCCAGTCACTAGGAAACAATCAGTTGTAGTTCCATCTTAACCAAGAAAACAAGTTGGGTAAATCTTGGGCCAATGTGTCTCTCCCTCCCTCTCTCTCGCTTTCTCTCTCTCTCTCTCCACCTCCCTCTCTCTCTTTCCATCTCTCATTCTCTCGCTCCCTCCCTCCCTTCTTGCTTTCTCTCTCTCTCCCCCGCCCTCCCTCCTTCCCTCTGTCAACCTCTGTCAAGGTGATCTTCCTACATATCTTCTGAAAGGCCATTTAGACCAGGTGCTGAGAAAATTTGCACGTCGTTCTGAGAATTTGCAAAATTACTCCCCCCCCCCCCCGTCACTTAGAAGCCTTTGTGTCCCTGAGGACAAGTCCGGATGGACCCCACCCCAACGCTCACACGGACGGATGGGAGACCCTCGGTTGAAATCTCTGCTTTGCTTGCCTTCTCCGTCCCTCCCATCTGACCCTTGACCCCCACCCCACCCTGGTTGTCGTTCATAAACCCAAATGTGTCTCTCGGGGTCCCTGGGCGACTGGGTTCCCCAGCTTCCTCGTCCAAAGATCCCCCCCGTAGAAAACCCCCGCGGGGAGCATCATCCGAGCGGAATGAGTTCCGGATTTTTCGCGGCAGGAACGGGCTTAGCACGACCCGGCTGTGGAGCACAGGACCCACAAACGCACAAACACACACAAAGACCCCCTCTGGGATCCCATTTGTTGTGTTAGGAAGGCGTCGGGGTGGTGTGTGTGTTTTTTTTTTTGTTTTTTTGGGTGGTTGTTGTTATCCTTGTTGTCGTTCTTTGTTTAGATCCTGCTGCTTTAGTAAGACGAGGCCCCAGCGACGATGACAAAAGGCGGCTGGTTGCAAGTGTGTGTACTGGGTGTGTGTGTGTGTGTGTGTGTGTGTGTGAGTCAGCTGTGCTATTTTTAGCCGGCGCTTCGCTTCTTATTAGCAGCCTCGCTCGGAGCTGGGCGGAGGGGGATTAGCTCTGCAATTCCTCGCAGGAAGCAACGAGCTTTAATTAATTGTCTTCCGCAGGGCTCCCAGCTCTTCGGGAAGCTTGCAATATTATTTCCCCCCCCCCTCCACCTCCCTCGAAGCTCTGGTTGTAGGAACAACACACGCCCCCCCCACCCCCAAGGAGGCTCGTGGGGGGGGGGTATTTTTGCAACCCAGTTTCAGAAAAGCGAGCTGGCATGGATTCAGTTTCCTTGCAGGAAGCCCCTGTCCGTCCTCCGTCCGAACTGACGGACAGGGAAATGCAAGCATTAATGCGTGAGAGATCTGCAAAGGATGCATTTACTCATTCGTTATTTTTAGACTTAACTCAAGGTAGCAAACATGCTGCTCCTGTTTTCCCCACAACAACCCTGTGAGGTGGGCTGGGCTGAGGGAGAGGGGAAGGCATCGGGCCAAAGTCACCCTGCAGGACTAGAACTCCCTGTCTCCTGGAGATTGGCCCCAAATCACCCAACCGGCTTTCATGCCTAAAGTGGGACTAGAACTCCCAGTCTCCTGGGGATTGGCCCAAAGACACCCAGCCGGCTTTCATGCCTAAAGTGGGACTAGAACTCCCTGTCTCCTGGGGATTGGCCCAAAGACACCCAGCCAGCTTTCATGCCTAAGGCGGGACTAGAACTCCCAATCTCCTGGTAATTGGCAAAAGAAAGACTGGAAGACTACATGCCCAGAGTGGCCAGAGGAAGGGAAGAGCTAAAGAACAGGGGTCGACTTGGGAGGAAGGCCACAGGTGGACGATGAAGGGCCCCTCCCAGAGGGAATAAAAGAGGAGCGAAAGGGGAGTGGAGTTTGCAGGAGACCATTAGTTCCCTTCATTGGTTTGGAGACTTTGCAGAGATCGGCCTGGCAGCTCTCCAAGCCAGAGAAGGTCTGTGACCGTAAATCCTCCCTGGAAAGACTTTGCTGGAGGTGAAGGAGCAGAATTCACAGCAAATTAATAAAAGGGGTTTTTGTCGGGAGAACAAGGAGTTGGCTTCAGGCTCTCGGGAAGAAGCCTCGGTCAGAAGACCTGCTGGCCCAGGGGGCTCTCCCACCGGCCACTGCCCAGGTGAAGCCCACCTCTTATCCCCCCTTCCAGGCGTGACCATGAAACTCATGGACGAAGTGGCTGGAATTGTGGCCGCTCGCCACTGCAAGACCAACATCGTCACGGCTTCTGTGGACGCCATCAACTTCCACGAGAAGATCAAAAAAGGTAAGCGGCGGGGCCCACAACACCCTTGCGGTCAGTAAGACCTTTCGCCTGGTTTAGGACAAGACGTCCTCGATTTACGACCGTTCCGTTTAGTGACCGAAGTTACAACAGCACTGGGGGGGGAAAAGAGACTCGAGTGTTTCACAGTTACGGCCATTGCAGCGTCCCCACAATCAAAAATTCGGGTGCTGGGCAACTGGCTCACATTTACAACGGTCGCAGGGTCATGCCCTTTGGCGACCTTCTGACAAGCAGAAGTCCTGGGGGAAGCCAGATTCACTTAACGACCGCGGGGCTAGTTTTATAACTGCAGTGGCAAGAAAGGTCATAAATTCATTTTTAAAAGTGTCTCGCTTAACGAGGGAGATCTGGGGTTCAATTCTAGTCGTAAGTCAAGGACTTCCTCTTGCACGTTCCATCTTTGTCTGTTTGTGTCTGGTTAAGTCGATGATCCAGAGGGGAAACCTCTCCCCCCCCCCCCCAAAAAAAGTTGGGTGCAGTTGAACCACATAAGGATGTTGGATGTTGTCTACAGCAGAAGTGGACAAAGGATGAACCGGTGGAACTGCTTGCCACCAGAAGTTGTGGGTGCTCCATCCCTGGAGATTTTCAAGGAGAGACTGGACAGCCCTTTGTCAGAAATGGCATCGGTTCTCCTGCTTGTGCAGGGGGGTTGGACTAGAAGACCTCCAAGGTCCCTCCCAGCTTTGTTACTCTCTTAAATCCCTTCGGGCTTTCTCTGCAATCCTGGCTGGGCCAAGGGGGCCAACCGAGAGCTGTCCAGGGTGCTGATCCTCTTGGTCTCCAACCTCAACCCTTGCCCAGCCCTGGGAGACTCTTTCAGAAGGAGTGGGGGCGCTTCTGTGCGTTGCCGTTTGTGGTCCCCCGTCAGATATTACGCAAGGGCCTTGTTGCGATGTTTCTTGCGGCATTTAAGAGCGGGTCTCTGTTCTCCGCGGAGGAACATGGCGTTGCACGAAGCACCAGCACCTCCCTTTGGGGTGATTTCGATTGTCCTCCCGACGTCTTCTAAAAAAAACCTCCGGTTTGGACCCAATTAGCATCTTTTAAGAACTTCCCGGATGGGAACGTGGCCCGTTGCTTGTCGTCCTCGAGAGAAACGCCCCCTCCCTCCCTGGGAAGAAAAGAAAACCTAATTTGATTTCCTTTTTCTTTTTGGAATCCTCTCTTGATTATTTTCTTAAGCAAATGTCGCGTTTATCCTAGTCTATTTCGGTTTCCGTTTTCCAAGCTGTCTGCTTCATTTAGCTAAATTTGGGAGCAATCGGAGCCTCTCGTCCTAAATGCTCCCGGGTGAAATTTTATTCCCCATCATCTACAGATAGTCCTTGCCTTACGGCCATTGCTAAGCAAAACAGTTAAGTGATCTGGTCATCTGGTCTTCATTAGTGACGCTCGGTTGGCCTCCTCTCTTGGCTTCAGCAAATTCTCTCCCAGGATCCAGAGGTGCGGGAAGCGGGTGAAACCCGGAGGGCCGGTGGCGTAGGTTCTGCCCAAGCGCTCTGCTTTAGCTCCTGGGCAAGCCCACCAACTGGGCCACCCGGCTTCCGGACGGCTCTTTCCTTGAGGAGGCCTCCTCTCTTGGTTAATAATAGAAACCCCCGAGGGGCAGGGGGGGAGCTCTGGCCTCAGTCAAAGACCCAGAGTCGGTGGTCAGAAGGAAGATGGCATCAGAAGCAACCTTGTTCGGTTGAAGGAAATCTAAGCCGGCATCTCCTCAGGCCAGGATGAGGGGGGGGGGAATTGGTGGTGGACCAAGGTCTGAAGGTCCACATGCCCAAGGCAGGAGATACAGCCACAAGGTTGGACAGGGGGGAGAAAGGGGGCAGTTTGGCCAGCGGTTGGACTCAAGAGGGAGAAGGTCAAGAGGGCCACAGAATAGGACGTGGAGAATAGATAGGGAGATGCATTGATGGATGGATGGATGGATGGATGGATGGATGGATGGATGGATGGAGATGGAGAAATAGATGGGGAGACGAATGGATGGATGGATGGATGGATGGATGGATGGATGGATGGATGGAGATGGAGAGATGGAGAAATAGATGGGGAGAGGAATGGGTGGATGGATGGATGGAGATGGAGAGATGGAGAAATAGATGGGGAGAGGAATGGGTGGATGGACAGAGAGATGGAGAATAGATGGGGATATGGATGGATGATGGATGGACAGAGAGATGGGAGATGGAGAAATAGATGGGGAGAGGAATGGATGGATGGACAGAGTGGAGAGATGGAGAATAGATGGGGAGATGGATGGATGGACAGAGAGATGGAGAGATGGAGAAATAGATGTGAAGAGGAATGGATGGATGGATGAATGGATGGATGGATGGACAGAGATGGAGAGATGGAGAATAGATGGGGAGATGGATGGATGGATGGATGGATGGATGGATGGATGGACAGAGAGATGGAGAATAGATGGGGAGATGGATGGATGGACAGAGAGATGGAGAGATGGAGAAATAGGTGGGGAGAGGAATGGATGGATGGAGAAATTGATAGATGAATAGAGAGATAGACAGAGGGATAAATAGTTGGAGGGCTGGGAAGATGGATGGATGAAGAGATGGCTAAGTAAAGGAAGACAGAGAGGGAAAGAGGGAGAGAGAGAGGAAAGGTGGTGGGACGGATGAAGAAGTGAATGGAGACCTAGGGATGGATTTGGGACTCCCTCGTGGTCGTTCAGTCGAGGACTGCCTGTCAATCCCTTCCTGCCGTCACTGACACGTGACGCTCGCTTGGAGGCTCGTTTCAGGGAGGCTCGAGGCGTTGCGTGCGAACCCTCCCCCCCCCCCCCGTTGAACGTTGGAGTTTTAATTTAGGTTAGATCTCCCCGGGTGGGGCTCTCTTGACGTCGGACGGTGGAGTCATCCCGTTTTTGCGGTTGGAAGATTGCGGGGTTCGAGTTTTGCCTTTCAGCACATCTCAGGAAAGAGAGGGACTCTTTGTTTTGTGACGCCTTTGTTTGCTTTCTGCGATGATGGTCACAAAAGTGAGGCTTAAAAACGAGAGATAATAGCGGCCTTCAATCCCCATTTATGTCCTTAAATTAGGCCTTTGTCATTCCACCCGGGGGGGTGGGAAATCTCCTGCTGTCTTCTCCAGCTTCCCCCAGAAACCTGGTTGTGAATTCTAGCTGGATTCCTGGTTCTTGGTCTCCTGCAAAATTCCAGTGGAGTGGAACCCAAGGGTCATCTAGTCCACCCCTCTGCAGGATGCAGGAAAGCCGACTTGGCCCTCCTACAGAGGTGGCTGCCCAGCTTCTCTTTAAGAAATGTCCAGAGATGGAGAGGCCACTACTTCCCCAGGTGTAGTCTTCCCACTCTTCCCAATCATCAAGAATTCCTCATTGGGCTTTTGTTCAGGTTGAACATCTCAGGTCCCTCTGAGGTCATGTCAAGTTCCTCGAGGAACTTCTCAAGTTTCTTTGAGGCAAGTTTCTTGAAGAACATCTCGGTGTCCTCTGAGGACAAGATGAGTTCCTAGAAGACCATCTCAAGTACCTCTGAGGACAAGATGAGTTCTTTGATAAACATCTCATGTTCCTCTGAGGACAAGTCAAGTTCCTAGAAGAACATCACAGGTTCCTCTGAGGACAAGATGAATTCTTTGAGGAACATCTCTGAGGACAACGTGTTCCTCAAGAGACATCTCAGGTTCCTCTGAGGACAAGACGAATTCTTTGAGGAACATCTCCTCTGAGGACAACGTGTTCCTCAAGAGACATCTCAGGTTCCTCTGAGGACAGGTCATGTTCTTTAAGGAACAACTCAAGATACTTTGAGGGAAAATCACATTCCTTGAGGAACATCTCAGATTCCTCTGAGGGCAAACCAAGTTCTTTGAGGAACATCCCATGTTCCTCGAGTCCCTTCTCATCTCCCAGCTCCTCTTCAGAACCTTCTCCAACCTCTCCATAATCCTTCTGCAAACGAGATGCACCCTCTGTCCTTATTCTCTGACAGAACCAGGTTTCTGACCAGCGGCCGTAGGAATTTCCAAGAACGGCTTTGGACCTGATCTTGGGTTACTGTGTGTAGTTGACCCTCACCAAGGTCCTCTCCGTCCCGCAGGGAGTGTGCTCACCATTTCTGGCCGCATGACCTTCACGAGCAACAAGTCCATGGAAATCGAGGTCTTTGTGGACGCCGACCGCTTTGTGGGCGAACCCCAGGGGCCGTACCTGGCGGTCAGCGCATTCTTCACCTACGTGTCCCTCAGCAAGGAAGGAAGAGCCCTCCCCGTCCCGCAGCTGGCGGTAAGTCGGTTTTTGTGGGTCTGCCAAAGGGGGAATGGTTTCAAAGTCAACACAACATCTCTGGGGTTGTTGAGTTTGCAGCTCGGCTCCAAGGTTTGGTTTGATCAAAACTGGGGAGTGGGCTGCAGGACCCCTGAAGACGGTTGCTTTCCTTCTGGAAGCGAACCGCTGCGTTCCAGAAAAGTCTGTCAAAATACTTGGGCCATAAGGCAAATATTTCTCTCTCTGGGCACAATGAGAATATATCTGCTGAACAAAACTCCTCATTGGCAACAGGAAGGGCATCTGGCCAGTCAACATTCTGCTAGCTCCTTTCGGCTGGTCGGCCATTTTTCCTCTTAACTGTTTTATTTAAACTATTAATTTAAATTAACTGTTTTATTCAACTGAATTGATTTAAAATAAAAAAATTAAAGCACAAGCGGTCCTCAACTTATGGCAGTTTATTTAGTGACATTTCCAAGTTACAACGGCGCTGAAAAAAGTGACTTAGGGACGCTTTTCACACTTACGACCGTTGAAGCATCCCTGTGGTCACATGATCAAAATTCAGACACTCGGCGACCGACTCCCATTTATGACGGTCGCAGTGTCCCGGGGTCACATGGTCCCCTTTGGCAACCATCCTGACCAGCAACGCCAAGGGGGAAGCCAGGTTCACTTAACGACCGTGTTATTAACTCCACAACCGCAGTGATTCGTTTTAACAACTGTGGCAAGGAAAGCTGTAAAGTGGAGGCAAGTCTCCCTTAAGAACTGTCTCGCTTAGCAGCAGAAAGTTTGTCGTTGCGGTCGTAAGTAAGTACTCCAAAAACAAACCCAAAAAGAAATTATAAAACCAAAAAGATAAATAAGCAGGACATTAAAAAATGTGCGTTAAAAATCCTACAAATACACACACACACATACACACACACACACACACACACACACACACACACAAAATCCTGCCTAGTTCAGTAACTCTTGTGCTCTGGAGTGGGGCAGTGGCCTAGAGGTGGAGCTCTCGCCTCACAATCAGGAGACTGTGGGTTCGATCCTAGGTAGAGGCAGACATTTCTCTCTCCGGGCACAATGAGAATATATCTGCCGAACAAAACTCCCCCCTGGGGACAGGAAAGGCATCCGGCCATTTAAAAAAAAATAGTTATTGTATTCTTTCTTTAAAAGGGCATGCCCTGTTCCTCAAATCTTTGGTTTCCCTCCTCCTCCTCTGCTCCTCAGCTGCTGATCTTCACCACAGTGGAGCCATGGGGCTGGAAGGGACCTTGAAGGTCTTCTAGTCCAACCCTCCAATGAAAGGGGGGGGATCTCCCTTAAAAGGCCCAGGGAACCTCTCTCAAGCATCTCTTCCTCTGCCGTTGAAGCCTCCCTCTGTCCCAAGACCTTAAAAATCCCCCCCTCCCGCACACCGTAATTTTAGCATCTCCCCCCCCCCCACAACCTCCCACCTTTGCAGCAATGCAATAAAAGTACCACAAATCCTCTTTTTTTCCTCCTCCTCCTTCTTCTTCTTTCCCCTTGCAAAGCCTGGTGAATTTTGAATGTCCTCCATATTTTTATTTCATTCTTTTTATCGGCCTCCATCTCCCTTCCCTCCCCCCCCTTCTTCCCCCCCCCCCCTACGACCACTACCTGCTATTGTTGGTTTCCCTCCCCATCTATTTTGAGCCACCTTTTAGCCGCTCTTCCAGAATAGAAAGGACCCAGGAGGGGGCGAAGAAGAAGTGGCCCATTCCTCAATTTCTGCCTTCTGCCTCTTGGTCTCTCTCTCTCTCCCTTCTTTCTTTCTTTTTTTCTCTTTCTTTCTCCCCTCCCTTTCTTCTTTCTTTCTTTATTTCCTCCCTCCTTCCCTCCCTTCTTTCTTTCCTTCCCCTCCCTTCCTCCCTCCCTTCTTTCTTTTTCTTTCTTTCTCTCTTTCCTACCACTCCCTTCCTCCCCTCTCTTCCTTCTTTCATCCTTTCTTTCTCTTTCTTTCTTTCCTTCCCCTCCCTTTCTCCCCTCCCTTCCTCCCCTCTCTTCCTTCTTTTCTTCCTTCTTTCCTCCCTCCCTCCCTTTCTTTCTTTCTTTCTTTCTTTCTTTCCTTCCCCTTCCTTACTCCCTCCATTCCTTTTTTCTTCCCTTTCTTTCTTTCTTTCTTTCTTCCTTCCTTCCTTCCTTCCTTCCTTCCTTCCTTCTTTCCTTCCTTCCCATTCGTCCATCCAGGCATCCATTCTCTCCATCTATCCCCCCTCCCTCCCTCCTTTCCTTCCCCTTCCCCACTTCCTCTGGCCCTTCCCCTGGCAAGCAGACAGACCTTCCCTTTCCTCTGCCCCCCCTCTCTCTCCTGGGGGGTGGGGAGGGCAGGGCGCCCCTCAATCCCATCTGGCAGCCACCAACCTCCCCGCCTCCCCACTGGGCTTTCCAAGAGCTGGGGGGGGGCTCTCCCAGCGAATCTCTCCCTCCCTTTACCGCGGGGGCTTCCTCCAGCCTCCCCGCTGGAGATAATGGGGGCTCTGTGCTGCTGTCAGGCTGCCCCTCCCCCCAGCGCCCCCCTCCCCCTCTGACCTTCAATGCGGCTTCCCACCCTGTTAATGAGGCTCCTAACCGCTTATCAGCAGCCGGCAGTGCCCACACGCAGCTGGCAAGCTCCTGGGGGGGGGGGGTGCCAAATGCCAGAAGGGAGGGGAAACATCCCCCCAAAAAAACATTTGCCAACCCCCCCCCCGTCCCTCCCAGAGGTCACCTTATCCTAGGCTGCAAAGGGGGGGAGGGAGACGGGGGGGGGGGGGGGAACCCGAATCTCTTTGGGGTGAGAAGGCAGCTCTTCAGGCCTTTGATCTTGGAAAACCCGCATCTTTTTCAGCCAACCAAGGGGGCCCTTTAGCCCCCCCCCACTTCCCCCCACCCCACACACCTAAACCACGGGGACCGGCTTCCCCCTCCCCTGATCCCCCCCCAAAAAAGATTAAATCAAATTCTGCCAGCCAAGGCCTCTGGGAAGCCCCCTTCTGCATTCAGGAGGAAGACACGGGATCATAAGGGTACTTACAGATCTTCTAGTCCTCAAGGAAGAGCCTATTCTCAAACTACGGCCCAGGGGCCGGATACGGTCCAATGAAGCCATTAATCCGGCCCGTGAGGGACCATAAGGCTGCCCCCCCCCCCACATCAGCCCACCTACCCACAGCCACCCCCCTTTCTGGATGCCGAGGAGGCCGAAAATGGGGCTGTTTTTGACCTCCCCAACTTCCGGAGGGAGGGAGGGAGCACCACACCCACCCAGTCACATGACCCCTAACCTCAGCCAGTCTGCCCCCCCCCCCACAGTCTGAGGGACAGTGAATTGGCCCCCTGTTTAAAAATTTGAGGACCCCTCCCCTGTAGCATTCCTGATAAATGGCTGTGCAGTTGGACACCTTTCTTTCTCTTTCTTTCTTTCTCTCTCCCTTCCTTCCTTTTTCTTTCTTCTTTCTTCCTCCCCTCCCTTCATCCCTTCATCTCTCCCTCCTTCCCTCCCTCCATTCATCCATCAATATATCCTTTGACCGTCTGCCTGCTTGCCTGACTGCCTTTCCTTCCTTCCTTCCTTCCTTCCTTCCTTCCTTCCTTCCTTCCTTCCTTCCTTCCTTCCTTCCTTCCTTCCTTCTGTCTCTATCTCTCTATTTATCTATCTATATCTCTGTCTCTGTCTATCTCTCTCTCTCTCTGTCTCTCTGTCTCTCCCCCCCCCCCCCCCCCATTAACTTCTAAAGTGGATCGTGGGAACGTAGCTATCGTAACAAAGATGATTAGGGGACTGGAGACTAAAACCTATGAAGAACGGTTGCAGGAACTGGGTATGTTTAGCTTAAGAGAAAGAAGGACCAGGGGAGACATGATAGCAGTCTTCCAATATCTCAGGGGTTGCCCCAAAGAAGAGGGAGTCAAGCTATTCTCCAAGGCACCTGAGGACAGAACAAGAAGCAATGGGTGGAAACTAATCAAGGAGAGAAGCAACTTAGAACTGAGGAGAAACTTCCTGACTGTTAGAACAATTAATCAGTGGAACAGAATTTGCCTCCAGAAGTTGTGAATGCCCCAACACTGGAAGTTTTTAAGAAGATGTTGGATAGCCATTTGTCTGAAACAGTATAGGGTTTCCTGCCTAGGCAGGGGGTTGGACTAGAAGACCTCCAAGGTCCCCTTCCAACTCTACTATTGTATTATTGTATTGTATTGTAACATATCTTGATTTCAGAAAATCATTTGAGAAAAGCCCCCCCCCCCCTCCCCAGGACATCCTGAATGGGCCGCGGGCAAAGTGAATCCCGTCCAGCGGCCAGTCCTGCCGCTATGTGGGGACGTGAACTACTCACCCACATCCCACCACTTTGTTTCTCCTTTCTCTCCCCCCCCCCCTTTACAGTTGGAAACCGAGGACGAACGGCGACGTTTCGAAGAAGGGAAAAGCCGCTACTTGCAAACGAAAGCCAAGCGCCAAGCACAGTTGCAGCCCCTCAGCCAGCAGTGACATTCGAGCCAAAGACCCCCTCAATCCCTAGACCCAGGTGGAAAGGGGGAGCAGGGGGGGCTGTGACGACATCCGGGGGGGGGGACCCCTGCCCTCTCCTTTCCAGCCAAGATTCATTCCATCCTCTCTGCCCCCATCGTAGCTAGCCGGGTGGGCGTTTCAGACACAGGGTAGGCTGGCCCCATGAGGAGGGGGCACATATTAACACAGATGGGCCAGAGGGCTTGCTTTATGAACCACCTTAAGGTAGACCTTCTCCAGCTTGGGGAAGGTCCATCTTCACCGTCCCAACACACACACACACACACACACACACACACACACACACACACTTTGGTTTCACAGCCCCTGAATGACCCCCCCACTCCCTCCACGTTGCCTGGAAGCCCCCTCCTCTGCCCCTCCCTTCCTCCTCCCCGTCTTCGGTATATGTGTCGTACAGATGTATACGTTTGTCTTAATTTATTCAGTGACGGTCGCAAATAAAGGTTTGGTGCCTTTAAACGTTTTGGGCCGGAGACTGTTTTCTGCCTCTTTGGGGGGGGGGGCTCCTCTCGGCCCCACCACCCCAGAGCGCCGAGTCGAAGGAAGGAGATTCATCGTTTGTCCAAAATGATCGTTGTTAGAAGTCGTCACGGATTCACCGATAGGAAATCCAGCTCGCCTTATTTGATCATTATTATTAGTAGTATTTTTATTATTTTTTATTTATTATTATTATTATTATTATTATTATTATTATTATTATTATTATTATTATTGAACTACCATATTTTTCAGATTATAAGACATATCGGATGATAAGACGCACCTAAATTTAGAAGAGGAAAACAACAACAGAAAAGGTTTTTGGCCTCCGCGTGCCGCATTTCCGGCCCTTTTTCGGGGCCTTCTTTCGCCTCTTTTCCAGCCTTTTTTCTACCCATTTTTTAGGCTTTTTTTCTAGCTTGTTTTTGAGGTTTTATTCAGGCCATTTTTTAGACTTTTTTCAGGCTGTTTTCTTCCAAATAGGGCAAAATCCCCAGTGCCACATAACAGAGTGACTTGTCCCAGCTTCTGCCAACCTAGCAGTTCGAAAGCAGGTTAAAATGCAAGTGGAAAACTAGGAACCGCCTTTGGTGGGAAAGGAACAGCGTTCCATGCGCCTTCGGGGTTTAGTCATGCCGGTCACATGACCACGGAGACATCTTCGGACAGCACTGGCTCTTCGGCTTTGAAATGGAGATGAGCACCGCCCCCTAGAGTCGGGAACGACTGGCACAGAGGGGAAGCTTTTACCTTTTAGCCTAGAGAAAAGAAGGGCTGGGGGGGGGGCATGATAGCCGTTCTTGAGGGGCTCCTACAGAGAAGAGGGGGGAGTCATCCTATTCTCCAAAGGGCCAGAAGGCAGGATAAGAAGCCAGGGGTGGAAACCAATCAAGGAGAGAAGCTACCTGCAATTAAGGAGACATTTCCAAACGGGGAAATATTCATCAGTGGAACGGCTTGCCACCAGAAGTTGTGGGTTCTCCAACATTTGGCAGTTTTCAAGAAGTGATTGGGCAGCCATTTGTCTGAAACAGCATAGGGTCTCCCGCTTGAATAGAGGGTTGGACTAGAAGACCTCTTGAGGTCCCTTCCAGCTCTATTCTGATTGATTGATTGATTGATTGATTGATTGATTGAAATGGTCCTGGGTCTCCTGCTTGAGCAGAGGGCTGGACTAGAAGATCTCCAATGTCCCTTCCAGCTCTATTCTGATTGATTGATTGATTGATTGATTGATTGAAATGGTCCTGGGTCTCCTGCTTGATCAGAGGGCTGGATTAGAAGATCTCCAATGTCCCTTCCAGCTCTATTCTGATTGATTGATTGATTGAAATGGTCCTGGGTCTCCTGCTTGAGTAGAGGGCTGGACTAGAGGACCTCTGAGGCCCCTTCCGGCTCTATTCTGATTGATTGATGGATGGATTGAAATGGTCCTGGGTCTTCTGCTTGAGTAGAGGGTTGGACTAGAAGACCTCTGAGGCCCCTTCTGGCTCTATTCAGATTGATTGATCTACCATACGGATCTACAACTAACGTGAAAACTACTCGCCAACAGATGGGCTGTCAAGGAAGTTCAAGTGAATCTCAAAAGCACCTCGAAGGGGATGACAGCTCCCCCCTCCCCCAAAAACTGTCGTAAGTCAAGGACTGCACAGATCCTCCTACCCTTCCCACAACGTCCCACTGGGCTTCTGCAGGTTTCAAGAGCAACATTTTGGGATGAAATCTGCCTGCTTGTGCCCAGAGCTTTAAACAGGGGAGGGGTCCCTGCCCACCCGAGGGGTCCCTGCCCACCCGCCGTGCTTTTAACCACCAGACAAGATTAATCTTTGTAGAAAGATGGAAGGTGGAGATTTACACAAAGGCCTCCGATGTAAATTTGCTTTGACCCAGCTGAGCTAACAAGAGCCTGTATTTTAATCCCAGATGACTCTGCCTCCCCCCCCCCACTCCCTGAAAGGTCAAGATGCTCCCAACTTCTATAAGCTTTCTCCAGTTTGGAGGAAGAATAGAATCCTAAGGCTGGAAGGGACCTCAGAGGTCATCTAGTCCAACCCCCTGCTCGAACAGGAGATCCCTATCCTATCCCGGACAATTGTTGGGAATTGGGCATCCTTCCAGCTCTGGATCTATCCTATATATATATAGGATAGCAGCCCTGAAAAAAAGTGACCTAGGACCATTTTTTCCCACACAACCATTGCAGCATCCGCCTCCCCCCCCCACATGGAGTCACGTGATCAGAATTTGGCCACATGGGGATGGGCTCAAATTGATGACAAGGGCAGCAGGGGCTCCAGGCAGTGGACAAGGGGAGGGAAGGGAAGGAGGAAAAAGAAAGGGGAAGAGAGGGAAGGGGAAAGGAAGGGAGGGAGGAAGAGAAGGGGAAAGAAGCAAGGAAAGGAGGAAAAAGAAATGGGAAAGGAAGGGAGCGGAAGGAAAGGAAAAGAAGGAAAGAAGCAAGGGGAGGAAGAAGGAGGAAAAAGAGGGAAGGAAAGGTGGAAGAGAAAGGGAAAGAAGCAAGGGAGAGAGGGAAGGAAGGAAGGGGGTCAAAGGAGGGAGGGAGAGGAGGGAAGGAAAAATAGGAAGGAGGGAGAGAGGAAAGGAAGGAGGAAAAAGGGGGAAGAGAGGAAGGGGAAGGAAAGGAATAGAAGGGGGAAGAGGCAAGGGAGGAAGGGAGCGGAGGAAAGGAAGGAAAAAAGATAAAAAGTAAGAAGGCTGGAGGAAGGAAAGAAAGGGAGGGAGAGAAGGCGGGAGGAAAGAAAGGAGGAAACAAGGAAGGAGAAGAAGGAAGCCCCATTCAATCTTTCCTTTGAAAGATGAAGTTGCAGACCCCAACAGCCCCGCCCTCTCTCCCCCTCCCCGCCTTTGCCCCGCCAGCCCAGCCCCGCTGCGGATGATGGGAGCCGCAGTCCTTCCCCCTCGGCCAGCCCGCCCCCCTTCCTCCCGCCTCCTCCCTCAAGCGGGGAGGGGCCACCGGCGGCCTCCCCTCCCCCAGACCCCCGGAGGAGGAGGAGGAGGGCTGTGGGGGGTGGGCGAGTGGAGCCCCTCCTCGGCCAGAAAGACCCGCAGCCAGGCTGCCCTCCAGCGGCCGGAGGGTCTCCAAGGCGCGCCTCCTCCTCCCACCCCCGGGAGGGTCTCCATGCTGCGGGAGGGGCCGGGCTCTCTCGCAGGGAAGGGGAGGGGAGGCTTAGCCGAGCCGCAAGCATGCGCTGGCCCGCCCCGGACCCGCCCAGCCCCGGCCAGCCGAGCAGGAGCGCAGGCAGCGGCGCTGGAGCCGGCGGGGCGCAGAGGAACGGAGCGCACCTTCGCTCAGGTGAGTCCCCGCGACCAAAGGCGCCCGCGGGCGCCACCCTCGAGCTCTTTCGCCCTCTCCCCCTCCCCGCAGGGCGGCAGCAACTGGCCCCTCCCTCTCCGCCCTCCCCAACGGGGATCCCCCCACGTCATCCTCCAACTGGGAGCCCCCCCTCCTGCAGGGGGGGGGCGCCAAGCGCGCTCCGCCCCAGAAGGTTGCAAATGAAGCGCTTCCCTCTCCCTCCCTCCCTATCTATGCAGCCTCTCTCTCTCTCTCTCTCTCTTTCTTTAAGTTTGCCCCCCCCACCCGCCCTTTTGGGGGGGCGCTCTGCCCCCTCCCCCCAAATGCATTTTGTGCCCCCCCTCTTCCACTCCCCTGAGGGGGGGAAGGCGCCCTCTCCAGGATTGCAAAAATAATACTAATAAGGGGAGGGGGTCCAATCCAGTGTAAATTCCGCTGCAGATTCTCTTACATAAAGCTTTGGGTCGGGGCTGGGCTGCGGTGGGGAAGCGCCTCTGCTCCACGGAGGGGGTGTGGACAAGGCGACCCCCCTCCCTTACAGAACGCCCCCTTTTTCAATCCCCCTCCCCTCCCTTCTTTTTCTCCCCCCATCCCACCCACTCTCCCTCCTATGCATCCCTGTGGCTTTGGGAGGATCTAATCGACCCTTTGGAGTTTCCTGCATTTGGGGAGGGGGCGAACAAAGGATGCTGTGGGTGCGGAGCGTGGCGCATGGGATCGGGAGTACAGCCCTTGCAACAGCTGGGGGTTTAATCCAGGGAGGGGGACCCGTGTGGGTGGGGAGGGGGTTTCATTTCAGCATTGGAGAAAAGTACTTTCGGTTAATCGGATGGCCTGGATGCAGAGGGGATGGGACTCCATGCCAGGTTTGGGGGGGGGACCCCTAGGAGTCCCCGAAACACTTTCAGGGTCGTCCCGTTTCCCCCCCTCCATGTCAAACCCACCAACTTTTTAACCTTTCTCCCTTTTTAATGTCTAATGAATGCGCTCAATATGGATAGACAGAAGACCCTTCCCACCCCTCCTGTCAATCAACGCTGGGTTACTTTGGAGACCCCAATACTTTGAGAAACCTCTGGGGCTCCCCCCCCCCATCCCTGTTTTAGAGGCAACGGTGGCTGGGCAGCCTCCAGAGCACCTGTGGGTAGGCAGGTAGAGTGCTCCTGCTTGGGGAGGATTCACCAGGGATCGGTAAGCAGAAAGGGGGAGGAGGGAGAAAGAGGCTTTTGGGGTGAGCAAAGCAAGGTTTAAGGGGAGGGGGCTGATATTCGGACCACCACCCCTTCCCTGCATGGCTTAATCCAAGTCCAAATTTGCTGTTGAATATTTTTTATTTCACTTTATTTTTTTTATTTTTTAAAAAGCACTTTCTGCACTTTTTTTCTGGAAGGAGGGAGGCCTCGACTTACGACCCCCGTTGGAACCCAACAGTTTTCTGTGGCTAAGCGAGACAAGGGTTGAGTGACTTTGGCCACAGTTTACAACTCTTCTCGCTCCGGTCGTTAAGTGAGTTGTCGCAGCCATGAAGCGGGTAACACGGTTGTTAAATGAATCCGGCGTTGCTCGTCGGGAAGGTTGCCAAAGGGAGATCGCATAACCCCGGGACTCTGAGGCCGTCATAAATATGAGTCAGTTGCCGAGGGTGTGATTTTTTTTGATCTCGTGATCATGGGGGAGGCTGCGACGGTCGTAAGTGTGAAAAAATGATCCTGTTGCTTTTTTTAGGGCCGTTGCAACATTGAATGGTCACTAAGTGAATCATTGTAAGTCAAGGACTTCCTGTATTCATTTATTGTCTTTTGGTGAAGCAGGTTGTTGGTATCCACGGATGAATCACAGGCAGTCCTCATTGTACGACCACAATTGAGTCTGAAATTCCTGTTGTTAAGCAAAACAGTTGCGAAGTGAGTTTTGCCTGGTTTCGTGACCACTTTTGTAAGCGAATCACGGCTGTTGTTAAGCGAATCACGGCTGTTGTTAAGCGAATCTGCCTTTCCTGCTTGCCAGGAGGTTGCAAAAGGGGATTGTGTGACACACACACACACACCCCGGATAGTGCGCCCGTCATAACTCTGAGCTAGTGGCTAAGCATCTGAATGTTGACCTCGTAACCCTGGGTATACGGCAGTGGTTGTAAGTGCGAGGACTGGTTCTAAGTCGCTTTTTTCAGTGTCGTCGTAGCTTCGAAGCAGTCGCTGAACGAAAACTACTATCTGAAACTATACATTTTGATGGGCAATTATAACCATCCTAGCCCATTCCCACATTTCAATGTGAAATTATTCCTTTATTTCATTTTACGTATACAGGCATGTCCTTGACTTACAACCATTCATTTAGTGACCGTCCGGAGTTACGACGGCACTGGGGGAAAAAAGTAACAGGACTGGATTTTTCAAACTTACGACCGTCGCAGTAACCCCCCTAGCGATGGGATCATTGATGACTCGCCTTTATGACGGTTGCAGCGTCCCTGGGGTCATGCGATCCCCTTTTGCGACCGTCCAATAAGCAAACTCAATCTGGGGAAGCCAGTTTCACTTAACAACCGTGGGACTAACTTAACAATGGCAGCAATTCACTTAACAACTGTGCCAAGAAAGGTTATAAGACGTGGCAAAACTCACTTTGACAGTTGTCTGGCTTAGCGACAGAAATGTGGGGCTCTTGCGGTCGTAAGTGGAGGACTTTCGTACACTTCCTCTTTCCTCACCGTCCGTCTCCCTCGGAATTTTTGGGGGCTCAATCCAGGTTTGCCCATCGAAATGATGTCCCGGTGCTTGGAAGCCGTTCGGGTCTGGATGGGGGACAACAGACTCAGACTCAACCCCTCCAAGACTGAGTGGCTGTGGCTTCCGGCGCCCCGGTTCAACCAGTGGGTTCCATCGCTGGCCATAGGGGGCGAACAACTGCCCCCCGTGGAACGGGCGCGCAATTTGGGCATCCTCCTTGATGCCCGGCTGTCGATGGATGACCATGTGGCAGCCGTGGCAAGGGGGGCGTTCCACCAGGTTCGCCTGGTGCGCCAATTGCGCCCCCTATTGGATCGGGACGCCTTACGCACTGTCACTCATGCGCTGGTGATGTCTCGCCTGGACTACTGCAATGCTCTCTACATGGGGCTCCCCTTGAGATGCACCCGAAGACTACAGCTAGTTCAGAATGCGGCCGCGTGGGCCATCATGGGAGGGACAAGATACTCCCATATAACACCACTCCTGCGCGAGCTGCACTGGCTGCCTGTGGTTTTTCGGGTGCGTTTCAAGGTGTTGGTTACTATCTTCAAAGCGCTCCATGGCACGGGACCTAGTTACCTGCAGGATCGCATCTCACCTCATACATCCCTGCGACCAATCCGCTCTCACAGGGAGGGACTCCTCCGGGTGCCGTCCACTAAGCAGTGTCAACGGGCAGCGCCTAGGAGTAGAGCCTTCTCTGTGATGGGCCCAACCCTCTGGAATGACCTCCCCCCCCCCCATATTAGAACTACCACCGACCTCCGCTCCTTCCGACAGAAGCTTAAGACCCACCTGTTCCAGTTAGCTGGCTTAACCGATTCATAGTCCCATTTACCTCCTGGCAAACATCTTATTGGGCAGTTTTTAAGGGTATTTTAATGTTTATTTGTATTTTATTTTATATATTGTACAGTCTACATCCTACCTCCTCCGCGTACCTATTTGTATATTTGTATATTGAATGTATATCTATATTTTGTATTATACTGTTTTAACATGACTGTACACCGCCCCGAGTCCTGTTTAGGAAAGGGCGCGGTTTAAAAATTTAATTAAATAAATAAATAAATAAGGTTGTTTGTAGCCCAAATTCTCAGCCAGACCAGGGGAAGCCGGACCGGATAGGCGAAGTTGTGCACAAATAATCACACATTGCCGACTCCTCTTTCCGTCACAAAAATCCCCAAGCCTGGAATTACAATCAAGGTGTGACTCCCACACACTTGTGTTGTGTTTTCAGGAGCCGCTCCTCACAACCCCTGGGCTAATTGTGACTCAGCCTGTGTTGCAGTTGGGTGGAAATTATGTCACAGCAGGATTGATTCTGGATTTATAGCCGAATGCGGTGCAGAGGTCATCTAGTCTGACCCCCGCTGTGAGCTTGTCGGTGTGTGTGTGTGTGTGTGTGTTGGGCTTAGTGGGTTGTGTGAAGCCCCTTGGCAAGGAGAGAGGGAGCCCAATTTGGCAGGGCTTCTGTGCGACAAACTGAAGCCGTTTGGAATCGTTTTCTTTTTGTAAAAAAAGGAGAGTAGTCCTCAAGCATTCCTTTTTAAAAAAAATAACAGGTAGTCCTCGACTTACGAACATTCATTTAGCCAACGTTCAAAGTTACGACGACGCTGGAGAAGGGGTCTTATGACTGACTATCATGCCTTAAAAAACGTTTCTTTGCAATGCAGCCAACTCGACATGCAGCCACTCGTTTAGCGGCCGTTCGAACTTACAGCGGCTCAGATAAAAATGACTTTAAAAAGAGATAAAAGTCATCACATCGGGCACGACTCCCTGAGCCACCGCCTTGCTTAGCAATGGAAATTCTGCCTTTGATTGTGGTCGTAAGTCAAGGACTATCTATATTGTTGTCCTTGAAAGTAAAAAAAAGCACAGTCCTTTTTTTTTTTTTAAAGAAAAGAAAAGTTATTTATTTTCCCGGTTGGAGCCCAGCTTTTCCTCCTGCTTAATCTACCCGCATCTGAGCACTTTTATTCCTGCTGTTTTCAACCAACTGGGCTAATAAACCACGAGGAAGATCTTCACCCGTGGCTTAAAATGGCTGTGCCAACCGAAAAAACAGAGCTGGCTTAGTTGTCGCTCCCAATTAAATCTGAAACCGGCTTCCGTTGTATTTTTTTGGCACTTTTCTCCCGACGCTGGAAAAGCTGCCGGCTTTTTACACGGATGCTGTGCAAGGCTGCCATCCGAGAGAGAGAGAAAGAGAGAGAGAGGGAGAGAGGAAGGGATGGAATGAGACAGAGAGAGAGGATAGATACGTAGGTAGATAAGTAGAGCGAGAGAAAGACTAGATAGATAGTTTAGATAGATAGATGATAGATAGATAGATAGATAGATGATAGATGATAGATAGATAGATAGATAGATAGATAGATAGATAGATAGATAGATAGATGGATGAGAGAGAGAGAAGGTGATAGAGATGGAAAGAAAGGAAAAATAGATGACGGACAGCTAGAATAGGTGTGTGTGAGAGAGGAGAGACATGGAGAGAAAGAAGGGAGAAAATAGGGTTGGATAGAGTTGATAGAGATGATAGATAGATGATAGATAGATAGATAGATAGATAGATAGATAGATGATAGATAGATAGATAGATAGATAGATGATAGATGATAGGTAGGTAGGCAGGATGGATGGATGATAGATAGATAATAGATATAGATGTAGGTAGATAGATAATGATAGGTAGGTAGGTGAGAGAGAGAGAGAGAGAGAAAGATAAGATGGGTGGATGGATGGATAGATAAAAGAAGAGAGAGAAAGAGAGAGAGAGATTGCCTTTAGGGGGAGGATTTGAACTTGGGGCCAGCTGCCTTCTCACAGCCTATTATTCCTAAACCAGAGATTACATTCTGGCCCAGACCCCAAATCAGCAAATGCAGCACAGGGCGTAATGCTATTAATTATACGGAACACAAATTAAAATTTAATCCGAATGGAAGCTAAACCTACCGCTGCTTTTTATCTATTTGGAAATAAAACCCACGTCCTTCCATTTCATGGCAGTTTGCAGGGAGGTCAGCCTGAACCCAAGTCACGGTGGCTCCTTCAGGAAACTGGGATTAAAACCCACCCGCCAGATGTGCTAAGGTTCCATCTCGGTCTGATTTAGAAAAACAGATCCTGACCTTTGTTTAAACACGGAAAGCAGATTCTTTTTTGAAAAGGAAAATAGAGGGTGAAAAATGCGGATGGGAGAAAATTGGGGGGCTGATTTTGCTTCAGATTTTTTTTTTAGAACACAGATGGTCCCCAATTTACAACAGTTAATTTAGTGATCGTTCAAAGTTAGAACAGCACCGGGGGGGGGGGGGGAGGAATTGAAAAAGGAATTCACACTTAACGACAGTTGCACCTGATCACATGATCGAAATTCAGACGCTCGGCCATCGACTCGTATTTATGACGGTTGCCGGGCTCTCTCTTAAATGTGAACCAGCAGCTGAGCATTTGAATTTTGATCACGTGACCGCAATGGTCGTAAGTGTGAAAAAACGGTCCTTTCCGTGGTGTTGTAACTTTGGTGCATCATTAAATGAACGGTTGCAATGCGACTGTTTGTATTCCCTAAGACTCGTCTTAAATTCTCTTTTGCTGAAAAAAAAAACAGTGGCCTGTAACCGATCCTCGCACTTATGACGAAGCGTCCCCAGCAGTCATATAATCAGAATGAGGACACTTAGCAACCGGCATGAATTTATCCCAGGGTCATGTGATCACCATTTGAGACCAACCCCTCAAGCGGGGGTCCGACAAGCAAAGGGGGCGAAGCCAGGTTTGCCAAATGACTACATGATTCGCTTAGCGACACATTGCAACCACCGCAGAAAAGTGTTGTGGCCTGTCGGCCACCGGCCCCTCCAGCAGCCAAATCGGAGGAGGAGGAGGAGGCGTGGGAGTGAGGGTCAGCCTCAAGGCAAGCTGAGAGCTCCGAGGGGGAAGAGGGAATGGAGCTGGCAGAGAGGGGGTGGGGGGGCGGAGCCTGGAACGTCCGTCAGCCCTCCGATGGAGAGCCAACAGCCCCCAGCTCTGGAGGTGGCTGATGAAGAAGAGGAGGAACAGCTGGGTCCAGTGCCTGACGCACAGATGCACAGAAGGCAGAGAGGAGAGGAGGGCAGTGGAAATCTATGGGCCGGTCCTCAGGACGGAAAAGCCACTGCTGCAAACGAAGCCCCACCCTACCTCTGGGGATCAAAGTCAGGGGGCGGAGATGAATAGATGCAGCAGACAACTATTCATCTTCCGGACAGGCAGCGAAACTGTTTCCCGGGGCTTTATTCCTTTATTCCTAATAAAGGAATATTTTGAGTTCACTTCAGAGGATTTGTTGTGTTGGGGGGGGAGCTGAATCGAAACAAAAAGTTTGCAAAACCTGCAGTGACTCCTCTAACGACTGTGTTGCTTACTTCCAGCTCCCACTCTGGTCGTACATTGAGGACTGCCTGCATGCAATTTTTTTGAGGGTGGGGGATGTTTTTTTAAAAAAAAACCTCCCCCCAAGATGGTTTTCTTCCCCCAAGCGGAGAGAATAAACATGGTATCGGAGGAGAGCAAGTTCTATTTCTGTCCGTTTCTCTCTGCAAATTCCTTGGAGAATTGCCTTTGTTGTTTTGGTTGGAGCTATCAAAAGACTCCAGCCAATCAAGGAATATTATTCCTCCGGGCTGTTGCTTTTTCCCCCCCCCCTCCCCATTTTTTGGGAAATGCAACGCTTTTATTATTATTTTTAAACGGGGGGGAAAAAAAGAACGACATTTTTAGTTAGCCTCCGTTACGGCTGCCAGAAAGGTGGCAGAGGAAACGTTCAATCGGGAGAAATATTTCTTCGGCGGTTGGAAGGCATTTCATTTTCCCCACCATGGTTGGAGAAGGCAAGGGCGGGAATGCAGAAACGATGAGAAGTATTATTGAACGAATAAGAATTTCATATATAGCTTTTTTTTTTCATGTTGTACATTGCATTATTATATATGTAATGTATATTGATATAGTTTAGTATTGCATTATGCTACACTACATTATTCTTATTAAAATAATAAAAACCAAATCAAATAATGGTACAGAATGCAATGAAATTAAAAAATACAATGACGTTAAAAGATTAAATTAATTAAATGAAATTGGGTGGCCCTTCCCTTCCAGAAACATGGGGCACCACACCGCGTCCGTCAAACCCCGCTTGTCGCTGCGCAGGTGGGGGGCGCCCCCTCCTCTGACCCACCCCTGATGGCGCTGCCTCTCCAGTAGGATGCCTCCCCTGCCCGTCGTCTTCCTGGCTCACCATCCTCACCTGACCTCCCCGGCTGGCAGCCGCCCCGCCCTCCATCATGAACCGCGAACGGACCCTGCACAACAATGCGGTGGCCTGGCTGGTGTGCTCGGGCCTGGCGGTGCTGGCCAACGCTTGGGGCATCCTGAGCGTCAGCGCCAAGCAGAAGAAATGGAAGCCGCTGGAGTTCCTCATCTGCACCCTGGCGGGGACTCACATCTTGAACATCGCCGTGCCCATCACCATGTACTCGGTCGTCCAGCTGCGCCAGCGGCACTCGGACTACGAGTGGAACGAGGGCCTCTGCAAAGTCTTCGTCTCCACCTTCTACACCTTGACGCTGGCCACCTGCTTCTCCGTCACCTCGCTGTCCTATCACCGGATGTGGATGGTCCGTTGGCCAGTTAACTACAGGTGGGACCTCGGGGTGGGGGGGTGGGAGGCGGGGTCGTTGAGGGGGGGGTTGGTGGAAGAGGAGGAGGAGAAGTGCTGAGGAGGCCACCGTGAGCTCCTGAACAAAATGGCGGGATGTGGATCCAAGGGATTAGGTAGATGAAATTTTCTGAGATAGATCTACCTGTCCTGCAATCATCTATCCATGCATTGACCCATCCATCTATTCATCTGCCCATCCATTTCTTCAAACACCCAACTCTTCAAACCTTCATCTGTCTGTCCGTCCATCCTTCCATCTGTCCATTCACTCATCCATCTCTCTATCCATCTATCTGAATCCTTTCATCTGTCCATCCACCCATCTTTTCATCTCTTTGGCCTGTCATCTGTCCATCCATCCATCCATCTATATATCTGTCTATCCATCTATCTCTGCATCCTTTCATCTGTCCATCCACCCATCCATCCATTTCTCCGTCCATCTTTCCATTTGTCTATCCATCCGCCTATCGTTCCATTCATCTATTCATCCATCCATCTATCGGACTCCCTGAATTCCGTAGCTACCCATGCTGGTTTTCATTTGTTTCCTCCCACTCGCTAGAGCAGGGCGATCGCAGAGGAAGGGACCACAAGAGAGTAAGCAATGAATACAATGAGGAGGATGCACTTGGGTTCCCATCAACCAATTCTAGGAACTGAAGTCCACAAAAGGGGCCAAGCTTGGAGACCCCTGACCTCACTGGTAGAGGGACTCCTGGCCAATCCTGGGGGGGGTCTTTTCCCTTCCTGCAGGTTAAGCAATACCAAGAAGCAAGCAGTTCACACCGTGATGGGCATCTGGATGGTCTCCTTCATCCTTTCGACGCTGCCCGCCGTGGGCTGGCACGACACCACCGAGCGGTTCTATGCCAGCGACTGCCGTTTCATCGTGACGGAAATCGGCCTGGGCTTCGGGGTCTGCTTCCTGCTCCTCATCAGCGGCAGCGTGGCCATGGGGGTGGTCTGCGTGGCCATCGCCCTCTTCCAGACCTTCTCCATCCAAGCTGGCAACAACCAGGACAAGAACAAGTTCAACGTGCCCACCATCGTGGTGGAGGACGCCCAGGGCAAGCGCCGCTCCTCCATCGACGGATCCGAACCCGTCAAGACGTCTCTGCAGATCACTTACCTGATCACCGGCATTGTTTTCCTCTACGATTTCCTGATGGGATTTCCTGTCTTGGTAAAACTGGCGGCAGAAGTGGGATGGCTGCGGTTGCTGACAACCGACTAACGGAGGGTGGGGTTATTTGGACGCAGGCATTGGTGGCCGGAGCAGAGAAAAACCCCGTGCCTCCTGCCAGAGAGACACGAGATAAGACAGTAGATGGATGGATGGATGGATGGATGGATGGATGGATGGATGGATGGATGAATTGATTAGATAGGTGGATGGATGGATTGGGTGGATGGATGGATAGATGGATTGGGTGGATGGATTGGGTGGATGGATGGATGGATGGATGGATGGATGGATGGATGGATGGATTGGGTGGATGGATGGATGGATGGATAGATTGGATGGATGGATGGATGGATGGATGGATGGATAGAGAGATAGGTGGATGGATGGGATAGATGATGGATGGATGGATGGATGGATGGATGGATGACAGATGGATGGATGAGATAGGTAGATAGATGACATGATGGATGGAAGGATGGATGGATAGAGAGGTGGATGGATGGATAGATAGATGATAGATAGATGGGTGGGTGGGTGGGTGGGTGGGTGGATGGATGGATAGAGAAGTGGATGAATGGATGGGATAGATAGATAGATAGATAGATAGATAGATAGATAGATAGATAGATGATAGATAGATAGATAGATAGATAGATAGATAGATAGATAGATAGATGATAGGTGACAGATGGATGGATGAGATAGGTAGATAGATGACATGATGGATAGATGGATGGATGGAAGGATGGATGGATAGAGAGATAGGTGGATGGATGGATAGATGGATGGATAGATGACGGATGGATGAGATAGGTAGATAGATGACATGATGGATGGATGGATGGATGGATGGATGGATGGATGGATGGATGGATAGAGAGATAGGTGGATGGATGGATGGATTAGATAGATAGATAGATAGATAGATAGATGATAGATAGATAGATAGATAGATAGATAGATAGATAGATAGATAGATAGATAGATAGATAGATAGATGACATGGATGGATGGATGGATGGATGGATGGATGGATGGATGGATAGAGACAGATAGACAGACAATATATAGATAGGTTAGATAAGAGAGAAAGGTAGGTAGATAAATGGATGGATGTGGGTGGAAGGATGGATAATTAGGGGAGAGAAAAAAGAAAGAGAGAATCTATAGCCTCCCTTATTGTTTAGATTGATTCAATCTCAGTCGATTGGAGATAAAAGCCAGCTGGGTCACCTTGGGCCACTTACTTTCTCCGCCCAGCCCACCTGGCAGGGCGGTTGTTATGTGTGAAGGAGGAGGAGGAGGAGGAGGAGGAGGAGGAGGAAAGAGTATTAGGTCTATTTACCACCTTGACGTGTTTATAAAAAATGAGGAAGGAAAGAAGGAAGGAAGGAAATAGAAGAGGAGAGAAGGGAAAAGGAAGGAAATAGAGGAGAGAAGGGGAAAAGGGAAGGGAAAGGGGGAAAGAGAAAGGATATTAGAAGTGATCATTGATTCATAATTCCAGCCTGTCTCCTTTATCAGAATGGATTGGACATCTTCCTCTCTCTGCCCTTCAGGTGGTGAGTTTCGCCAGCCTGAAGTCGGACGTTGCCTACGACTGGATGGTTCTGTGTATCGTCTGGTGCTCCGTTGCCCAGTCCCTCCTCCTCCCCTTGTTCCTTTGGGCCTGCGACCGCTACCGGGCCGACGTCCGCTCCGTCTGGGAGAAGTGCGTGGCCATCATGTCCAACGATGACGGCGGGGAAGGTAAGCGTGCGGCGCCCAGTGGCGGTGTCCCTCCAGGACAGGCGGTGGCCCTCCGCTACACCTCAGGACAGGTGCTCCCAGCTTTGGAGACGGGGAGAAGAGACACGGCCAACGGAATGGTTAGATAAGAGACCGCGTAGCCCTCAGCTGCATAACGGGTGGATAAGTTTCCCTAGTTTCTCCGGCGGTAATGGCCATGGCGGAAGACTTGTACTTTCAGGACTTGAAACATTCTTGTCGTGGGAACTGGGACGATGTGGTAGTGGAGCAATGTGCTAGAGACACACTGCCTCTCACTTTTTATCTTCCGTCCTCTCCTGTCTACCCGGGACCAAAGAGACCAGCTTGGAACGGCCGATTCCCGCAGAGGCAATGTACTCGCAACCCTATCCCGACAACCTCTCCGGCGACGTTCTCACGGTGGACCAGATCGCCAGCTATGACCTGTCAGCCCTGGAGCGGGGGATCCCTCAGGTCTATGCCGCCAAGCCAGCCCCGGAGGACAAAATGCAGTATCTCCAGGTGAGCAGGTTGGGCTTTTGGGAACGATGGGAAGACGCCACGCAAAGGTTGGATGGTCTTTGTCATTTCCGTAGCGAGCCAAAAGGAAGCCCGTTCCCACGAGATCGGTCCTCCCCCTGTTATTGACCCCAATCAGGGGTAAAATCCTCCTGGTTCAGCCGAACCAGAAGGGACGATTGGCATCTGTTCTCTGAACTGGTGGCAGAAATCCCTGGTGGCCCCGCCCGCGCCCGCCTGGTTGCCCTGTCGACACTCACCTCTTCCTTGGTCTTCTGGTCCAACCTCCTGTTCAAGTAGGAGACCCTCTACCATTTCAGACAAATGGTTGTCCAATCTCTTCTTGAAGGCCTCCTGCGATGGAGCACCCACCACCTCTGGAGGAAAGCCATTCACTGTTCTTCCACAAGGTAGAATATTGAAATTAAAAATAAATAAATTAAATGATGGTGTTTCTTCCTCGGCTCTCCCGCAGGTCCCTCCCACCAGGCGTTTCTCGCACGACGAAACTGAGATTTGGACCACCAGCCAGATTTCGGCCTACTTTCAGCATTGGATGGCAGGAGAGGACATCACCGCTGAATTGGCAAGCCTGCTCCTCCCTCAGCCTCGATACGACCGGCGGAGGACCAGCGTCCTCTCCTACCAGGAGGAACGCCGCCCGCACCGAAAGCGCAGGAAGTCCGCCGAGAGCCCGTTATCCCTCAAGCCCTTCTCGTGCGAAGACATCCACCGGCAGGGAGGCTACAAGTGCTTTAGTAAAGAGGACGTGATGGACTTCACGGATGGGCCCAGCCCCCGTCGTACCCTGAGGAGACCTCCAGTGCGCTCGGCCTCCGTCTCTCTCCTCCCAGATGCCTTTCCCCGCCGTTCCACCGCCACGGTTCTCCGGGACTTCCCTTTGGCCACTTTCGAACGAGAGCCTCAAGTTTTGCGAAGCATCTCAGTCCAGGGACGAGGGACTTCTCTGACGGTACCGGTCTCTCTCCCGGCCCAGGAGGACACACGGATCCTCTTCCCCAAAGGGAGCTTGGACATGCCTTGCCACGAACAGATTCATGTGGAACTCTGCGAGAGTCCCGGGACGGAGGATTGTCCGATGATCAGGAGTTGCTCCAAGACCGAATGTTTCCGGACAGGTCTGAGTCCTTCCTGGAGAGGCCAAGACGATCTTCAGAAAAACGGAAGCAAAGGTAGCACGAGCAGTTTCTTGAGCTCACCTTCGGCTTCCTCGGGATACGTCACATTCCACTCGGATTCGATTAGCTCGGCCTCGTAGACACCGGAGTAGCTGGGATCGCTTCGTACGCATCTCTTCCAGAAGGTTTCGGCTAGCTCGTCGTGGGATAACTCAAGACCATTTGAGACTGCGTTTTAATCATTCCGCTCGGTGACTTTACGATGGGTGGCCACGTTTTTGTTGAAATTTTTGTAACTCCCGTATTTCTGCAATGACTTGCTTTTGTTATTATGGGCCACGGTTCCGTCGAAATGAACTTTTGTATCGAGTCGTCCCGTTCAGCTTCCAGATTTGTTTCTCACTCGACGGGGCTTCCTCCTGGATGCGGTCCGGATTTGGTAACGGGAACTGGACACAGCACCAAAGAACCTTCTTCATCTTGTCTCTCGTCCTGGTTGTCAAGATCAGGAGAGAGAGAGAGAGGTTAAGCAGGATGCTTCCGAGAGCAACCTTGCAAGAAAAGCACTTCGAATCCAGACGGGTCATATCTCAGCTCGGGGCGAGAGAGGGTAAAGTTCTCCTCTCTTCCTTTTCTACTGCAAGAACCCACACAGCTCGTCCAAAATTGACGGACTTTTTGGCTTGGTTCGTTTTTCTAATCATCTCACGTCCTCTCCAAGAACTTTCCTAGGTAGATGTTAAGTGTGCATGTCTTTGGGTATTGATCCTTCTCTCTTGGAGCACGGCCGTGGGAGGAAGCCGTTGCCAAAAAGAGCCGAGTTTCCCTCTAAAAAAAACCTGGGCAGGGTACGTGCTCCAACTTTTCCCGTCCTTGTTCTACATTCCAAGAGGCCCCCTCTGCGAGCAACGAGGTAGTGGGTGAGACCCGCGTGTGGTCCGTTATTCTGAAATAGTGTCACGTTCATGGGGTCCGTTATTCCAGAATAATGCCCCGTGGATGTGGTCCGTTATTCCAAAATAGTCTCATGTGCTTGGGGTCTTTTATTCTGGAATAGTGTCGCATTCATGTGGTCTGTTATTCTGCAATCATGTTGCATGCACGGGGGTCCGTTATTCCAGAATAGCGTCAACGTTGGGAATGGGACAAACTGGTTGTTTGCAAAAAATATATATATTGAGGGTTTCTCTCAGGAGCAAAATTTAAGTCCGATCCAGGAAAAACCCCATTGGGTTTGTTCCCTAGCCCCTTAAGCAAGAAAACCCATCACCCTACCTCCTGTTCTGTGCCAAAGCCTCGCCCCACATCCTGCACGGAGCCACAGCCCCATGACCTCCTACAGGATGCAGAAACGGGAGAGGAGGAGGAGGAGGAGGAAGCTTGCGCTAAAAATTTGCAGCTTTCCTTTCGCAGCATCTCCCTCGAGCAATACAAGAAATGGTGCAATCCCTGCAGAAGGGGCTGCCCTGACCCACATCCAGTGGAGTTGCTTCCCTATATAATGGGGGGGGGAGGGGGGGAATGCATGGATCACATCAGATCCAGCTTTGTGGGGAACTTTTTAGGGCTGTTAAAGCTCCTTATTGTATACTAGGGGACACAACATTTATTTTTTCTCCTGCGTTGCGACAAAGTGTTCTTCCCCGCCTCGCACCCTCCCTGCGCCTTTCTTCTCTAGGGTTCCCATGTTGGGGCATTCAGGAAACCCCATCCTCTTTTCCCCCCTCCCCCACCAGATGTTTAACATCTGGCCAGTTCAGCGCAGGCTCAAGGGAGTGGATTTTTCTGCCCAGGTAGGTATTTGCATGTTCTTTGATTGAAAATAAAATCAGCGCCTGGAGAGAAAGGGAGAGTAGAGAGCAACGGTTGCTAATATTATACAAGACCTTCGCCTTTTTCATTTCATTTGTAGGCTGTCCTGAATTAAGGAGCTACCTGCACCCAAACGTCCAGCTTTAGTGTCTTCTGAGCACACAACTTTTCTGTATTTTTACCGAGCAATTCACAAAAAAGTGAATTGTTCTCCTGTTCAGGGACAGTTTGCTATTTTGGACAAGAAGGGAGATCTCTCCATGCAATCCAATTTTTAAACATTTATGCTGAGGTTATGGTGGCCTTGGGAAGACACACACACACACACTCAAAGGCCAGTTTACACATTTTAAAACCCAAACAATTTTTTTTTAATTTGTGGGTTCCTGGGCTCCGACACCCCAAAAGCCGAGTTTCCCAATGGGATTCTATAAAGCGACCACCAAACTGTAGGAAGTGGGAATTTACAAAAGAAAAAATGTAGACGAAGGCAATAAGAATTTTTTTCTACTCCATAAACACGTTTTATCTAAAGTGGGTATCACGTCCATGTCAAATCTACACAAATTGTGCCATTTCCATTGTTCTGGGCTTTTTAAATTTTTAAATCACACTTTTCTCCTTAGGCCTGGTTACCTTTCACTCTGTTTAACGTCTAAAGTCTTGAATTATGACCAATGCAAAAATTGGCACCCTCTGTTCCTCTCCCTAAAAGCAAAAAGGCAGAACAAGGCTAGATTTAAAAACCAAATTTAATTCTGTTTTCCGTAGCTTGGAATGACATCGAAACTTGATGTGGGTTTGTCTATCAACCTGTAATTTTCAATTTTGCAATTGAAAATGAGTGGACTTCAACTCCCAGAATTCCCCAGGCAGCCATGCTCATTTTATTTTTCACCCACTCCCTTCCCAGAGAGCAGAGAGAAGATTGCAGTGGAAGGGATTATAGGAGAGTAAGGGCTGGCTGGGGACTTCTGGGAGTTGAAGTCCACTCTCGTTCTGCAGCTATCCAGTTTAGATGCATCCTTCTGAAAACTCCCAAATATTCCTGATGCGAAAACAACCTCTAGTGTCTTTATCCTTGTAGACTGCCACTAAATATGGAAGCTCAATTTCCTCAATTCTATTATTATAAAACTCTTTACATCTCCAAGCGGGAAGTGAGCTGTATAATATCTATGCAGAATGTACAATCAGGCACTAACGTTTTACCAAAAAAACCAACAACCCAGTAAGCCAACTGGTTTACTTAAGCCAAGATGGAGTTGCCACTTTTAACCAGGATTATTTGAAAAAGCCATTGTTATAAGCCCACCTGCCATCATGATCAACCCCGCCAGATGGAAAGAAACATGCTCCAAACTCATCCTGTGAGCGAAAGAGAAAAGAACAGCCTAATCGTTCGTTTCTTGTTTGAGAAACTAGACAGGTTTCTAGCCCTCATGAGAGGATGAGGATGCGTCTAACTTGCACAATAACCCGCTATGAAAGGGAACCACACAATGCAAGAACGCACCAGGAATGATGGACGGTACCTCTTGAGAGCAGTTGAGGGAGAAAATGGGTAATTTTTTAAAAAATTAATTTAAAAAATTTAATTTTTAAAAACTTTCATGGCAGCTCCTAACATTGCCAATGGCTTCCATGCCCACCGTCTCAAATCTCACCTCCCTGCAAACAACAACATCAAAAGCAAAACAATAAAATAAAGAATATTGTGCCTTTTTTAAAAGGGGTTTTCAAAATTAACTACCCTGGCCATTTTGGGATTCCCAGAGGTCATCCAACCAGCCAGAGGTTTTGGACTTCTTTTACACCGAAGGAGGGTGGGATATTGGGGTTGGGGAGCTGTTGAACCCTTTGTTGTACTGTATCTTTATATATCTTTCTGGGGTCATAAGGCAATACTTTTTATTTATTTTATTGGGGTGTGTGGCATTTCCAGACTTTTGGAAGCCCTGTCATTTGTTCTGCGACTTCCAACTTTTGGGGTGATACTTTGTACCCCTGTTTTTTCCTCTCTGGTATCTAAGTGGGTGTTTGCTCCGTCTTCGATATAACCCTGCTCCCCCCTAAACAGTTTTTCTGGGGGTGCTATATATATATATATATTTCTAGAACACGTCCCAGAGGACTTTGGTCTTCAGCCAGAACACGTTTTCTTCACAGCGGTTTTTTTTTGTTCCCAAACTCTTTGTAGCCTGCTCTCTTTCTCTCTTTTTTAAGTATTTGGACCTCTTGAGGATTTCTTCCTGTAAAAAAAAGTTGAATTAAAAATTTAACAAGAAAAGCCGCCTCGTCTGTCATTCATTTTCTTCCCGAGGGTCGGGGTAATTTTTAATTCAAAATTTTTGTGGAGAGCAGGATTTTCATAACCTTGGCGACTTTTAAGATTGGCCGACTTCAACTCACATCATTTCCTGGTGATAGATAACACGAGCCTTTTTTACGCCTGTCCCTCTTGCATGCCCTGCTTACTCTCTTTTAATCCCTTCCGCTGCGATCTCAGAATTCAGGCCTGGCTGGGGAATTCTGGGAGTTGAAGTCCACACATCTTAAAGGTGTCAAGGTTGAAAGACGCTGCTCTACATGTTGGCTGCCTCACTTTGGAACAGGTAAAAAAAGGCAATTGACTAGCAAGAGAGGAACATCTGGCCATTTGGGGGGTTGTAGCACCATCTGGTGGTCACATCAATGCAGCACTCCAAAGTAAGGCATTTGAGCACACTCATCGCCAATCTATAAAATGAAATGACTCTCATTTAGTGACCGTCCAAAGTTACGACAACTGGAAAAAAGTGACTTGGGACCAATTTTCTCCCATAGGACCACTGTGCTCATGCGATCAAAATCTGCTGGTTCTTGGCCCAAGAGGCACCTGAAAGCCATCTAGCCGAGCCTCATGAGCTGTCTGTGGTGCAGAAGACTCCAGACCCCAAATTTCTCCCCATTGTCTCAACGAGCAATAAAATCACTGGCTGAAATTGCTTTGGATTTTCATATGGAGAAAACTTAAGACGTTTCCATCGAATAGGGGGGAAGGGGTGCAGTCTGGGGGGAGGGAAATGGGATTTGGGGTCTTTTATTTCCCATTGAGAAGGGACGCACAGTGGCTAAGACACTGAGCTTGTCCATCAGAAAGATGATGGGCGGTTCGAATCCCAAGCACCGCGTAACTGAGGGAGCTCCCGTGACTTGTCCCAGCTTCTGCCAACCTTGTCGTTCGAAAGCAGGTAAAAAATGCAAGTAGAAAAATAGGAACCACCACCTTTGGTGGGAAGGGAACAGCGTTCCGTGCGCCTTCGGGAGTTGAGTCATGCCGGCCACATGACCACGGAGACGTCTTCGGACAGCGCTGGCTCTTCGGCTTTGGAACGGAGATGAGCAGCACCCCCTAGAGTCAGGAACAACTGGCACAGATGTATGTGAGGGGAAACTTTATCTCTACCTGTTTATTTCCCCTTGGGCACTTAAATGCTGGACTGGAGGCTGCTGCAGTGCTGGATCCCTGCTGTAGGCTGGGGTTGGTCTAGATGACCTCTAAGCTCCCCCTGATCCATTTCTCTTTTAATGATTCTAGGCCGGCAGTGGCTCCTGCAGCTCCCCAGGCAAGGGGGACTGAAAGCAGGTAAGGGGGTCCCACTCCAACCACAGGCTGAATGAGGGGCATCACACACGGGGGGGGGGGGGGCACTAGGGACCGCAACCTCTAAATGCCAATAGTGTTAATGCAGCCAGTTAGCCAGGCTGCCTAACATCGCCCAACCCTCCAGACTTGCTGGAAAGCCCCTCCAGTTTGCTAAAGGACTCCAACTCCCATGTGCTGCCGGCGCAGCCCCATGGGACTCAAAAGCTCTGCAAGGGGCTCGGAAGGTGACTCAGTAATATCTCTTGGGCAACTCTGAACTTTTTGTATCTCTACATTTTTCTCTATCTGTACTCTCCTCCACTCCAGGAGAAGCTTGGGTTGAAAGAAGCAGCTCTACCCTTTTCATATCTCTACGGTTCTGCTCTGTCGGCCCCACGGAGGAGTCTCGCGAGGCTTGCGGGGGGAACGGGTGGGCCGACCCCGCCCCCGCGGCAAGTCTCGCGAGAGCTGGGCGGGGCGGGCCTCGGGGCCGTCCGCCATGGCCGGCGAGCAGCGGAGGGCAGGCTGGCTCCGCGGGGCCGAGGCGCGCACCAGCCTGGCCGCCTTCCTGCTGGGCGGCTCCGTGGTGGCCGCCGTGCCGCTCCTGCTCCGGGCCGGCTTCCAAGGCCGAGCCGCGCTGGCCCTCCACGTCGCCGGCGCCAACGCGACGCTCCTATTGGCCTGGGGCCGAGCGCCGGGCGGGATGTACCAGGTGAGGGGCGGGGCTAAGCGAGGCCGCGCCCCCTGGTCCTCGGGGGCGGGGCGTGGGAGCATCTTTTTCTCTGCGGAATGGACTCTTTGCCCTGGAATGGGAGGATGGCGAATTGGGAAGGGCTCCTGAGCATGAACAGAGGGCTCTTTTGACCCCAGGCTCCACAACCCCCACCAGGTTCAGAACTGAAATTGGGGGGTGGGGGTTAGTTTTGGCTTAGCTTAACTCCCGGGGGTTGGACTAGATGACCTCGGAGGTCACTTTCAAATATTCCAGTGTAGGATTATGCTTGTTTAAAGGGATTCCTGCACTGGGGGAAGGTGGGGGTTGGCCTAGATGACCTCACAGACCCCCCCCCCTTCTAAGTGTTATAGACTAGGATTCTCCTTTTATCTTTTGGGGGATTCCTGCACTGGGCAGAGGGAGGGTTGGGCTGGGTGACCTCAGGTGCCTTCTAAATATGACCGTTTTTCACACTTAACAACCGTTGCGGGATCCCTGCAGTCACGTGCTCAGATGCTTGGCAAACTGTCTCCTATTTATGACGGCTGCGGTTGCCCCTGCTCCCTTCTTGCGGCCTGACCAGCCAAGTCCATGGGGAAGCCTAAGTCGCTTAACAACCATGTTACTGACATAAATAACAGCAGTATTCACTTAAATGTGGCCAGAAAGGTCCTTGACAACGGTGTCACTTAGCAGCAGAGATGTTCAGCTCAGTGGCGGTCTTAAGTCAAGGACTGCCTGTACAACTTGGCTAGGCCAAAGAAGCTGAATCACCCAAGTTTGAGGCGCGTAGTGTTGACTTAATGCAGCCCCGCTTGCCTACAATCCCTCCCACTACCTGCTCCATGTACCGGTGCCATAGCAGCCTGCGTTCTCCCCCCCACCCCCCACCCCCAGCTCTCACCAGCCTTGCCTGCCTCTTTCTTGCAGATCGCAATCCGGGCCTGTTTCCTGGGCTTTGCATTTGGGTGCGGATTGTTGCTCAGCTTCAGGCAGTCTTCCTGGAAACATTTCGGCTGGTAAGAACAACCATTTTTGAGACTAGATGACCTCACGGGGTCTCTTCCGAATGTTCCAGTCGAGAATTTTCTGCTGTTTTGTGGAGGGTTAGACTAGATGATCTCATAGGTCCCTTCCAAATGCTTCAGTCTAGGACTCCTGCCGTGGACATAGGTCTGGACCAGAAAATCTCCAAGGTCCCTTCCAGCCCTAGGATTCTATAATCTCTTACGATCCCTTTCTCTTCGAAACTTTCAAGTCTAGGATTGTAAGTTGAGGACTCCCGCTAGTAAATTATATATATATATATTGGTTGATTCTTTGCTGATCTTATTACCTGTTGACAGTTCAGGAAACCGTGGCTGGTTTTTGGGTGGGGATTTTCTTGAAGCTTAAAAGACATTTTCTCCTCAATTGCACGTCGCCTTGTTTGTCTCTCTCTCTCTCTTGGCAGGTACATGTGTTCTTTGTCTCTGTTCCATTATTCAGAATATTTGGTCACGGCAGTCAACAATCCCCGCAGCCTCTCCCTGGATTCCTTCCTGCTCAACCACAGCTTCGAGTACAACGTGGCCGCCCTCTCCTCCTGGATCGAGTTCACCGTGGAAAAATTCATTTTCCCAGGTGAAGACTTGGATTTACCATGGTTGGTGGGTGGGTGGGTGGGCAGGGAGGCAGGCAGACTACAGATAGGTAGGATAGACAGACTGATAGGCGGAGGGATGATTGATAGACAGACGGACAGATAGGCTACAGATAGACAGGATACAGACAGATAGGTGAATGGATGATTGATTGAGTGATTGATAGATAGACAGACAGACAGACAGATGATAGACAGACAGACTACAGATAGATAGGACAGGCAGACATAGACGAACGGATGATTGATTGATAGACAGACAGACTACAGATAGATAGGATAGGCAGATAGATAGAGTGATGGACGGATGGTAGATAGACAGGCATAGATGATAGATAGATAGATAGATAGATAGATAGATAGATAGATAGATAGATAGATAGATAGATAGATAGATGATAGATAGATAGATGATAGATAGATAGATAGATAGATAGATAGATAGATAGACAGACAGACAGACAGACAGACGACAGACAGACAACAGATAGATAGGATAGACGGACGGACGGATGATTGATAGATAGACAGAGATATCAATAGATAAGATAGATAGGCGGACAGACAGACGGACAGATGATCGATAGAGAGACAGACAGGATGGATAGGATAAATAGATAGATGAGAGAGAGAGAGAGAGATAAACACACCAACCAGATACCAAACTGCTTTTTCCTTTGTTTTCCAAATCTGCAAAGTCCCTCCTCTGTTGTTTTGTAACTCCAATCAGTCGCTAAATGAACCGTTGCAAATCGAGGCCCATTTTGTCGGAAACGCCCGTCTCTTGGTGTTTACAGGAATGAAGCAGGTGGGCTGGCTCAGCTCCTCCGGGCTGCTGATGGTGGTGCTGGGCGACTTCCTACGCAAGGCGGCCATGCTGACCGCCGGCTCCAACTTCAACCACATCGTCCAGAACGAGAAGTCGGAGTCTCACCGCCTGGTGACGCGGGGCGTTTACGGCTGGTGCCGGCACCCTTCGTACGTCGGGTGGTTTTACTGGAGCATCGGAACTCAGGTAGGCTCAGATCACCCGTCAGAAAATGGGGATTCGTTTAACCAATGAATTGCAGGTAGTCCCCGACTTACAGCCGTTCGTTTAGTGACTGCCACGGCACTGAAAAAAGGGACTTACCACCAGTTTTCACACTTATGACCGTCGCAGCATCCAGGCGGTCACGTGATCAAAACGCAAACCCTTGGCAACAGACTCGTATTCACGACGGTTGCAGTCCCGTTGATCCCCTTTTGTGACCCCCTGAGAAGGAAAGTCAGCGGGGAGCCCAGGTTCAGTTAACAACCTTGTGACTAGCCTAACGATTGCAGTGATTCACTTAACGACCACGGGAAGGAAGGTCACACAATGGAGCAAAGCTCCTTTAAAAGCAAGCAGCCCCCTCCCGCTTCTTGGGGCTCCTTTCTAATATTCTACTTTTTTACCTACTGAATAAAATTTCAAGAAAAAGAAAAGAGAGAAATTCCATAACACAAAAGGAAAGACGGAGGAAGAGGAGGGAAGAGGAAAACACCAACCCCACTGAATCTTTTTGCCCTGCAAGGTTCAAAGAAGCCCCTTAAAAGACATCCAGACTAAATCGTTAAGATGTTTAATAGTAATCTATTCAATTGCTGTGGTTTTTATTTTCTTTTATCTCCTTGGGCCGTGTTGTGGCCGGCCAGTGGCCAGGGGAGCTGGCGGAAGATTCGGAGAGTGAGGAGGTTGGGGAGGGAGATGGGCCAGTCCTGGAGTCTGGGGAAGGCTCGGGCGAGGGCTCCGTGTCGGAGGAAGAGAGGGCCAAGGCCGTATGCCAGTTATCAGCTGCCTTCAGAGTCAGGCATCAGTGAGGCAGAGGAACAGCTGGAGCCTGTTCCCAGTGTGCGCATGCGCAGAGTTGCCAGAGGAAGGGAACAATTAAAGAACAGGGCTCGACTCGGGAGGAAGGCCACAGGTGGAGGATGAATGGCCCCTCCCAGAGGAAATAAAAGAGGAGCGACAGGGGAGTGGAGTTTGCAGGAGACTGTTAGTTCCCTTCATTGGTTTGGAGACTTTGCAGAGATCATCCTGGCAGCTCTCCAAGCCAGAGAAGGTCTGTGACCGTAAATCCTCCCTGGAAAGACTTATCTCCTCAGACCGATGGGCCTTTTTTTCCAAACAGGAAGAATTTTTTTTTTTTTTAAAACCCATTTCCTCCCCCCCCCCCCCTCTTTTTCCCCCTCACTCGCAGGTACTTCTCTGCAATCCCGTCTGCCTGATCGGCTACACCCTGGTGTCCTGGCGTTTTTTCCGCGACCGGGTAGAAGAGGAAGAAAGGGCCCTGATCCACTTTTTCGGAGAAGAATATTTAGATTACAAGAAGAAGGTTCCCTCCGGACTTCCCTTTATCAGGGGCTTCAAAATCGGACTTTGAGACCCGAGACAAGCTTTCACTTAACGCTGGCATCGGGGTGGGGGTGGGGCTACATCCTGCCTCCAGTTTTCGCTAAGCCTGGGGAAAATCCTCTGAGCACGTGCAGAGGGCTCAATTTAATTCTAGAGGTTCCTTTAAAAAAAAACACCCTTTGTTGGAGAATTTACAGGACTGCCTAGAGATCTCTGACCAAGCCATATAATTTTCTTTTTCTTTTCTTTTTTTAAAAAAAGAGAAAATACGCCGTTTGTCGCTTAGGTCTCGCCCCGAGTTCGAATCCCAGCCGGGAATCAAAAGATGACTGAGGGGGGAAAAAAATTCCCGCAGACTATATTTTGCTCCCTCTCCACTCTCAAAAAAATCATGAAAATCTAAATCTCTCTCTCTCTCTCTTCCCCTTTGCCCTTCTTAACAGCCGCTTAATGCTGTCTGAATGAAGCCCGGCCTTAAAATCTTTTGTAAAAAAAATTATAAAATTAATTTTATAAGTTGTGACATTCGCATCCAGCTGTTTGAAGACTGATCTTTAAAATATATATATATATTTTGGGGAAAATGACCGATTAATTTTATAAGTTATAAAATTCGCATCCAGCTGACGTGCAGCATAAAAACTCTTGTTTTCTACCCCCTCTAACAGCCTGCAATAATGTTGGTCTCCCCCCTCAAAAAAGAGAATTGGGGGGGGGGGGAGAAAAAAGGAAGCTTTGGAGGTTATTCCTCCCCCCCCCCTCATCACTTATGCAAAACTTTGATGCGCAAATCTTACGTGTTGATTTCTACACCTGCTTCCTTCCTGTTTTTTTTTTTTAAATTATCGTTATTTTGGCTTTTTTTCCCCTCGGCAGATCGTTTCGACATTCCTTGCTGTTCCTAAAACCTCTGTTTTTTTTTCTTTTTCCGTTTTAATTTCATTAACTTGTTCATTTCAACATTTCGTTTCCGTAAAAGGCTGCAGCGAAATTGTTTTCTAACTTTGCACAGATACAAGTTGGTAAAATCCACACGCACCGTCCTTTTCTTCCTCAAACTTTTCCGATGGTGTTGATTTCTGTTCCCGTTACAAACCAAAGATAAATTTATTAACTTTTTTTTATGGTTATTCTGTTTGCGGCGGTTATAATCCGGAGAGGAATGGCTAGCAAAAAGATAGCAAAATTATCGCTTGAATCAATTTTAGCACAAGTCTGTTGCCATAGAGTGTTTAATAGACACCCTCCGTCTGTCTCCCTTAATGACGCCTGAGGCATGTTAGAAACGAAGGGAAGGTGGGGGTGGAGGGTGGAACCCCCTTTTTCCGTGATGGGGAAACTTGTAGGAAGAAGCAGTTTTAAGGGTTTTTTTTTTAACTAAGTCTAATACTAGCTTCTTTTTTACTTTCTTTTCTTTTTTTCCCCCCAGTCAGGTTGCAAGGATGGCAAAAGTGAAATAAATTAAAACGTCGGGTGGGTTTGTTTTTTTTTTTGTCCTGCAACTGGAAACTGCCAGATGGAAATTAGAAGCAAATATCTCCCCTCGCCCTCCTCTAACAAAGGAGATCAGGTCAGCCTGGCCTTTGGAAATCTTAATACCTTAATCCAAAAATCACCAAGCTAATTTAATTTTAGCAGCAGAACTGAGAGGTTCAAGGCAGATGGCCAGGCATTTTAAGACTGGATCTTCCCTGCTGCATCCCCATCGGCTGTAGATTTTCTAAATGGCAAAGATGCTCTTTCGAAATTGCAAATTGTCTAGCAACGCCAGGAAACGTTTGCCACCCCCAAAATATGTTGCAGCACCCATTAGCCATCGGCAAGCCATTGACTAGAGAATGGAGAACTTCTATCAAATAGGGATTCTTGGAGTCCTAGTGGACAACCGTTTAAATAGGAGCCAGCCGTGGGCAGCAGCTGCCAAAAAAGCCAACACAGTTCTAGGCTGCATCAACAGAGGGAGAGAATCAAGATCACGTGAAGGGTTGATACCGCTTTATAAGGCCTTGGTAAGGCCACACTTGGAATATTTGCATCCAGTTTTGGTGGCCACGATGAAAAGATGTGGAGACTCTAGAAAGAGTGCAGAGCCACAGAGGATTAGGGGACTGGAGGCTAAAACTTATGAAGAACGGTTGCAGGAACTGTCTAGTTTAATAGAAAGAAGGACCAGGGGAGACATGATAGCAGTCTTCTAATATCTCAGGGGCTGCCACAAAGAAGAGGGAGTCAAACTATTCTCCAAGGCACCTGAGGGCAGGACAAGAAGCAATGGGTGGAAACTAATCAAGGAGAGAAGCAACTTAGAACTGAGGAGAAACTTCCTGAGAGTGAGGGCAATTAATCAGTGGAACAGAATTTGCCTTCAGAAGATGTTGGATAGCCATTTGTCTGAAACAGTATAGGGTTTCCTGCCTAGGCAGGTTGGACTAGAAGATCTCCAAGGTCCCTTCCAACTCTGCTATTGTATTGTATTGAATAATTTTTAATGCCCACTCTTGGGAAGAGGGTCGGCAACAGAGCTAAAAAAGCAGAGGCACCAGTCTGTAAAATTTGGGGGTTCAAGGGCCCCGCATGATTCTTTAATGCACGTCCGTCCACCACCACCACCATCACGCAAAATAAAATGCACACAATTGAGACACCAAACCTCCAGAATTCACGAAACAAGCACAAGCAGGTAGGTAGGTAGGTAGATTAGATAGATGATAGATAGATAGATAGATAGATGATTAGTTGATAGATAGATAGATAGATAGATAGATAGATAGATAGATAGATAGATAGATAGATATAGATAGATGATAGATAGATAGATAGATAGATAGATAAATAGATAGATGATAGATACTGGTAGGTAGGTAGATGTAGATAGATATTGGTAGGTAGGTAGGTAGACAGATAGGGTTAGGTAAGACAAGTAAAGAGATAGATGATAGATAGATAGATGATAGATAGATAGATAGATAGATAGATAGATAGATAGATAGATAGATAGATAGATACTGGTAGGTAGATGTAGATAGATATTGGTAGGTAGGTAGGTAGACAGACAGATAGGGTTAGGTAAGACAAGTAAAGAGATAGATAGATAGATAGATAGATAGATAGATAGATAGATAGATAGATGATTAGATAGATAGATGATAGATAGATGATAGATAGATAGATAGATAGATAGATAGATAGATAGATAGATAGATAGATAGATAGATAGATGATAGATACTGGTAGGTAGGTAGATACTGGTAGGTAGGTAGATGTAGATAGATATTGGTAGGTAGGTAGGTAGACAGACAGATAGGGTTAGGTAAGACAAGTAAAGAGATAGATAGATAGATAGATAGATAGATAGATAGATAGATAGATAGATAGATAGATAGATACTGGTAGGTAGATGTAGATAGATATTGGTAGGTAGGTAGGTGGATGGATAGATAGATGAGATAGGTAGACAGACAGATAGGGTTAGGTAAGACAAGTAAAGATGGATAGATAAGGTAGGTAGATAGATAGATAGATAGAGATTCTGGTAGGTAGGTAGGGAGATGTAGATACATACATACTGATAGGTAGGTCGGTAGACAGATACAGGTAGGTAGGTAGATAAAGAGATAAAGGCAGAGAGAGAGTTAGATACTGGTTAGTAGGTAGACAGAAAAACAGACAGGATAAGAAGGATAGATAGATGATAGATAGATAGATAGATAGATAGATAGATAGATAGATAGATAGATAGATAGATAGATAGATAGATAGATATTGGTAGGTAGGTAGATGTAGATAGATATTGGTAGGTAGGTGGATGGATAGATAGATAGATAGGGTTAGGTAAGACAAGTAAAGATGGATAGGTAGGTAGGTAGGTAGATAGATGGATGATAGATAGATAGATAGATAGATGATAGATAGATAGATACTGGGAGGGAGGGAGGGAGGGAGGGAGATGTAGATACATAGATACATACTGGTAGGTAGGTAGATAGATACAGGTAGGTAGGTAGATAAACAGAGATAAAGGCAGAGAGAGAGTTAAGATACTGGTTAGTAGGTAGACAGAAAGACATATTGGTAGGTAGGTAGGAAGGTATTTTTCCACAAAAGGAAAATGGGGCACCCTCAATGCAAAAGGAGCTGGGTTTCCTGGCCTCCTTCCTTGGTTAGACTTTCTGGGGCTCCTGTGGGGTCCGAGAGGGTCTCTGCCCTCATTTTCGTCTTGTTTTTGAAGACTTCGGTGCTTTTTGTTTGCAGGTCCATGGTGGGCGAGCCGAGCGCCTGGGCTTCTGGTTTAGGTGCCCACTCTTTGCCGGGGCTGCCGAGATGGAAAAGGAGGGGGGGGGAATTAAAAAGGCGAGGAAAGATTCAAGCCAAATTCAGATAGTCCTTGACTTACAACCGTCCGTTTAGTGACTGAAATTCAGGCACTTGGCAACTGACTCGTATTTACGACGGTCGCAAAGTCCCGGGGGTCATGTGACTCCCCCTTTGGCGACCTTCCGGCCAGCAAAGTCAACAAGAGAAGACAGATTTGCTTAAAGACCATGTGACTAACTGAACGACCGCCATGTTTCTCTTAAGAATGGGGCCAAACTCACTCAACAACTTAGCCATGGAAATTTCGGGCTCGTAAGTCGAGGACTACCTGGGTGTTTCTGAGAAAGCGTGGAGAGGATTCATGGATCCCCTGGGATCGACCGATCGATTACCTGGGCTGAGACTCGGCTGGGAGGGGTCTGTCTTCGTAGATTTTGAGCAGGCTCTCCGGCTGATCTCCGGTTTTCTCTTTCCACTCCTGGAACCTGCGAAGTGGAGTGGGGGGGGGGTCTGTCCGAGTGAACCCCCAGGGGAGCTTCCCACCAGGCCAGAGAAGCCCCCCAAGAAGTCACAAAGACACACACACACACCGACTTGGTTGCCCCCAAAATGAGTGTGAAATTGGTGCCACAACGGATGCATAGGGGGCCATTCGAAGTGGGGGGGGGCTCGGTGAGCCTTGAATTAATGGAGAATAAGGAGGAGGAGGGGGAAGAATGAAAGAAAGAAAGAAAATGAGAGAAAAGAAAGGATGGATGCAGGCATGCAGGAGGGAGGAAAGAGGGAAGGAAGAAGAAAGGAGAGGGAAGGTAAAAGGGAAGGAAAGGAGAGAGGATGAAAGGAGAAGGAAGGAGGAAGAAGAAAGGAAAGGGAAAGAGAAGGAAGGAAAGGAGAGAAGGAAGGGGAAGGAAGGAAGGAAAAGTTGAGAGAAGGAAGGAAAGGAGCGAGAAGGAAGGTAAAAGAAGGAAGGGAAAGGTGAGAAGGAAGGAGGAAAGGAAAGAATAGAGAGAAGGAAGGGAAGACAAGGAGAGGGAAGGAAAGAAGAAAGGGAAGGAAAGGAGAGAGAATGAAAGGAGAAGGAGAGAAGGAAGAAGAAAGGAAAGGAAAGAGGGAAGGAGAAGGAAGGAAAGGAGAGAAGGAAAGAGGAAGGAAGGAAAAGATGTAAAGAAAGGAAAGGAGCGAGAAGGAAGGTAAAAGAAGGAAGGGAAAGGTGAGAAGGAAGGAGGAAAGGAAAGAGTAGAGAGAAGGAAGGGAAGACGAGAAGGAAGGAAGGAACAGAGAGAAAGGAGGAGGAAAGGAAGCAGAAGGGGGGGGCTGGAGTCCAGGCAGACCACCAGCCATGGCCCAGGAGCTGAGTTTATTGATTAAGCGATCAATGAACCTGCTGGGGGGGGGGGAGGGGGCTCTCCTCACCTGGGCTCCAGCCGCTGCTTGACCCGGGCGATGGAGCGGACGTAGGGGCCGATCTGCTTAGCGATGGCCATCAGGTAGGTGTTCTCCTGCCTCAGCTGCAGCAGGTCATGGAGTTGGGCTGGACGAGAGAAGCCAAGTGGCCCTCCTGAAATTCAACTCTGCGCGCGCTCAGAGGAACCTCCCTCCAAGGGACCTTCCCAAAGACCCTCACCTTCGTAAATCTCTTGCTCGTTGGCCACCCGCTGGTACGTTTCCTCCCAAGTCTGCAACAGCACAAGAAGAGGAAGGGAAGGGGAGAGAATTCAGCCAGGGTGGCGAGTTCCAGAGTTCCCACGAAGGGAATTAAGAGACGAGACCGGTCACCTCTTCAAACTCCGTCCGCCTCATTTCCACTGACGAGAATTCGGAGGCGATTTGGACATCCACCTGGAGGGATTTCTGCAGGATTTCGCCCATGTCCTCCGCCTTGATGAGGGAGTGGTGCTTGGTCAGGTCGCGGTGGAGTTCCTGCACTTGGTCCTTCAAGCTCTGAACCTCCGTCTGTAGTGCCTGCGGGAGACAACGGGGTGCGGGAGGGGCAAGGAAGGGCGCGAAACCAACCCCAGGGTTGGCTGAATTGTCGTAATTTCATTTTCATGCAATTTAAAACGAAATGGGCACCCCAAGTTCAATGCTCCCATCGCGGGGAGGATTTCAAGATGAGCCACTTGAGTGGGATCGTCTAAAATCCATCTTTTCAGTAGCGGGCTGGACTAGATGACCTCCGAGGTCCCTTCCCACCCTACATTGCAAAAGATTCCCATCCAGAACATTTCAAAGATCAAATTTGACTAAAAAGCAGCCCCCAAATTCCAGGAGAAGGCCTTGCTTTGGGATGTCGCTATACATAGAATCATGTTATCCTGGTATGTTACAAGCAGTCCTCGACTTACGACCATCAATTTCCACTGCTGAGCAAGCCAGTTGCCGAATGAGTCGAGCCCAATTCTACAACATTTTTTTTTGGCCACTGTTGTGAAGCAAATCACTCCTGTTCTTAAGTGAATCCAGTGGTCATTAAGGAAATCTGCTTCCTGCATCGTCTCCGCTCATCGGGAGCCGGCTGGGAAGGCCGCAAATTGGAGATCGTGAGACACCCCCCACCCTCCCCAGGATGCTACGACCGTCATAAATACATGTCGATTGCCAAACGCCTGAAATTTGGATCAGGTCGTCATGGGGGAGTGGGGGATGCAACCGTAAGTGCGAGGACTGGCTACAAGTCCTTTTTCAGTGCTGATGCAACTTCGCTAAACGAATGGCCGTCAGTTGAGGACTTTCTTCACTTTTTCTACAAGCAGCCCCCAATTTAACGACTGTAATCAAATCTCGTAAGCCACCACAATCGTTAAGTCGTCGTGACTGCTTTTGCAACCTTTCTTGTGGCGGTCGTTAAGCGAAGGAGGCAAACCCACATTGAACGGAAGCGGGGGGGAGGGGGGTTTCCCCATCCCGCCCTCCTTACCCGATACATGTTCTCGTAGTCCCAGCAGTGGTCAGTAAACGGCGTCTCCCTCCCTTCGGCTAAGAGGACTTTGGTGCTGATGTATCGGTGCATCGTCGCCTTCTTTACCGGCGATCCATCCAGGGGGATTTTTTCATGTGACGCCGAACAGCCGGCCACTAAGAGGGTCTTGGAGCCGGGACCCCCGGACATCCTAGAAGCCAAGGAAAAAAAAATGGAGTTTATTAGCCCTTTCTTGGAAAATCAGGAAGCCAATGAAAAGACAGTTTGGTAAGCAGGTCACAGCCCTGGGACACTGCAACCGTCCTAAGTACATGCCAGTTGCCAAGCCTCTGAATGTTGAGGCTGCAAAGGTTTGTAAGTGTGAAAAACGGCTCTTAAGTGAGTTTTTTTCAGTGCCGTCGTAACTTTGAACAAATGGTCACTAAATGAACTGTCATAAGTCGAGGACTGCCTGTATTACGGCCGGTTGCTGAATCGGACACTTTAGATCGGATTTGGCAGGTTTTTTTATCCACCTCTTGAGTCCTTCCCAAGCACCTGGGACAGGTAGATGGCTGGGGAATTCTGGGAGTCCAGCTGGCTGAACTTAAGTCCTCCAAGCAAAAGAGATGGTGGGAGAGAGCGGCTACCTAAGCCTTCCTAGTGGCGGGGGGGGGCACATTAGCCCCTCTTCCCTAGGACATGAGTGGCTGCCACTGCTGGCCAGCCCCGCCTTCAGCCATCTGCCTAGCCAATAAGGAGGAAGCTGGGGCGAGGCAGTCAGGTCCAGCTGTCGCCATGGGCTAAGTGGCCTCTAGGGTGCCCACTGAACAAGAGACGTACATGTTGCTGTTGCTCAGGCTGGGTCCTATGGCTCCTGTGGCCCCCACCACTGACCGGCGCGGGGACAAGGGCAGCAGGGGCTCCAGGCAGTGGGCGAACTCAGCCCGATATTCACTGTTGATCTGGAAAGAAGGAAAAAAGGAAGGAAGGAAAGAGAAAGAAGGGAGGGAGGCAGGGAGGAAAGGGAAGAAAGGAAAAGGAGAGAAGAAAGAAGTGGGGGATGAAGGAAGGAAAAGGAAGGAAGCAAAGAAGGGAGGGAGGAAAGAAAGGGGGAGGAAAGGGAGGGAGGGATGAAGGAAGGAAAGAAGAGGGAGGGTGGGAAGAAAAAAGGAAGGAAGGAAGGAAAGGAGGGAGCGAGGGAGGAAATGGAGGGAGGGAGGGAGTAGAGAAGGAAGGAAAAAGAAGGAGAGAGGAAGGAAAAAAGGAAGGGAAGGAAGGAGAGGGAAGGGAAGGTGGTAACGTGAGAGGAAGGGAGGAAAAAAGGAAGGAGAGTGGAAGGAAGGAAAAGAGAGGGAGGGAGGATCAGAATTTTGCACAGACAGGCCTGTTAGCTTAGCTCCCCTCTCAATAAACCAATTATCGGGGTTTATCGGCAGTATCCAGGTTTAGCTCACCTTGCTAGTTTGCGAGGGCCTCAACCGATGGGGCTGTTTGACGATCCTTTGCAAGCGTTCCATCAGTTGCTGGAAGCAAAAGAAACCCCTACCTTTACGTCGCTGAGTGAGAAATTTATCGAGTGAGTTTTGCCCCGTTTTACGCCCTTTCTGGCCACCGTCATTAAGTGAACCACCACCGTCGTTGCGCAGGTCCCAGGGTCCTCAAGTGAATCGGGCTTCCCCCGTTGACCTTGCTGGTCCGGAGGTCACAAAGGGGGGCCACCACGTCATCCCTCTGCCCCTCAAGCCTCTCGAAGCCCTGGGTTCAAGTCCCCCCATGCCCCCTGACCCTCCCGGAGGAAGGGAAATCCGACTTACGTAGCCCAAATCCAGGAATTCGGCTTTGTTGGCCGAACTGAGAAAGGCAGAGCAGGTCACCAGGTGCACCTGAAGTCGGGAAACAGGCGCACCAAAGGAATTGGAAATCAAAAGACTTGCAAAGGGGGGAGGAGGCGGGGGGAAGGGGGGGGCTTCATGCCCGGGATATCTTGCTGCAGAGTTTGGGGGGGGAGGGGGGAATTGGTCCCTCCTTACCTGGAGGGTTGGCAGGATGCAAGCCAGGTGAGACAGCTGCTCCTTAAAAGCTTTTTCCTTCTCTTCGTATTGGCTAGAAATGATTTTGAAAAGCCATTTTCAGGCTGTTTTCCTCTCCAAAAAGAGGAAAAAAAACCCTCCGCAGCGGAAAGAGAAAAGAAGAGAAGCAGCAAAGGACAGAACGGGGTGTTACACCTGGAGGTCATCCAGTCCAACCCCCGGAGCTTTGCTGACAGCTGATCCTCGCACTTACAACGGTCACAGCAAACCCTTTGAATTTTAAACGATTTTTTTAAAAAGCCATTTTCAGCTTGTTTTCCTCTCCAAAAAGGGGGGAAAAAACCTCTGCAGCAGAGAGGGAGAAGAAGAGAAGCAGGGAAGGATAGAATAGAGAGGTACACCTGAAGATCATCCAGTCCAACCCCCTGGAGCTTTGCAGAGAGCCGGTCCTCGCCCGTACAACGGTCGCAGGAAACCCTTTCGAGGACGGTTCAAAGCTGCCACAGCACTGGAAAAAAGGGACTGAACGGCCAGTCATAAAAAGGGGATTCAGGGGGACTGCGACCGTTGTAAGTGCGAGTCCATTGCCGAGCATCTGAATTTTGTTCCCGAAAGCACGGGGATGCTGCAAAGGCCACGGTCATAAGTGTGAAAAACTTGAGTCTCTTTTTTTTTCAATGCTGCTGCCACTTCGAACGATCGCTAAACAGACAGTCGTAAGTCCGAGGACTGCCTGCGTACAGGTCGCTGCCCGGTTCTTCCTGGGTGCAAAGCGTTTACCTCTGCACAGCTTTCAGGAGGGTCTTCTTCCTTTCGGCCAGTTTTTCCTAGGGGAAGGAAACGGAAAGGAGGGATTGGGCAGGACCGCCCGCCCTGCAGTGTTGGCCACAGGTGGGCAGAGGTGTGCCCCTCTCACCTGCATGCTGCTGAAGAGGCCGTTGATGGCCGATGACTCCTCATCTGCGCTGTTGCGGACTTCCTCAATCATGGCCTTGAGCAGGACGATGGCCTCGCGGGTGGACGTCTGAAGCTCCTTCACCGCCTGCCACCGACGGACACCTGTCAGAGACGGCTCTCCGAGAGCCTCCCCCGAAGGTTTATGGGGAGCTAGGCTTTGCCAGCCGTGGTTGGCTGCCTCTCGAACCCGAATCTTCTGGGGCGTGGCTCCCAAAGCCGGCCCTTGGGAGGGGGCCAGGGTAAAGTTTGCAAAAAGGGCCCCCGTTTGGAAGCTTTTTCTCGTAAGGAAGGAAGGAAGGAAAATGAAGGAAGAAGAAAGAAAAAAGAGGGAAGGAAGGAAAAGAAAGAAAAGGAAACGAAAGGAAGAAAAGAAAGGAAGGAAGGAAAGGTGAGGAAGGGAAGGAAGGAAAAGAGAAAAAGAAAAAGGGACAGGAGTGGGAGGGAGGAGAGAATGATTGGAAAAGGAAGGAAAGGGGGAGGGTGGAAAGAAAGGAAGAAAAGGAAAATGAAGGAAGAAGGAGGAAGCAAGCAAGAGAGGAAAAGTGAGGGAAGAAGGAAAAGGAAGGAAGGAAAAGGGAAGGGAAGACGGAAGGAAGAAAAGAGGGAGAAGGAGATGGAGGGAAGGAAAGGCATTAAGGAAGGGAGGGAAGAAGGACAGAAGGAAAAATAGGGAGGGAAGGAAAGAAGGAAAGGAAGGAAGGGTGAGGAAGGGAATGAAGGAAAATGAAGGAAGAAGAAAAAAGGAAGAGGGAAGGAAAGAAAGAAAAGGAAAAGAAGGAAACAAGGCTGAGGAAGGGAAGGAAGGAAGGGAAAAAGAGAGGGAAAAAGAAAAAGGGACAGGAGTGGGAGGGAGAAGAGAATGATTGGACAAGAAAGGAAAGGGGGAGGGTGGAAAGAAAGGAAGAAAAAGGAAAATGAAGGAAGAAGGAGGAAGCAAGCAAGAGAGGAAAAGTGAGGGAAGAAGGAAAAGGAAGGAAGGAAAAGGGAAGGGAAGATGGAAGGAAGAAAAGAGGGAGAAGGAGATGGAGGGAAGGAAAGGCATTAAGGAAGGGAGGGAAGAAGGACAGAAGGAAAAATAGGGAGGGAAGGAAAGAAGGAAAGGAAGGAAGGGTGAGGAAGGGAATGAAGGAAAATGAAGGAAGAAGAAAAAAGGAAGAGGGAAGGAAAGAAAGAAAAGGAAAAGAAGGAAACAAGGCTGAGGAAGGGAAGGAAGGAAGGGAAAAAGAGAGGGAAAAAGAAAAAGGGACAGGAGTGGGAGGGAGAAGAGAATGATTGGACAAGAAAGGAAAGGGGGAGGGTGGAAAGAAAGGAAGAAAAAGGAAAATGAAGGAAGAAGGAGGAAGCAAGCAAGAGAGGAAAAGTGAGGGAAGAAGGAAAAGGAAGGAAGCCGAAGGGAAAGAAGAAAAGAGGGAGAAAGAGAATGGAGGGAAGGAAAGGCATTAAGGAAGGAGGGAGGAAAGAAGGAAAAATAGGGAGAAAGGAAGGAAGGAAGGACGAAGACATCCAATTGCTTTTCCACACCTGGTCCCAGCGTGGGCTAATATCCCCCTTGTGCCACATCCTTCCCGCTCTAGCCAGAGGCTGGACTAGATGCCCTCCAAAGTCCCTCTAACCTCAACTCTAAAACTTCAGAAACAGAGGCAGGAAGTCGGCAAATAAAAGCCATTTCCAGCCCCCCCAAAAACATTTCTTCTCTCCTTCCCACTTACCATCACAGCCTGGTCCAATTTCTCACAGCCGCGCAAGTAGGCCGTCTCAATATCGATGCAATGCGCTCGGCTCTCCCTGGAGGACCGGGGGTGGGGGGGTGGGGGGGGAATGGAATTATGTCCTTTTTAGGTATTTGGAGGGGGAGCACAGCACGCTGCTTGTTGTTTGTTCTCTCACAGATTTTTTAAAAAAATCTGAATATCAAGTGTCGAGAGGTTCCCCTGGCTAACTCTTACAACTAAAATGCCAATCTCAATTACGGTCGTAAGTCAAGAACTTCCTTTACGTGTTTCTAAATCTAAACGATGCAAATTGATGGAGGGGGGGGAACCGGACAGACCCTCGATTTTTTTAAATAACAGAAATTGGGCCTGGTCTTGGGGTGGGGGTGGGTCTCCATAATCTAATGAGCTGCTCAAGCAGGAGACCCCTATATAGCCTTTCAGGCTGTCCGTTCAAGTTTAAATTTAATTTAATTTTTTAAATAACCGAATGAAATTCAAATTAAGTTAGATGAAATTCAAATGAGAAGCCCTTCAAACGTCTTTGGCACGGAGGTTGATTCTGAAAGATTGCCAACTTACATGGGCATATCTCGGAAGCAGTTAATGCACAGCATGGATTTTTTCTCCGTGGAGAACATGATGTACAATTCCTCGTGGAGGGCTGGGAAAGAGAGAAAACACAACAGGGACCTGATTTATAAGTCAGGGTTGCAGCCCCCCCCCCCCCAACATCGTACTAAAAAAATGGGAAAAGAAGAATTTCATGCTTTCCAACCGAGAGTCAAATGAATTTCTCCTTTTGGCTGCAAATTCAGATCCCATTTGTAGATCGTAGACGGAGGATGTGGGAAGGAAAAGGCGACAAAAATGAACAAAAGCAAGAGCAAATGATAAGTGGTGATAACTCCTGCCTTGGCCAAGGGGTTGGACTAGAAGATCTTCAGAGTTCCCTTCCAGCCCTATTTATCTATGATTCTCATTCTACGACTCTTATGATTATGTTTTTATGATTCTACAACTCTATAATTCTATAATTCCATGATTGAGATTCTTTGATTCTACAATTCTGATTCTACAATTCTATGATTCTGGTTCTATGATTCTTATGATTTTATGATTCTAAGCTTTTACAGCTATGATTCTGGTTGTGTAATTCTACAATTCCATGTTTTGCAATTCTATGATTTCGAGTCTGAATCTGTGATTTTACGATTCTGGTTCTAGAATTCTTATGATTTTATGATTCTAAGCTTTTACAATTCTGTGATTCTGATTCTTCTGATTCTGCAATTCTATGATTCTGGTTCCGTAATTCTTATGATTTTACAATTCCATGATTCTGCAATTCTATGATTCTGGTTCTGTGATTCTTATGATTTTATGACTGTACAATTTTACAGTTCTGTGATTCTGAGTCTGAATCTGTGATTTTACGATTCCACAATTTTGCAACTCTGATTGTGACTCTACAATTCTAGGATTCCGATTTGATGATTCCGTAGTTCTGCAGTTTTATCCCTTTCTTTTTGGTTCTTTTCTGCTGTATTTTTGCTGCCTAGAAGAAGTGGGGCTGGGCCGCGTTGGGGGCTCGGGTGAAGGGTCACGCATGAGAACATTGCCTCTGAGCACGTACGGCATTTCTTGTGCACCTCCTTCGCCCGCTTGCTCAGCGAGACGATCTCGTGGCGGGAGAACATCCGGGCCTTGTGGGTCTCTTCCCGGCACTTGCCGCACAGCGGCTGGCTGCAGGTGTTGCAGAAGTACATGGCGTCCAGCTCCTTCCGAGACGGAGACGGGAGGGGATGATGGGTATTGGAGGAGAGGAGGAAGAGGAGGAGATGGAGGAGAAGAAGGTAGGAGGAGAAGGAGGAGGAGGAGAAGAGAGGAGGGGAGGAAGGAGGAGAAGGAGGAAGAGGAGAAGAAAAAGGGAGGAAGGAGGAGAAGGATGAGAAGGAGAAGAAGGGAGGAGAGGAGGAGAAGAAGAAGGGAGGAGGAGAAGAAGAAGGGAGGAGAAGGATGAGAAGGAGAAGAAGGGAGGAGAGGAGAAGGAGAAGAAGGAAGGAGAGGAGGAGAAGAAGAAGGGAGGAGGAGAAGGAGGAGGAGAAGGGAGGAGGGGAGGAAGGAGGAGAAGGAGGAAGAGGAGAAGGGAGGAGGAGAAGGAGGAGAAGGGAGGAGAGGAGAAGGAGAAAGAGGAGAAGAAGGGAGGAGAGGAGGAGGAGAAGAAGGGAGGAGAGGAGGAGGAGAAGGAGGAAGAGGAGAAGGGAGGAGGAGAAGGAGGAGAAGGGAGGAGAGGAGAAGGAGAAAGAGAAGAAGGGAGGAGCAGAGGAGGAGGAGGAGAAGAAGAAGGGAGGAAGAGGAGAAGAAGGGAGGAGGAGAGGAGAAGGAGAAGAAGGGAGGAGAGGAGGAGAAGGAGGAAGAAGAAGAAGAGAGGAAAAGGAGAAGAAGAAGGGTGGAGGAGGGGAGGAGGAGGAGAAGGGACACAGATGTGGTCAGAGGAGGCTGGGAAGGGGCTCTTGGAAGTAATTACAGCAGCCACTGCTGCTAAGATAGACTGCTTCGGCACAGGGATGCTCTATTGCTGTGCCTCTCAAGACTTAGCAATTTGAAAACGGGTGGACTTCAACTCCCAGAATTCCTCAGCCTGCATGCTTAGGGGGTTGGCCTAGATGACCCTCAGGGGCCCCTCCTCACCTGCCGCTCTACCATCCTGTAAACTCCTTCTCCCTGCAAATCCTTCTGGGTGGGACTTGACTCCACTTAGTCGGAGGCCCGATTGCATCCCGCCCTTACCTGCTTTGTGCTTTGCTGGTCACAATTCGCACACAGGACATCTTCTTCGTAGTCTCCGGAGCTGTCCACCAGGAATTTGAGCAGCTGATCTTCAGGAGGGAGCCCATTCCCCTTCACGACAGACTGGTAGCTGCAAGGAAGACGCAACCTGGCTTGCCATTCCTAAAAGGAAGGTCTTTGGGGCTCAAAACGAGGCTTATTTGCTGCTAACCGTGACAAACCATGATTTAAACCCATGAGAAACCATGATTAAATCCAGAGGTGGTGGAGGTTTTCAAGAAGAGCTTGGGACAATCATTTGCCTTCGTCCACTTAATATATTGAGTTTTGAGAAACTCTTCCTCCGCAGAAACCATGAGGGCTAGAAACTTAGCTTTGCCAAACGGAGAAGGCGGGATCCTAGAGCGGGAAGGGGCCCCGGAGGTCATCTACTCCAACCCTACTGCCCGGTAAGGCGGTCACAAAGCCAGGGAGGGGCCGTCCTTACCCGCACAGGGGACACGCCAGGCGGCTGTCGGTGGCTCGTCCCCGCAGGCAGCTGGCGCAGAAGTTGTGGTAGCAGTCCAGGAGGCAAGGCTGCTCGTACGGCTCGTGGCACAGGAAGCACACCAGCGGATGGCAGTTGCCCTTGTCGAGTTCGCACAGGGTCTCCAGCGGGGTGAAGATCCCGCCCGACATCTGGAGGCCGAGAGGGAATCAGCGGAGGAGCTGAAGGGCTTTTCCTGCCTAGCCGCAGAGACCTGTGGCACCCTGAAGCCCGCAGATTTATATTTTTTAAAATTTGTTATTTTATCTTAGCTTGTTTATTTTATTTTTGGTTCATTACACAGTCCTCAGGATGTTCACACTTTATATTATTATTGTTGTTGTTATTATATACTTTGTTCATTAAACATGAAACTTATTATCTCTTATTATCTTATTATCTCTTTTATTCATTAAACTCAATCAACTGAACATTTAAAAATGTGTCACAAATATCATAGACTGGCTGCTAATGGCTGATATGGATTAAGCAATATTATCAATAGTAATATTAGTATTATTAGTATTATTAGTGTTATTATTTTACTTTATTCTATTATAGTTTTATTTTTTGCTCATCGCACAGTCAGACGGATGTTCACACTTCATTTTATTATTATCATTTTATTTTACTTTCTTTTATTATTATTTTTTAAATATTAACAAACATATAAAATACACACACACAAAACTTAGACGTACAACACATTTACACAATGCAATACAAACAGGAGCTTCCTGTTCTTTCCAGTAGCAATTGTCAATCGATAGCGCTCACCTTATATTATTTCCCATTCAATTGTATTTCATTTGAGTTTCACCATTCTTAACTTTCTTATTTTACCCATAACTATTATTTTTGAGTTTTGTTATATTCCTTCATTGATTCTTGTTTCTTTCCTCCATCCACCTATACCATTTATCCCATATCTGGTAGAATTCTGATTCTTCTTTTCCCTGAATTTCTTTAGTTAGTTTGTCCATTTCAGCACAGTCCATAACCTTTCTTATTATTTCATCTTCGCTTGGGAGTTAGTTTGTTTTTCCATTTCTGGGCAAAGGCAATCCTTGCTGCCGTAATTATATGTAGTATTAAATACTGGATTTCTTTTTTGTATTTCGCAGACATTATTCCTAATTTAAAAAATTCCGGTTTTCATTTTATTTTAACCCCCGTTATTGCCTCCAGCCAATTTTTGATCTTTTTCCAAAAAAATTTAGCCTCCTCACAGGTCCACCATAAGTGGTAATACGTTCCGTGTATCGATTAGCATTTCCAACATTTTGGGGAGGTATTTGTTGATATTTTAGCTAACCTTGTTGGTGCCAGGTGCCATCTATAAAACATTTTGAACTGGTTTTCCTTGTACGCAACTGAGAGTGTCATTTTTAAGTTTGTTCCCCAAAATTTTTCCCATTTGTCTAATTCAATATTATATCCAAAGTTCTGCTCCCATTTTATCATTTGTTCTTTCACAATTTCCTCTTCCATTTTATACTTCAGGAGAAATTTATATATACTTTATTTTATCCTATGATAGTTTTATTCTTGGTTCATCGCACAGTCAGACGGATGTTCAGACTTTTATCTAGCTTAGTTTAGCTTAGCTTATAATTTAGTTTATAATATAGTTTAGTCGAGTTTATATTACAGTCTAGTTTATAGCTTACCATAGTTTGCATTACGTTTTATTTTGCAAGGTGCGTTGCAAAGCAGCCAAACTGCTCAGATCCATAAGGGGAATTAATAAATCGAATACAATCCGCCTGATCAGTGGGAAGGAAGAGGAGCCCTTTGTGTCTCTGAATGGTGTAGAAATTAGAACCATCCCAGAACAGCAACTCCCGCAGAGAAGCAACAGGAAGCCTCCTGGGCTGAGAAATTTCTGGGACTCACAAAAGTTTCCTGTTGTTTCGTTTGTGCCTTTGGTGCCGAAGCGCAGCAGTAAACTTGGCGTGTAGGAGAATTATCTCTGCATTTTGACATCTCCCAGGTGAACATAACCCCGGTTTATTTATAGCTTGTTGCAAAGAATAGATATATTTATGGAATGTTTTTGTTTGGGAGCACCGGGTTATTCTTATTTGTCCCAGTGGCCATCTGGGAACTTCCATCCCCCTCTAAAAGGGGCTTAATTTGTTGCCTCCCCCCCTTTTACTGATGGAAGATATGGAGATGGGGACACACAAAATGCTTTCTAAAGAAAATATTCGGGTGGATTATTTCAAGAGTTTCCCCATAAAATGTCCAAAATGAAAGTTTGCTCACTTCCATAGCGGCCTCTTCTGGCAGAATTCAGAAAGGGAGGGTGGAAGGGAACAAGGAAGGAAGGAAGGAGAAAGGAAGAAAGAAAGGGAGCAAGGAAGGAAGGAGAGGGAAGAAAGAAGGAAAGGGAGCAAGGAAGGAAGGAGAGAGGTAAGAAAGGGAGCAAGGAAGGAAGGAGAGGGAAGACAGAAGGAGAGAAATGGAGGGAAGGAGCAGGGAAGGAAGGAGAAAGGGAAGAAAGGAGATAAATGGAGGGAGGAAAGAAGGAAAAAGGAGAAATAAGATGAAGGGAGGGAGGATAGAGGATAGAAGGAAGAGAGGGAGGAAGGAAAGGAGGGAGGAAAGAGGAATAGGTTGGATAGAAAAGAAAGGAAAAGAGGAATGAAGTGAAGGAAGGAGAGGGAAGAAAGAAGGAAAGGGAGGGAGGGAGGGAAAAAGGAAGGGAGGAGAAAGGGAAGAAAGAGAAATGGAGGGAGGAAAGAAGGAAAAAGGAGAAATGACAAAAAGGATGAAGGGAGGGAGGAAAGAGGAATAGAAGAAGGGTTGGATAGAAAAAGAAAGGAAGAGAGGAATGGAGGGAAGGAAGGAAGCTCTTAGGTTTGCATTTTTCTCTTTGCAAAAACTAAAAGAGGATTTCCCCATCTTTTTCCCCCTCCCTCCTCCCTGGACACAGACCGGTCCATTTCTCTGGGAATCATTTCTGGCACCAAGCCAACCCCCGGCCTGCCTGGAGTTATTTATAATAACAACAATAGATAAAAATACCCTCCTCTAATCTCAGCCCAACCCCCACCCCAGCCGGGCAGAGCTAAAAGCCAGAAGTGGGCCAGGGGAAAAAAAACGTACTTTGAATTTCTGCTTCTCGGTTTTCTGCCTCTCTTCCGGTGGATCCCTGCTCCTTTTTCGATCCAGTAGATGTTTTTTCTCCCCCACTTCTGTTCAAAAGCTCTGCTGCTTTTAGCTGGCCAGTCCAGCTCTGAAACCACAAATCATCTCCTCTTCCAGGGTTACAGGTTTTTAAAATGAAATAAATTCTACTGGCAAAAGCCTCAGGGCCAAAGAGAATTTCCCACTTGCAGGAAGGAAGGAGAAGGGGAAGAAAGAGAAAGAGAGCAAGGAAGGAAGGAAGGAGAGAGAGGGAAGAAAGGAGAGGGAGGGAGCAAGGAACAGAGGGAGAAAAGGGAGCACTGAGCAAGGAAGGAAGAAAGGAGAGGGAAGAAAGAAGGAGAGAAAGGGAGGGAGCAAGGAAGGAAGGAGAGAGGGAAGAAAGAAGGAGAGGAAGGGAGGTAGCAAGGAAGGAAGGAGAGAGGGAAGAAAGAAGGAGAGGAAGGGAGGGAGGGAGCAAGGAAAGAAGGAGAGAGGGTAGAGAGAAAGGGAGCAAGCAAGGAAGGAGAGGGAAGAAAGGAGAGGGAGGGAGGTAGCAAGGAAGGAAGGAGAGAGGGAAGAAAGAAGGAGAGGAAGGGAGCAAGGAAAGAAGGAGAGAGGGTAGAGAGAAAGGGAGCAAGCAAGGAAGGAGAGGGAAGAAAGGAGAGGGAGGGAGGGAGGGAGCAAGGAAGGAAGGAGAGAGGGAAGAAAGAAGGAGAGAAAGGGAGGGAGGGAGGGAGCAAGGAAGGAAGGAGAGAGGGAAGAAAGAAGGAGAGAAAGGGAGGGAGGGATTTTAAGAATTAAAGACTAGGCAGAGTTGAGAGAGAGTCTTGCAGAGGGACGAAAGGCAGCGTCCGGCATCGGCCGAGGAAGGGGGGGAGCTGTTTTCTCCCCCGCTTGGAGGGGCTCCCGAGCCGTGTTCGGATCTCGTCCTCTGCTGCTGTCACCGGAGCCTTTTCCCTTTTCCGGGAGGCCAAACCGTTGCTGGTGGGCTTGGCCAAGGACCGTCCAAGGTCAGATGCCACGTTTGATCCTGGCCAGGAGAGGCCTTTGACTCCTTTGGGGTCTGAGAAGCCCTCGTAAAGACGTAAGGCCACCTAATTCATCAGTTCAGTTAGAAGAAAAGGGAGGGTCCCCCAGAGGTCATCCAGATCAACCCCAAAGTGTACGCTTGCGGGTGATATTTCCTTTGATTGAAGCTTATGAGCCAAGATTTCTGCCCTTTATCTCTCATCTCTCCTGTCTGTCTGTCTAACTTCTCTCTCCCTCTCCCTCCCTCCCTCCCTCCCTCCCTCCCTCCCTCTCTCTCTCTCTCTCTCTCTCTCTCTCTCATTCTAATATCTATCAAATTTCTACCATCTATCTATCTATCTATCATCTATCTATCTATCATCTATCTATCTATCTATCTATCTATCTATCCTATCTATCTCCATCAGTCCATCTGTATTCCTCTGTGTATTATCATCTATCTATCCCTTTGTATCATCTGTATCTATTACCTATATCATATCAAATTATCTATATCATCTATCTATCTATCTATCTATCTATCTATCATCTATCTATCTATCTATCTATCTATCTATATCTATCATCTATCATTTAATTATTCGAGGAGAAAGTTAGGCTGACCCAGGGCCCGTCCGTGGCCTTGAGTGGCCTTGCTGAACCCCAAATGAAGTCACTTGATCCCAGCTGAGGTTTCCCCTTTAGATGCAGGGGGGGGGGCTTTTCAGCAGCTTTTGTTTTTCTACTTTATTCCCCCCCCCCCACCTCTCCTTCCGCAATGAGGTTGAGGATTCCTTTGGGAATCTGATAATCTTCCCTGGTTGAAGGATGAGTGTCCATGAACTACTGTCAGCTGGGGGGGGGAAGAGGGGGGTATGAGGAAGCAGCACTTTCTACCCGGCACCCCAAGCTTCCCCCCCTCAAGGGTTTGCAAAAGGAGACCCCAGGGAAATGTCCATGGGAAGACCAAGTTGGAGGAATTCACACTTGTCAATCAGGCAAGGACGCACAATTCCTCCCCGGGTCCTGAGAGAAACTAGGGGTGGTTTTCCCCAAAAATTGTGACCTGGTTCTCCTCCTGCTGCCCCGGGGGCTTTCCTCTACCCCCCCCCCCAGCCCCCACCCCCTCCACCCAGGCAAGGCCACAGCCCTGCGCCTGCCCCGCCGTTGCCAATTCCCACGTCTCGCGTCTTTGGCAAAGCCGAGCCCTGGGGATTGCCACACTGCCCCGAGACGGGTGGGGAAGCCGGAGGAAGCCTGGGTGACTCACGGCACCCGCTGGACTGCAGCCAGATCGAAACTGGGAGCCGTCCCTTGCCCGCGGGGCTCGGGAGCCGTTCTCGGGCTGCAGGGCGCATACCTCCTCCCGCCTCCGGTGGGGAGCAGCTGGCACCCAGGGAGCCACCGGGTGGGGTGGGGTGGGGAGCCTGGGATGGGCAGTGGAGGGGGGAAACACAGTGGTTTCCCCCCTCCTGTGTTGGAAGTTGGGGCGCTTTGTTTTTCTTGTTTTGTAGTGTTTCCAAATCTCTTGCATTTCAGTTTCTCGTTTCAGTTCTCTCCTTTCATCTCTCCCGCTTCCTCCCATTCTTTTTTACGTTCCTTCGTTCTGCCTCCCTTCTTCTATCCCTCTTTTCCTTCCTTCTTATTTCATTCCTATCCCCCTTCCCTCCTCCCTCCCTTCTTCTGTCCCTCTTTTCCTTCCTTTCTTCTCTCCTTCCTTCCTTTCTTCTTTCCTTCCTTTCTTCTTTTTTCCTCCCCCTTTTTCCTTCCTTCTTCCCTCTCTCTCCTTCTTTCAACCTTTTCTTTCTTCCTCTCTTTTTTCTTTTTCTTTCTTTCTTTCAAGCCTTCCTCCCTTCCTCTCTCCCATCTATCCTTCCTCCCTTCATTTTTTAATCCTCTTTCTTCTCTCCTTTTCCCTTCCTTCCTTCCTCTCTTCCTCCCTCCTCCTTCTTCCTATTCTCCCTCCCTCCCTTCCCCTCTCCCATGCATCCTTCCTTTCATTTTTTCTTCCTTCTCTTCCTTCTTTCCTTTTCCCTTCTTTCCTCCCTTCCTTCTATCCTCTTTCCATTTTCTCTTCTTTTTTTGTTTCCTTCCATTCTTTCTTCCTCCCTCCCTCCTCTCCTTTTCTTTCATCTCTTCTTCCTTCCTCTTCTCAAATTTAAACTCCAACCTTTGTCGCTTTTAATTCCCCCTTCGTGCCAAAACCCACAAGAGATTCATTCGGTATTTCTTCCCCCCTCGTCCAATCCATCCTTCCGTTTGCAGTTTCTCCATCTTTTTTCCCCTGGCAACACCAGCCCTGTGTGCTTCCCTTCACAAACTAACTGTGCTTTGTGCACACTTTGGCCCAACACGCTTCCAAGAACTGGCGAAACCCCTTCAAACCAGCCTGAAAATATTCATTCTGGAGTCTCCAGTTAAAAAAAAAAACAGAAATGGAAACTCCCCAAAGGAGCAAAATCAACATCTCTGCTTTTTTCTGGCAGGGATTTTTTTTTTTTTTTTTTGGCTCATTTCAGAGAGCAGATTAAGAGAAGGACAAAAATGTGTAAAAATAGATATATAGATATATATAAAGGTATACATGTATGTATGGATAAAAAGAGTATAATGGAGCCTTAGCGATGTGGAAATGTTGCAAAGGTGATACTTGTGTTTTTTTTAAAAAAGGAAAAAAAAGTTTAATAAAAACATTTCAAAGAAAGACAGAAAGGACAATAAAGGTAAGCCCCTCCAAACATGATTGCAGAAAACGGGGGGGGGGCTCCTCCACACCTGGAATGCTCTACTCGACTCCGTTGTTACATCCCCAAACCCCCAAAACTTTAACCTTAGACTGCCTACAGTCGACCTCACGCCGTTCCTTTAAAAAAAAAAGTTTTATTTTTCTTTCTCATATATACATTCACGAATACACATTCTCACAAGTACTATTCATATTGATATGTTCTCTTTTAACATTGATCACAATTCATTTAAAATTTTAAAGACGTAATCGGGGTCTCTTTCGTGCCACTCCATGCATCCATCTTATTTTACTACTACCCTACTCCTTCCTTCTTTCTTCCCAACCTCCCTTCTTCTTTCCTCCTCTCCTTTATCTTTTCTCCTTCCCCTCCCTCTCCCCCACTCCTCCTCTCTTCTTCCTCTCCCTACCCTCCCTCTCTCCTACTCTTACTAGCCCTCCCTCACTTCCTCTCCTTTCCCCTTTCTTCTTTTCCTCTCCTTCCTCCCTCCTTCCGTTGTTGTGTTTACTTATTTTCTTCTTCACCCTGATGGATTTTGGGGAGGGGGCCTCACCCCCATTCCTCAGAGGTCTGTAAAGGGTTCGTGCAAAAGCCCACCAGTGTTACTTCCGTCCCTCTCCTGCTGTCCCCATTTATCTGCATTGACTTCCTTTGTACGTGTTTCTGTTCATACTTCTGCCTGTTACCTTGTACATGTTTCACAAACAAAATAAAATATATAAATAAAATATAAAATAAAATATAAAATAAAATATAAAATAAAGTAAAATAAAATAAAATAAAGTAAAATAAATAAAATAAATAAAATAAAATAAATAAAATAAAATAAAGTAAAATAAATAAAATAAATAAAATAAATAAAATAAAGTAAAATAAATAAAATAAATAAAATAAATAAAATAAATAAAATAAATAAAATAAATAAAATAAATAAAATAAATAAATAAAATAAAATAAATAAATAAAATAAATAAAATAAATAAAATAATAAATAAAATAAATAAAATAATAAATAAAATAAATAAAATAAATAATAAAATAAATATAATAATAAACAAAATAATAAACAAATTAAAAATGCAGGCGGGGGCGAGTGCCAATCCCCCCCCCCCCAATTTTAGTTCTCATTTGCAACTCAGGGACTCGCAAAATAACAACCACAACAAAACAACAACCAGGGAAACTGTGCAAACGATTCCTTGCCCCCTTTTCCTGGGTAAATCCCTTTTTCCAAGCGGGACGCCCGAAGCCTTGGACGGAAGCCCCATAACTCTCTCCCAGGAAGGCCGAGCACATTCTTTGCCTGGGGCCACCCCACGGAGGCCTCCGCCCAGCCCCTCGCAGGGCCAAAAGGGCCTTTTTTCCCACGCTTTTCGGGCAGGAGCGCACGGCCGACGGGTGCCAGGTGCCCCAGGGGCATGGAGGCCTCGCCCGGTCTCTGTAACCACTCAGCGAAACTGCTTATTCACCCCGCCGCAAGCCATGTGGGTGGCTGAGCTGAGCACGGGGTGGAACAAGTCCAGGCGGCTGGCTTCCCTTGCGCTGTTGCGGCCGAGGTACGTGACTCGGTTTCCCCGAGGTCAGGGAAAAAAGCAAAACCACAAAGGAGATGCTACCATGTTGGCTTGATTGATCTGGGAACACAAGAAATGTTCTCGAAGGGACCTCGGAGGTCTTCTAGCCCCACCACCCCCTTGCTCAGAGTTGGGGGTTGGCCTAGATGACCTCCAGGACCCCACTCTGAAGGATCCTGCCTTCTTCTACCTTGGGCAAAGCTAAGTTTCTAGCCCTCGTGGTTTCCCAAGAGACACAGAGATAAGAGTTTCTAGAAAGTTGGCATTAGACAGCTATGATTAAACCACCATTAAACCATGGCTTGCTTCTTGGGGTAACTTGCCCCTCTGCAAAGCAACCAAGATTTGTGTCTTGGTTTAGCAGCTCTGCAAAGTGCAGGTAGTTCTCGACTTACAACCGTTCATTTAGTGGCCATTTGAAGTGACAACACCACAAAAAGTGATTTGGGACTTAAGTGACTTAAAACTAACTTTAAAACGTTTTCTTTGAAACTGAAAAGAAACTTTAAAAACTTTTTTAAAACTTTTTTAAAACTTTAAAAGTAACTAAAAACTTTTTAAAAATTTCTTTAAAACTTCTTTTAAAACTTTTTAAAAAACCTTTTAAAACTTTTAAACTTTACCAAAAAAAAATCCCACAGGCTGAAAGGAGAAACTCGCCACCGCCTGACAAAAAGGCTCAGGTATTTTCCTCCAGTGAAGAAAGAAGAAGGCGTCATCCGGAGGCCAACCGAGATTCTTCTCCCTGCCCTGAGGGGGTATCTAAGCGAAGGCACCTTGCCCTTGGCAGGCGGGCAGGTTCTCAGCAGCAGCTGGAGAGAAATTCCTGCCGTCTGCCTTGCCAGCTAGATCAGATAAGGGGCCTCAGCCGGGAGTGGAAAGCCCGATTTTCATTGGAAAGTTACATGGACAGAAAGTCTCAAAGTCCCCCTCTGTCTCCCCCCCCCCACCTCGCCTTCACAGCCCAAGAAACTTGGGAGGGTCCCTTCAGAGACCATCTGTATTTTCTTTTTCTTTCTTTCTTTCTTTCTTTCTTTCTTTCTTTCTTTCTTTCTTTCTTTCTTTCATCACCTATCTTCTACATATCCTTTTTCCTATATATCTATATTATATCTATCTATCCATCTATCTATCTATCCTCTATTTATCCATCCACCCATTTCTCTCTCTCTCTTTCTCCTTCTCTGTGTCTGCCTCTCTGTCTGCCTGTATCATATATCTATCCATCCATCATCTGTCTGTCTATCTATCTATGTATCTATCTATCATCTATTTATCTATCCATCCATTCTCTCTCTTTATCTATCTATCTATTATATCCGTCTAGCGTTCTGTCTGTATCTATCTGTCTGTCTTTCTATCCATCCATCCATCCATCCATCATCTGTCTATCTTTTTATCTATATCATTATCTATCTGCTTGTCATATCTATCTATCCATCCATCCCTTATCCACCTGTCTGTCTGTCCCTCCATCCAACCATCCTATCTATCAATCATCTATCTATTCTATCTGTCTGTCTTTCTGTCTGCATCATCCATCTATCTATCTATCTATCTATCTATCTATCTATCTATCTATCTATCTATCTATCTATCTATCTATCTCTTTGTCTGTCTGTCTGTCTATCTATCTATCTATCTATCTATCTATCTATCTATCTATCTATCTATCTATCTATCTATCCACCCATCACCTGTCTATCTTTCTATCTAGCTCATTATCTATCTGCTTGTCATATCTATCCATCCATCCATCCCTTATCCCTCTGTCTTCTGTCTGTCCCTCCCTCCCTCCCTCCATCCTATATATATCAATCATCTATCTATTCTATCCATCTGTCTTTCTGTCTGCATCATCTATCTATCTCTTTGTCTGTCTATCTATCTATCTATCCATCCATCACCTGTCTATCTTTCTATCTAGATCATTATCTATCTGCTTGTCATATCTATCTATCCATTCATCCATCCATCCATTATCCATCTGTCTGCCTGTCTGTTTATCTGTCTTTCTGTCTATCCATCCATCCTTCCAATCCAATCTATCAATCATCTGTCTGTCTGTTTCTCTGTCTGTCTGTCTGTCTGTCTGTCTGTCTATCTATCTATCTATCTATCTATCTATCTATCTATCTATCTATCTATCTATCTGTCATCTATCTCCATCCATCCATCCACCCACCCACCCACCCACCCACCCACCCTCCCTCCCTCCCTCCCTCCCTCCCTCCCTCCCTCCTTCCTTCCTTCCTTCCTTCCGTCCTCTCTTTCTCTCCTCCCATCCTGTCATTCTCTCTCTATCTCTGGATCCCGATCTACAACGCCAGAGTCTCCTCTGGCCTCCAAACCCAGACGTGGCAAATTCCACAAAATCACAGATTGCCGCAGCCGAAGGGGCTTTTGCTGGAATCCCTGCCGAGTATCGCTGCTTCAGCCCAGACCCTTCGGGGCGGGGGGGGGGGGGTGAGAGCTGCTTTTTAACTTTTAATTTTCTAATCCTTTTCAACAGGTTCGGCTCCCTCCCGGCTGCCTTTCTGGATTTGGGAAATAGGTCGGCGTCAGCCCAGGGTTTCCAGCTAGTAATTAAACAATTGCAACTCTCTTTCCCGGCGCTCGATCGGGCGACAAATTTGCATGGGGGGGGGGGGAGGAAATATTTGCCGCGTGTTTAAATCTCACCTGTCATTTGGCTGCAGTCATCCCTCGGTGTCCCAATTAGGAGGAACCGGATTTGCAGCTCCTAATTGGACGTCTGAAACCTTCCCTTGGCTCTGGCTTCACCAGGTTTTCTCAGTGGCATTTAAAATGAGCTGGGTCAGCCCCAAAAATTCACCCGTGAAACTTGCCGGCTGCGACGCAACCCAAGGAGACGGTTGTTTAAATCCCCCCCCCCCAAAAAAATCAGATTTGAGCCCCAGATGCCAAGGGTTCGAATGGAATCTGAGGGTGGGAAGGATGCACCAATTTGTTTTATGTTTATTTAATACTGGTAGTCCTCAACGTGTGACCATAATTTTAATCGTGACCACAGGAATGCAGCAACAGTTGTAAGTGTGAAAAGCAGTCCTAAGTCTGTTGCTTCAGAGCTGTTGTCATTTCAAGTCACTAAGTGAGCTGTTATAAGTCGAGGACTCTCTGTGATTCCTTAAGAACTTCTCAGAGTAGCCCAGGTGTGCTGTTCAACAGAGACAGAGAGAGAGGGAGAGAAAGAGAGGGGGGGAAGAAAGACAGAAGGAGGCAGAGAAAGATACAAAAAGAAAAAGAGACAGACAGACAGAAAAAAGAGAGATAGAAAGAGACAGAGAGAAAGAGAGGCAGAGAAAGAGATAGAAGGGGAAAGTAAAAGAATGAGAAAAAGAAAAACAGAAGGAAAGAGAAAAAGAGAGGCAGAGAAAGACAGAGACAGAAAGAGAAAAAAGATAAAGAGACAAAAAGAAAAAAGACAGAGAAAAAGAGAAAGACAGAGAAAGAAATAGAGAAAGGGAAAGACAGAAAGGCAGAGAAAGAGACAGAGGGAGAAAGCAAAATAAAGAGAAAAAGAAAAAGAGAGAAGGAAAGAGAAAAAGGGAAAAACAGAGAGAGGGGGGGAGAAAGAAAAAGAGAGGCAGAGAAAGACAGATCCAGAAAGAGAAAGAAAAAAAGATAAAAAGAGACAGAAAAAAGACGAAAAGAGAAAAAAAAGAAAGAGAAAGAGAGAGAGAGAGAGAAAGAAAGATAGAACAAGAGAGACAGAAAGAGAAAGACAGAAAGAGACAGAGAGTCCGAAAAGAGAGAAATGGAATGAGGGAAAGAGAAAGAAAGAGAGAAAGAGGTGCGGTTCTTCGCCTGAGGCAGTTAATTACCTGTCTGCTTTTGAAACCTCCCAAGTGAGCCATCAAAAAGCAATTACAGGTTGTTTCTAGAAAGAAGTGACAGCACACGGAATGCACAAGGAAGGCGGCGTCCGAAAATTCACAGAGCGCCTGCAGAACTGCCCGACACATGCTTGATAAATGGCTGACAGAAGTCCCGATGGCAGGGAAGGTGTGGAGGGGGAAATAGGCTGGGGTTTTTGGGTTAAATGTCTGTGTTTTTCCAAACTCTCTTTTCTCTGTCTTTCTCTTTTTATCCTTCTTTTTCTTTCTCCTTCTATCACTCTCTTTCTCCATCTCTTTCTTTTTGTCTTTTTCTCATTCTCTCTCTCTCCTCTCTCTCTGTCTTCCTCTTTTTCCATCCCTTCGCTTCTACTTTCCCTCTTTTTAAAAAAAAATATGTGTCAAATTTATCTGTGCCTTCAATTTTCAATAAACGTTTCCTTAAGTCTTGTCTGCTTCCCCCACTTCAGCGAGAAATCTCTGGATTAATTCAGTTCAACTCTGATTTTGTGGCTTAAATAAAACAAAGTAGAAAAACCAACACAGAGCAGAATTCTTTAGGCCTTTCATTTATCTTTCAATTACCAATTTCGTTGTATTTAAGTACAATAACAATAAAGATTATACTTATCTTGAACACTTCCTCCCACCCACCCCATCCCGAAAAAAACCCCTATTAAAACATGAAATCTGGGTAAATTCCAGCTGATTTGTCTCTTCTTCTCAACTTTTCAAAGTTTTTTCCCCCCCTAAAGAATAAATCTGGGTGGTTCATCAAAGCTTTTTGTGCAACGGGAATAAATGACACATGAAATGACACAATCGGAAGTTTTTAAAAAACCCATTCAAAACTCATTTTTAGATGTCCGAAAACGAACCAATATTTTTAAGCGTAACATTCTCAGCAACATGTCCATCTTCTGGCTGAAAAATCAGATTAAAAGCAGTAAACAATTGACACGGGTTTGAAAATCAATTCAGACATTTTTATTGGCTATCAAAATGTACTCATATATTATTTATATATATACAGAATTAAAGTGCTGTTCAGTCTTTTTGGCAAGTACCAATAGTTGTGCAAAGGTACACACCAGGGAGAACAAGGCAGGGCAATCCCCAAATTACGACCACTGCTGGGGACCAGAATTTAAATTACTAAGCCATGCTGCCGTTAAGGGAGTCCCACATGATTTTATGACCTTTTCGCCATTGGTTCTTAAGCGAATCGCTGTTGTTATTAAGTGAATCACACGGTCGTTAAGCAAATCCAGCTGTGCTTGTGGGAAGCCGTTTGGGAAGATCGCTGGTTGACAAGGGCCTGTGATTTGATCACCTGACTGTGGGGATGTGGCAAATGGTCATACATGTGAGGACTGGTTGTCAGTCACTCTTCTCAGTCACTTTGGTCACCAAAGGAGAACAGTTGCAAGTCGAGGACTTTCTATAATGCAGCACCCGGAGGGGGGGGGTTACTGGCCTGTGGCCCTTTTGTGTAATAACCACAAAGGAGGTTATGAGGTTGAGGTTAGAGAGAGAGAGAGAGAGAGAAAGAAAGTGAGAGAAAGAGAAAAAAGAGATGGAAAGAGAAAGGAGAGAAAGAGACAAAGAAAGAAAAAGAGTGAGAGAAAGAGAAAAAAGAGAGATGGAAAGAGAAAGAACAGGAGAGAAAGAGACAAAGAGAAAGGAAGAAAGAAAAGTGAGAGAAAGAGGAGAAAGAGAGAGTGATAGAGAAAGCGAGAAAAAGAAAGAAAAAGATGGTTTAAATTAAACAAAACACCAGATTTCCATGTGGAATATAGTTAACCCTAAGAACTGACCCACAAGTTTTTGCTTTTTAAAAAAAAAAGGGGGGGGGGAAATCGAGCGCACTTAAAAGAGTCAAAAATATAGAAGCGTCTTAAGGCCGAACAGGCACTCCTGCAGAGACACATCAAACCACCTTCCACACTCCTGGCGCATACACATCTTTTTTCCGGGGCAGAGAGGGGGATTATAAAAAAAAGTCCCAAACTGGGCAGGGTGAAGATTCCCCCCCCCCTTTACCAGGGTCTCCACAGGAGGGGAGGCTGGGCGGGCGGGGAACACCCCCAAAAGTCCTCCTGGTCCCTTTGGCCAGCGGGGCCCAGGGGCGCCTCCACCCGCTGCGTTGGGGCCAAGTCCTCTGCCGAGTGTGTGCAGTTGCGGTGCCAATCGCAGTCCTTGAACGTCTGCTGGAGGCGGGCCAAGAGCTGGTTGCAAGCCTCCGGGCTCAACAGGTTGTACTTCGGGATCAGCGTCGCAAAGTGGGACAGGCAGGTGTGGTACCCTTCGCAGTAGCTATCCACTGATCCTACGGGAAGCAAAAACTCAAATTATTCCCCGATTCGGGCAGTTCTGGACTTAAAACAATTCGTTTAGTGACCCTTGGAAGTCACGACGGCAATGACAAGAGTGACTCGGGGCCGTTGTTAAGTGAATCCCTGCAGTTCTTAAATGAGTCCCACGGCTGTTTAGTGAGTCCAGTTTCCCCCCTTGATTTTTCTTGTTGAAAGATCGCAAAACACGATCGCCTGATCTTGGGACACTCAACCGTCATAAGTCCATGCCAGTTGGCAAGCCTCTGAATTTTGATCACATGACCACGGGGATGCCACAGTCGGTCGTAAGTGTGAAAAATGGTCCTTAAGTCACTTTCTTCACAAAACGAATGTAACTCAAGGATGGCTTGTACACCATCTGAGGTTTAGGGATCGCGCTGCTAAAAATGTCAATTTTCAAACCTTTGTTCTGTCAACACAAGGACACACAACGGTGCAACCCTTGTCAGACTCACCCGGAAGTGTGCCGCAAGACGTCGGCAGGTCCCTGAGGAACTGAACAGTCATCTCCAAAATATCGGCTTTCTCCAGTTTTGAATAGCAGGAATTCTGGAGGGGAACGGAGAAAATCATTTGGTTGTTGTTGAGATGCGGGAAAAAAGGCAAGATTACACACCCCGCAAGTATGTTGCCAAGAAGTCCCTGCAGAGAAGGGAAGGCCCAGGGACTCGGCACAAGTCCTACGACCACAATGGAGCCCAACAATTCTGTCGCTGAGTGAGACAAGGGGTTAAGTGGATTTTGCTCCATTTTAAGACCTCTCTTGCCACAGCTGTTAAGTGAGTCCCTGCAGAGGGGTCCATGGTGCTCTCTGAGCGTGTGGTGTTTTTTTCTTGCAGACGTTTCATGACCCAATTAGGGAACATCATCAGTGCTAGAATGGAGGGAGGGTTGCTCTCAGTTGATATGCAGCTCCTTCTAGCACTGATGATGTTCCCTAGTTGGGTCATGAAACATCTGTAAGAAAACAAACAAGCTCAGAGAGCACCAAGGGCCCCACAGTCCTCCTCCACTCCGCAACCCCCCTTCCCTTCTATGTTCCCTAGTTGGGTCGCAAAACGTCTGCGTGAACTCCCCCCCAAGCTCAGAGACACTCCCCATTTCAACCCTCTGCAAATATTCTCCTTCATTGGTCATCTTAGTAGAGTCAAGGGCTCTCCCCTCTCTCCCGATCCCGGGGTGGGTGGGAAAGGGCCCCACAATCTTTTCCCGCCAGCCAGGGGGCCCTGGGGGGGCTGGCGTGGGGAGGGGGCTTCGCCACTCACGTCTTTGCCCACCAGGGGAAGGATGAGCGTCTTGAGCTGCCCAAGGCTGCAGTTGATGCGCGCTCGGCGGCGCTTCTCCATCAGGGGCTTCAGGCTCTGCGGGAGGAGAGAGAGAGGAGAGGAGGGGTCAGTCCCACGGGCCCGGTCAGGGGAAGGGGCGAGGGACGCGGCTGGGTCTCCCCCGCTCCGCCTCACCTTCCGCAGCTCCGAAGCCTCCCCTGTTTTCCTTCCCGGACTCATCCCGCCTGTAACGCGCGCGGCAGAAGCAGCCCGACGGCGCGGCGGCAGAAGCAACTGCTGGCTCTGCCCCACCCGACGGGGGCCTTTTATGCCCTCCTGGCCCCGCCCACTTGGAACGCCGGGGCCGCCCCGCCCCTTCAGGGCCAGCGCCGCCTGGCCCGCGGAACTCGCCGCCACTTTGCCAAGCAGGGCTGGCTGGCTGCCTGGCCCTGGGTGGCCCCGGAGGGTGCCGGTTGTTGGCTGCCAGCTGAATGCCGGGCCCGATCGGTTGGTCAGGTTGGGGGTGGGGGTGGCCACAGGGTGGTCTTTCCCCTTCAAGGGGTGGGCGGGGCGAGGAAATGGAAGAGAAAACGGACGTAATACCGAGGAAGAGGGAAGGGGGGGGAAATGGGAAGAAAGAGATGGAAAGAGAGGCACGTAGAAGAAGAAAAGAAAACAGAAGAAAAAGGGGGGAGGGGAGGGGGAGTGGAAGGAAAAGGGAGGGAGGGAAAGGAAAGGAAAGGAGGAAGAGAGAAGAGAAAGGGAAGGGAAGGAAGATAAAAGGGAAAGGGAAGGAAGATAAAAAGGGAAGGGAAAGGGAAGGAAGGAAAGGAAGATAGAAGAAGGGGAGGGAAGGAAAGGAAAGGGGGAAAGAAAAGGAAAGGAAGGGAAGGGGGAAAGGAAAAGATAAAGGGGAGGGAAAGGAAAGGAAAGAAAAGGAAAGAAAAGGAAAGGGAGAAAAAAGATATACAAACAAGTAATTCTGATCTTCTCTACAGCCGTTATAAATAACCAAGCTTTCCTGGTAGACAGACAGACAGACCCCCAAACTCCCCCTACCCGAAGCTGGCATGTTGGCAGAGTGAAACCCCCCTCCTGCCCCCAACATTTCAGCTTGAGATGCTGCTTTGGCTCTCGGGGGGGGGGGCATTAATGCCACCCACCCCCAAACAGGCTTCCCCCCCCCCCAGCGGCTTAGGGCGGACCTCCAGCTGTCTCAGCCGCGCGTCTTCAGCACCCTGGAGAGCGGCCGGGAAAGGCGCCACGCGGCGGGGCGGACGCCCCCAAGCACTCCTCCTTTCTCCCCCTCCCCGCCCCCAAATAAATCCGTTGTGTATGTTGTTGACAAGTTGTAGCGGGTGCCACAACGGCCCACCCAGCTGCCACGAAACAAGCGGGACCAAAAAAAATCACAATTTCCCTCCCAAAGCAGACTCGCTGTGGATAGAGACCGTCTGCCTGTCCCTTAAATCAACCCAAGAATTATGGCCTTAATCTATGTACTAAGGGTGTCCAAACTTGGAAACTTTAAGACTTGTGGACTTCAACTCCCAGAATTCCCCAAGTCCACAAGTCTTAAAGTTCCCAAGTTTGGACACCCCTGTACTAAGGGAATGAATAAAAAATTCAGAAGAATCGACCTGGGATGGGAGACCACATGGAAAGCCCAGGAAGAACTAGACAAGCCGGGGGTATGGGGGGGAAGGCTGATCATCAGCGGCACACCTGGTCTGCTGACTCTGGGCCAGCTCTGGGTTCAAATGCAAGAGCTGAAGAGCAAAACACCCAAGGTGGGCACAAAGTCTTCGCTCCCCCCCTCCCACAATTGAGCTGTCAGTGTGGTCTGGAGGCTGAGCATCTTCTCCCCGGGGGGGGTGGCTTTTGAGGGAGGGTCTTTTGTGCTGTAGAGACCCTTTGGTTCACCTCGGACCTAAGGAGGGATTTCCCGACAGTAAGAAAAATTAATCGGTTGCCTCCAGAGGTTTTGGGCGCTCCATCTAGAAGACTGGACAGCCGTTTGTCCGAGATGGTCTAGGCAGGCTCTCCTGTTTGAGCAGGGGGTTGGACTAGAAGACCTCCGAGGTCCCTTCCAGCCTTGCGATTCCATGAATTGCGGCTGGAACCGTTTCGGTATAGATGACTGCTAACTTGGGCATTCTTAAGAGAATGGGCATACATATTTCACTGTTCTTCAGGTTTATTTTCTAGGCCTTGCCTGATTTTTGCAAATCCCCTCCCTTAACTCTTATTAGTGCCCACCCACTCAACCTAAAAGGGAGGAGGCGTGTCTCTTAAAAACTTTTGAATTGCAAAAATAACGGAAGGAGCAGAATTTATAATGAGCCAGGCGGCTTTTAATGGGTGGTCTTTAGCGCCATCTTGTGGTCCAAAGAAAGTATTGAAGCTTCCCTTAACAGATCCCTTTACTGGATCTTCTGCAGATCGGAAAAAAATAATCCTTTCCTTCCTTGCCCCAAAAGAGAGAAAGGAAAACGAGAGGGGGCGTTTCATTCTGGATCTTGTTTTGGGGGAGACCCCGCTCCGATTGCGCTTTCTCAAACTTGGGCGACTTTGAGAAGGGTGGACTTCAACTCCCAGAATTCCCCCCGAGGACCAGTTGCAAGGAAGTTTTAAGCCCAGGGGACAGTTTATATTATATGAGATAAAATTAATAAACGAATAATAAGATAAAATAAAAGAATGAAGTGAAAGGAAAGGAAATAAAGTATAAAATACATAAAATAAAAATAAAAATGAATTAAATAATTACATTACGTTAAATTAAATTAAATTAAATTTAGTTTCACTTCGTGTCCAATTTTGCAAACTGGGGTTTGTGTCCCCTCCCTGGATCGGTAAGAGATTGGGGAGGGGCAGCATCACAACTTCCCAGGACCCTTTTAACTAAGCCAGGATTAAACCATGTTGCCTTATTATTCTTGCAACAGTCTGTTGCCCCCCCCCCCTTTTTTTTTTCTTGACTGTGGCTCCTATTTCTCCCTCCTCTTTACTGCCAAGAAGATTCCGGGAGTTGAAGTCCATGCATGTTCACTGGAGAATTCTGGGACTTGTAGTCCTTGCGTGTTGGCTGGGGAATTCTGGGAGTGGAAGTCCACCCATTTTAAAGTAAACCAGCTTTGCGTGGGGGGGGGGGGGAGAAACGCTGCCCAAAAGGCACAACATTTGCCTCCTTCCCGCTAGGAGTCCCTTTTCCCCTCCCGCTCCAACCCTGCCCTGCATCTCCGCTTGGTCCCCTTTCTCTCCCTCCTCCCCTCCTCCCCCCAAAGCAGCTCCATCCCCTCCTGCAAGACCACTTGCAAGGAAGGTGGGCGCCCCCTGCCAAAAACGGGACGCCTCGGAACCAGCCTTTTTTCGGTCCATCCGCTGCTGGCGAAGCGATGCACTCTCTGCATGCTCAGAGGTCGGGCGGCCCAGGCGCTGAAGGACAGCTCCCGGAGCTTGCTCTAGTCGGAGCAGGCATACAGGAGGAGGGAGAGGCCGGGGGTGGGAGAACCCCCCCTCCCAAGACCAAGGAGGGGCGTGGCCTCCCTCTAGGGGGAGGGCCCCGAGCCCCCGCTGCTCCCCCTCCCTCCCTCCCTCCCTCCCTCCGGCCGAAGCTCCCGCAGAGCTGGCCGGGCGCCAGGCGAGCGCTATGGCCGGGGAGCGAGCACTGCTAGCGGCTCGCCAGGGCGATCTGGAGGCGCTGAAGGCGCTGCTGCCCCCGGGAGCCGACCGGGGGGTCCCGCTGCTGCCCCCCGCCATCCCCCGGGACCCCCTGGGCGCCTCGCCCGTCCACCACGCCGCCCGCGCCGGGAAGCTGCGCTGCTTGCGCTACCTGGTGGAGGATGCCGCGCTGGGCGCGCAGGGGCGGGCGCGCAACGGGGCCACCCCGGCCCACGACGCCGCCGCCACCGGACACCTGGCCTGCCTGCAGTGGCTGCTCGGGCCCGGCGGCTGCCGCGTCCAGGTGAGCCTCTGAGCATGGGCAGAGGGCGGGCGGGGAGGCAGGATCGCGGAGGGGGGATCGCTGCGCGGGCAATTCAGTCAAGAGGCGAAATGGGAGGGAGGCTCTCTCTCTTGCTCCCCCGCTCTGTCCACCCGCCTTGCGTGGGGTGGCTGCCCGGTCAGAGTCCGGGTTAGCCTCTGAGCACGTACAGAGGGCGGGGAGCGAAGCGAAGGGGCAGGATCGCGGGGGGATTCCCGCGCGGCCGCTTCAGATTGTTGGAGACCCCAAGAGACGAGAGGGGGGGGGGCTTTCTCCACCTGCGGGGGCCCGCGATGGCTGCTGGCTTCGGTTCAGGTGAGCCTCTGAGGTCGTGCAAAGGGCAGGAAAGGAGGCGAAGGGTGAGGATCGCGGGCGCTTGAGACGGTTGGGGACCCCAAGAGGGTGAGTGGGGGGGTGTCTTTTCCTCCTGTGCCCTGCCTGCAGTGGCTGCCCCACTCGGGTCCAGGTGAGCCTCTGAGCACGTGCAGAGGGCAGGCAGGGAGGCGGGGCAAGAGCGGGGTCGCGTCTACTTCAGCCCCCATAGCGGGACCCTGGGGAGTTTCTTCTCCCACTCGTCCCCCAGGCCGGGAAAGGGGGATTCTCCCTCCCGCTGGGCTTGCACGAAGGTTGGCGAAAAAGGAAACCTCCCCCCCCCCCCCCTGTTGGATTCACACAACCTCTCAACCCCGACTCTGCTCGCAAGCGGCATGGCTGAGGTCCCGGTGGGACGTTTGCCGGGGGAAGGAGCCGCGCCACGGTGTCACGGGTCGCCCCATTCCCAAGACACGGGGGAGACCCCGGCCCAGATTCTCACAACACTTTGACCCACTTTGTGACTTAACTAACATGTGGGAATCAGTTCAACCTTCAGGCACTGGAGTGAAAAGAAGAGTGAAGAAGCCAGAGGGAATATTTTTCACCCTCTCCCCCAAAATGTAGCATATTGTAGAAGGTAAGGGGACCTTAAGAGGTCATGTAGTCCAGCCCCCTCCGCTGGGCCATTAGTAGTCCAGCTTGGGGTGAAACCTAGCCGTGGTTTCCGCGTGGTGCCAGCCTAACTTTTTAGCCTGCAGCCTCTCTGAGCATGTGCAGAGTGGGAGTTGCCTGAGCTAAGACAGCAAACCTGATATTTTGAAGGTTTTTGTTTTTTTAATCTGAAGCGTTTTTGTGCCATTCATTGCTTGTCGGAAACGGGACAAAATAGGTGAAATGAATTGGATTTGCCCAATTCTTCAGCAAACCATCTTTAAGCCAGATCCTGGCTTAATGCAGTGCCCGAAATCCAGTTATCCCTTCAGGTTTTCCAACCTGTTTTTGTGTAGTTTTCCAGTCTTTTATTTTATTATTTTACGTTTATTAATTTGTTTTATTTTTAATTTAATTTAATTTTACTTTATTTTTTTAACAAAAAAATAACAGAAGAGTTGGAAGGAACCTGGGAAATCTTCAGCTCCGACCCTTTGCTCAATTTTATTTTAAAAGTTTAGTTTAGGTTTAGTTTAGTTTAGTTTAATTTAGTTTAGTTTAGTTGTTTCCTCTGACTTCCATGAGTTTTGCCTTCCAAATTTCAGAAAACAACAACCCAAAAGAATGAATTAGTTAAAAACTCCCTTGTAAGTCATTCCCTACGTCTAACAAGCTTGTTTTGATGGCTTCCATTCACACAACCTTTTAACACTCAATTAAAGCGAGGTTGGGTGGTTGGTGTGTAAGTTGGTGGGGACAACCCAGCTTTGTGGGACCTGCAAAATTGTGTAAAGCTGCTTGCTGCGAACACTCGCTTCTTGTTAACCTGGGTTTAGCCCGTTGTGTGAATGCAACCTTCCAACAGATAGACCAGCAATCGTAAAAAATATGAACGGCCCCTTGTAAATAGCATGAAAGGATAAACATTTAAGTGGTTCTCATCTTATGACCACACTAGTTCTGTTGCTAAGTGAGGCCTTTAAGTGAGTTTGGCCCCATTTTGCGACCTTTCGTTCCACCGTTGTTAAATGAATCATTGCGGTTGTTAAATGAATCCCACGCTTGTTCAATGAATCTGCCCGTTGACTTTGCTCGTCAGAAGGTGGCAAATGGGGACGGGATACCACAACCGTCGTAAATACGAGTCTGTTGCCAAGCGTCCGAATTTTGATCATGTGACCACGGGGGAGACTGCCACAGTTGTAAGTGCAAAAAACGGTCCCGAATCTTTTTTCTTTCTTTTTTGTCGCAGTGCTGTAACTTCCAACAGACACTAAGTGAATATGGTTGTAAGTCATTCCATGGCTGTTTTGGGTGTCAAGGGTAGCCTAAGCTTTGCTAAATCTCTTTGCCTTGCTTCCTTCCTTCTTCCTTCTTTCCTTCCTCTAATTTCCCTCCCTCCCTCCTTGTTCTTCTTCCTTCCTTCCCCCTTCCTTCTATCCTCTAATCTTCCTTCCTCCCTCCCTCCTTCTCCTTCCTTCCTTCTATCCTCTAATCTCCTTCTCCTTCATCCCTTCCTCCTTCCTTCCTTTCCTTTTCTCATTCATCCCTCTGTCCTTTCCTCTCTCTTTCCTTTCCTTCCTCCTTTCCTACCTTCCCTCCCTTCCTCCTTCCTTCTAGCCTCTAATCTTCCTCCCTCCATCCTCCTCCTTCATCCCTCCCTTTCCTTTCCTCATTCATCCCTCTGTCCTTTTCTCTCTCTTTCCTTCCCTTCCTTCCTCCTCTTTCACATTCACCCCTCTTTCCTCTCTTCCTTCCCTCCCTCCCTCCCTCCCTTCCCTTTTCTCATCCATCCCTCTGTCCTTCTTTCCCCTCTCCTTCCTTTCCTTCCTTCCTCCCTTCCTCCTCTCTCCTTCCTTCTTTCCTTTCCTTTCCTTGTCGTGCATGGCCCACGTTTTGCTAAATTGCCTCGGAATTGTGACGGTCTCGCCATGTCCGTTCTTGCAGGACACAGACCATTCGGGGGCCACCGTCCTGCACCTGGCAGCCCGTTTCGGCCACCCTGACCTCATCGACTGGCTCCTGCGCTTCGGGGGCGGAGACCCTCTGGGGCCCACCGAGACAGGGGCGCTGCCCGTCCATTACGCGGCCACCAAAGGGGATTTCCCTTCCCTGCAGCTGGTCCTCGCACACTGCCCCAGGTAAGGGACCGCCTCGCTGGGTCGGCGTTACTTTCCCAGTGCAGAGTTGACCGAGTTGTGTCTGTTTCTAACAACGGTTGTTAAGAAGTGAAGCGTCTCAGGTAGTCCTGGAGTTACGACCGCCACGGAACCCCAGATTTCCTTACACTAAGCGAGGCGGAGGTCGTGCCATTTGCTGCAGTTCTTAAATCAGTCACTCGGTCGCTAAGTGAATCCAGCTTCCCCCTTGAAGGTGGCCAAAGTGGATCGCGTTGCGACCGTCATAAATACAAGTCGGTTGCCAAGCGTCTGACTTTTGATCACTGGGATGCCGCGATGGTCGTAAGTGTGAAACACGGTCATAAGTCACTTTTTTTCTTGGCTGTTGTAACTTCCAACAGTCACCAAACAAACTTTTGCAAATCCAGGATTATCTGCATTTGTTTCGTTTTGTTTCTTATTTTATTTTATTATTTTATTTCAGATTTCGTTTTATTTTATCCCTCTGTGATCCGTGATTCTTTTTGCCTCGGCGTCGGTGGGTTTCCTAACACTGGGGAGGGGGGCTTTTCCCCAATCTCTCGGGGAGTTGAAAAATCTTTTGGCCTGCAGTCAAACCAGGAATACGGCTGTTAAATGAATCAGCTTTGCGGGTCAGAAGGTCGCAAAAGGGGGGAATCACGTGATTTCAACCGTCATAAGTACATGCCAGTTGCCAAGCCTCTGAATTTTGGTCATGTGACCATGGGGATTTTGCTTCAGCAGGGGGTATAATTCTGTGGTTCTGAGACAGAGGGATAAGATACATGATGAACGGAAGGAGGGATGGATGAAGAAAGGAAGATTAGAAAAAGGAAGGAAGGAGGGAGGGAAGGTAGGAAGATTAGAGGAAGGAAGGAAGGAAGGAGAAAGGGAGAGAGAGAAAGAAGGAGGGAGAGAGGGAGGGAAGGAAGATTAGAGGAAGGAAGGAAGCAGGAAGGAAGGAGAAAGAGAGGGAAGGAGGAAGGGAGAAAGGAAGGAAGGAGAAAGGGAGGGAGGGAAAGAAGAAAGGAGGGAGGGAGGGAGGGAAAAGGGGCATTAAAGGAGGGAAAGTGGGAGGAAGGAAAGGAAGGAAGGAGAAAGGAAGATTAGATGAAGGAAGGAGAAAGAGAAGGAAGATTAGAGGAAGGAAGGAAGGAAGGAAGAGTAGAAGAAGAAAGGGAGGAGAAAGAGAGGGAAGGAAGGAAGGAAAGAAGAGCTTTCCTCCAGAAGTTGTGATTAGCTCCATCACTGGAGGTTTTTAAGAAGAGACTGGGCAGACACTTGTCCAGAATGGTCTGGGGTCTCCTGCTTGAACAGGGGGTTGGCATAGATGACCTCCAAGGTCCCTTCCAGCTCTGTGATTCTGGATTCTGTCTGACGCAGTCAATGTGTGAAGTTGTCACAATGGACATGTTGGGGTCCCCCGGGGGGAAGAAAATGCATCTCCAGATCCCGCCGTGCGAAAGAGAGTTAGGCTAACCCTGATGCCTTTTTGTGCAAAGAAAGCTAGCTTAGGTCAGGTGCTTTGCAAACCACGGCTAAGGGCTGGCCAAGCGAGGCCTTACCCCCAGCCCCAAGGACTGGCCCCGTGCCTCAGTGCCCCCACTGCAGAAAGCCACGTCCGTTGGGGTCCCGCTGCAGCCGGGCAGAGGATGTCACACAATCCTGGCCTGCTTTTGCCACCATCCTGGTTTGTCCGTGGTCTCTAGAATGGCCTCTCCTTGCTTCAGCTTGTTTTTGGCCTCTCTGACAGCTTTACGGCAGGAGAGGGAGGGAGGGAGGGAGGGGCGCGTGGGCTTCGGAGTCCCGATGGAAATATAGCCCATGGGGCTTTGCAAAGAGCTGATAACACAGCAGCCTTTGTGTGTCTGCTGGGTTGTGCAAAGGGATTGTGTGTCAGGCAGGGGCGGGAAGGCTCTTCGGATGGGGAGACCTGCCAAAATTTGGGTGGGCAGAGGAGGGAGGGGGGAGGGCAGTTGGGGAGGGGGGAGCAGATTGATGACGCTTCTCCCTGGGAGGGGAAGGAGAAACCTGAGTGACTGTTTTCCTCTGTGTGTGTGTGTGTGTGTGTGTGTGTGTGTGTGTGTGGCCTCTGGTCACCTTGGGAGGGTGTGTAAGCTGTCCTGTGGTTGGCTTTAGAGACACACAACTTCCCTCCTTTCCTTTTCTCATCCCTCCCTCCGTCCTTTCCGCTCTCCTTCCTTCCTTCCCTCCCTCCCTCCCTCTTCTTTCCCATCCATCCCTCTTTCCTTCTCTTTCCTTTCTCATCCATCCCTCTTTTCTATATTTCTCCATCTCTTTCCTTCCTAACCTCCTCCCTCCCCTTTTCTTTCTCATCCATTCCTCTTTCCTTTTTATCCTCTCTCCCCTTCCTTCCTTCCTCTTTCTGATCCATCCCTCTTTTTTACTTTTCCCTATCTCTCCTTCCCCTTTTCCTTCCTTCGCTCCCTCCCTTCTTTCTCTTTCTCATCCATCCTTCTTTTCTACTTCTCCCTATCTCTCCTTCCTTCTTTCCTTCCTAACCCCCTTCCTCCCCTTTTCTTTCTCATCCATTCCTCTTTCCTTTTTATCCTCTCTCCCCTTCCTTCCTCTTTCTGATCCATCCCTCTTTTTTACTTTTCCCTATCTCTCCTTCCCCTTTTCCTTCCTTCGCTCCCTCCCTTCTTTCTCTTTCTCATCCATCCTTCTTTTCTACTTCTCCCTATCTCTCCTTCCTTCTTTCCTTCCTAACCTCCTTCCTCCCCTTTTCTTTCCCATCCATTCCTCTTTCCTTTTTATCCTCTCTCCCCTCCCTCCCTCTCTTCCTTCCCTCCTTCCTTCCACTACCTCTTTTTCCTTCTTTCTCTCTGTCTCCTTCCTTGCCTCCATTCTGATACACGTGTGTGTGTGTGTGTGTGTGTGTGTGTGTGTGTGTGTATCCAAAGAGGGAGAATTCCTTTGCAACCCTTTTCCAGACCTTTGAAAGAATCCGATTCAATGCACCCTCAACTCAAAGCAGAACGCAAGCCGTGGAAGGCACCTGAGAGGTCATCTATCCCAACCCCCCCCTCTGCCCAGGAAAAAAAGATCCCCCCCTCCCCGTAGCTTTTCCAGCCAAAACCCACCCAGCCTCTGCTGAATATTTTGCTTAAAATTAAACTCCAGCCAGAGGGAGCTAATATAAAATCGCTCCTGCTGTAAAAATAGGTCAGCAGGATCCTTTGGAAACGCACAAACAGTACGTGACAGATTAGGAGGTTTTTAATCTCATTTTCCATGGAGCGCCGGTGTGGTTCAACCACAAATAGCCCTCGGAGCTGTTTGATGGATCGGGAGAGTAATTAAAAACCTGCCCGATACGTTATTCCTGCCATCCAGAAACTGCCTTTAAAAGAAAACAAAAACCCCAGCCTGTCTTTCAAACTTTGCAGCCTGGAAAGCCCAGGGTGCCTCCAACAGAAATATCATATTTAACCAAGGCCTCCATTGGCAGAATTAATTGGGGTGGGGACGGACGGCCGTCTGGTTTTCGCTCTTGACGGAGCGACGGGAAGCCAAACCTCTAAAAAAAATAAAAAATTCAGAATTTTGGGGGCATCATTAAAACAAGCTTCCCACCCCAAAATGCTAAGCAGCTTTTCAAAAACGTTTCATCCTTTTTCGCTCACCAAAACGAGAAAAAGGAGAACAAGCAAAACTGCAAAAATTATTTTGGCCAATTCTGCAGTTCGCTTTTTAAAATATTTTGCCATTGTCAAAAAAAAAAAAACCACTCTACAATTTTCCTTTCTTATGGCCGTCATCTTCCTCGCTGGAGGGTTGATCAATCCAGAATGCGGCGTACAGTTAGTCCTCTAACTTACGACCACCATCGGTTGCTGAGTGGTACTTTGGGGATTCGCATGCTGTACTTTTTTTTGCTGTGATGGTTGAGGATCGTCTTTAAGTGAATCTGGCTTCCCTATCTCACAAGGTCGCAAAAGTGGATCACCTGACCCTGGGACATTGCAACTGTCGTAATTACATACCGCTTTCCAATTTTGATCATGTGACGCAACGGCCGTAACTGCGAGGATATGTCACTTTTTTTAGAACAAATGGTCGTAAATCGAGGATTTCCCGCATCGATGCCACAGATCTTTACATTTATGGCAAGGTTTCTAAGGGACATTAAGCAGCCAAGCAATTTTTTCCCTTTTTCTCTAAATGTCTACCTCCTTCGCATCTCTTTCTGAAATCTGAGGATTACGTCTCTTCAAAATCCAGCAAGAATTTGTTAAGACCTTGATCGGATTAGCGAATTTATTTGCACGCCATTCTGGCACAGCTCTTCAAACTCTCTTGAAATGTTTGCAAGTTTTAAGAGAGAGAGAGTTATGTCGGTCTGCGTATCTCGTCTTCGTTTGGGACCTCAAATAAATACCATTTAAGAGAATAAAATAAAATAAATAGGTCATGTTAGATTTATCACGGGAAATTTAGCGACTGTTTGACGTTACAACAACGGTGGGAAAAGTTAATTAAAGCCATTTTTCACACCTATTTTTTAAAGTGTTTTATTTACTTTTCCAAATTTTAAATATAAACATTCCATCTTTCCTCAAGCAGTGTGTCTTGAGTACAAATATTTCTGTGCGATCTAGAATTTTCCGAATCACGAATTCATCTGGGGGAATATTACTCTGTTTTCCAACCTTGGGCAAACATTATTCTGGCTGTAGTCAACAAGCCAGAAATGGATAAATTAAGATTAAAGGAGAAAGTTTAAAGGGAGAGACTGACTGCTATGAAATTTGGGATAATTGGTATGAATGGCTGGATAACAGAAATAAAGTCAATTTAGCCAAGAAACAATAGAGAAATGTATAGAACTTCTAAATGAATGGCTATAGATATAGAAACGATATAAGATCGATATATATATATATAGGTATAATGACACATTAATGTTAATGCAATGATTGAAAGTTGTTATAGATGGGAAAAAAAGAATAAAAATCTATTAAAAGACAAATATTTCTGTGCAATAGCCTTCCAGATATTATAATACATTGAACAATTAAACATTATAATACTCTTCCTTTCCTTCATTAATAAGTTTTATTAATAGAAATACCATAACAACATTAAACATAATTATTCTCATCGTAAGTAAGAATAACAATTGTCATTTTACTCTCATTTTTATCTTAATAAATTTTCTCTTCTTCTAGCCTTTTTTTTTTTTTACATTTCCTTTTATTTCAAATTTCCTTTTTTATTCTCTAACCATTGGGTAAAACTCTTCCCGTATCAAGGAATAACCAGTTTGTTCTTTCTCCTTAACAGCTAATGTTAATCTATTCATTTCTGCACATTTTCTAGTATTTTCTGCACATTTTCTAGTATCCCCATGGTCATGTGATCAGTATTCGCACCCATGACTTCTGGCGGCAAGCAGTTCCACGGGTTAATATTTCCTCCCTGCCAGGAAGTTTCTCCTTAATTCCAGGTTGCTTCTCTCCTTGGTTAGTTTCCACCCATTGTTTCTTATCCTGCTTTGGAAAATAAATTGAGCCCCCTCTTCTTTGGGGAAGCCCCCCCACAAATGCTGGAATATACAATGAGTCCTCGACTTACGACAGCCTTAATTTAGTGGCCATTTCCAAGTTTCCCCCAGCATTGAAAAAAATAACTTAGGGCCACTTTTCACACTTACGACCGTTGTAGCAACTCCATGGTGATGTGATCAAAATTCAGATGCTTGGCAACAGACTCATACTTATGACGGGTCACGCGATCCCCTCTTGCGACCTTCTAACAAGCAAAGTCAATGGGGAAGCCAGATTCACTTAATGACTGCTTGACTAACTTATCCAAGGCGGTGATTCTCTTAACAACCAAGCACAGGAAGGTCGTAAAACAGGACAGAACTCTCTTGAACAAACATCTCGCTTAACAACAGAATAATTTTGGGGGGGGGCTCCCTTGTGGTCGTAAATCGAGGACTACCCGTCCTGCCATCCTGTCGCCCTTAATCCTTCTTTTCATTAACTTAAATGAAGATGCCTCTGTTAATATGTCATTTGTCCTGCTTGGCAGGGGCGGGTTGGACTAGATGACCTACAAGGTCCCTTCCCACTGTGTGAATCTGTCAGTTAGACATAACCGATTCCCGCAAACCATCTTCATCTGTTTTCTGCTCTAATTTGAATTTGCCTTTAGTTAAGGAACAGCATGAATTATTTACAGCCAGCCAAGGACGATCCGTCAGCGAAACTCCCCCCCCCCAACCCGCCCAAGCGACAGCTGGATCCCGGACTCGGTTACCGATTATTGCAACCAGATCCCTCCCAGGCTGCCAAGAAACATGGATGATGGTTTATACAAGGAAGGTTTGGCTAACAAGGGGCCGCCTTCGCTTCTTGGTTTAATTCCATTAATTTATGTATTATATAATATTATATATTATTGTATTTTATCCAAAACTATTCTATTTTTTATCCTACTCTCATTTTAAATCGTTTGTTTAGAATTTTATTGGTAATATGCGGTTGAACCTGTACACTGATATGGCCTATAATCTATATATACAGTGTGTATATGTGTGTGTGTGTGTTGTATTTGTACTGATAAATAAATAAAGGGAGACTTTATTTATTTATCAGCATACCAGGGGTTGTAACACAAATACATACATACATACATACATACATACATATATATACATACATACATATACATATACATATACATATACATATACATATACATATATGTGTGTTGTATTTGTGCTGATAAATAAATAAAGCGTATACCAGGGGTTGTAACACAAATACATACATACATACATACATACATACATACATACATACATACATACAATTGTATATATTAATTTATGGATAGGGCTTTAAAAATCTCCCCTTATCTAAAAGAGATGTAGGTGGTCCTTGATTTACAACAGTTTATTTAGTGACCGTCTGAAGTTAGAGCGGCGCTGAAAAACGTGCATAGAATAGAATAAACAGAGCTGGAAGGGACCTTGGAGGTCTTCTAGTCCAGCCCTCTGCTCAAGCAGGAGACCTTAGACCATTTCAATCCATTGAAATAGAGCTGGGAGGGACCTTGGAGGTCTTCTAGTCCAACCCCCTGCTCAGGCAGGAAACCTTAGACCTTTTCAGGCAATTGTCCAATCTCTTCTTTAAAACTTCCACTGTTGGAGACCCCACAACGTCTGGTGGCAAGCTGTTCCACGGGTCAAACGTTCTAGCTGTCAGGAAATTTCTCCTTAATCACAGGTTGCTTCTGTCCTTGGTTGTTAGGATCGATCGACTGAATTATAGGACCGTTTTTTCACACTTAGGACCATTGCAGCGTTCCCCGTGGCCATGTGGTCAAAATTCAAAGGCTTGGCAACTGGCAAGGACTTATGTCGGTTGCAGTGTGATCTTCAGACCAGCAAAGTCGATTGATTTAATGACCGTGTTCCTGACTTAACTGCTTAACTGATTCTCTCACTCACCGGTCGTGAAATGTTGGGGGTGGGTGGGGAGAGCAAAACTCTCCATACAGCTGCCTCCCTTAGCTTGCAGAAAGGTTGCGCTCAACGGCCGTCATAAGTCAAGGACTATCTGCACGTTGGAACTCAGGGATTTCATTTGGTTCTCTGCGTCAAGCATTTAGGGGAGGCTGGACTGGATGCTCTTCAAGACCCCTTCCTAAACGTCACACCGTCCTGTGCTTTCACCGGACAACGTGCCTTGGGTTCGGGGTTGGACTAGATGACCTCCGAGGCGCCCTTTCCATCTCTCAACATCCTTGACTGCATTTTCTGCCTTCCGCCGGCCTGATGGCCACATCCTTTACTCCTTAAAAATAATATATATATATTTGGCTCAAACTCACCCAATCTGCCAGGGAGGGGTTGGGGGGCAGGCAGGACCAGATGGGATGGGGAAGGGAGACCACCAGGTGTTCCATTGTCCCGGCTGCATTTCTTTATCACTGTGTCCTTTTCTGTAGCTAATCTGCACCCAGCACAATAGCAGCTGCCTGGAGGGATCTGATTTACGACGATGCCCGCCTCGCCAAGCGACGGCCAGCTGTCAGTGGCATAAATAGCCCTTATCACTACCTTTGCAGCTTCCTGGGGAGGGTGGGTCTCTTCCCCCCCCTCCCGCCCCCAACCTGGAACGCCCACCCCTCTGCCCAGGGGAGCGAAGGACGGAAGCGCCTGGGAGAAGCTTCACCAGGTAGCCCTCGAGTTACGACCGCCGTTGCGCCCACACTTCCCGCGGCAAAGCGAGACAGCTTCTAAGTGAGTTTTTGCTCCACTTTACGACCTTCCTTGCGGCCGTTGTTAAAGGAATCGCTGCAGTGGTTAAGCTAATAACACAGTCGTTAAGCGAATCAGGCTTGCCCCTTGATTTTGCTCATCGGAAGGTCTCAAAAGGGGATTGTGTGACCCCCGGGATGCCATGCTACTAACCTATGGACAGCAACGATGAACAACTGGGAGAAGGAAGGTCGCAAAATGGAGCAAAACTCATTTAATGACTGTCTCTCTTAGCATCGGAGATTTTGAGTTCAATTGTGGGCGTAAATCGAGGATTATCATCCCGGTCAAATGGCTGTCCAGCCTCTTCTTGAAGACCTCCAGGGATGGAGCTCCCGCAACTTCTGGGGGAAAGCTGTCCCATCCGTCCATCCGTCCATCCGTCTGTCTGTCTGTTCATATGCCTGTCATGCACCCTATCTCTATCAATCATATCCCTATATCTCTATACCACTCTCTCTCTCTCTCTCTCTCTCTCTCGTTAGCTAGCTATCATCTATCTCTATCTATAAAATTTATATATATATATATAAAGATCTATATACGTCTTTGGTTGTTAGGGTACAACGGTATACCCGAACAACCAAAGACGTACATACAAACACCCGCGAAAACCTCAGAAAACAAAGATCTCTATATATAGATCTCTAGCTATCCATTGTATCCATCTACGGTATATCTGATTATATCTATCATCTATCAATCTGTCATCTATCTACATATCTATCATATATTGATCTAGATATATCAATATAGATATATATCTATCATCTATCTATCTATCTACAGTAGCTATTTAACTATCTCTCTCTATCTATCTATCTATATCTATATACACTATCTCTCTCTGTGTGTGTCTTTCTGTCTGTCTATCCATCCATCTATCTATCTATCTATCTATCTATCTATCTATCTATCTATCTATCTATCATCCATCCATCCATCCATATTATCTATCTATCTATCTATCTATCTATCTATCTATCTATCTATCTATCTATCTATCTATCTATTTATCTATCATCTATCTATCTATCTATCTATCTATCTATCATCATCTATCTATCTATCTATCATCTATCTACCTACCTACCTACCTACCTACCTACCTACCTACCTACCTACCTAGGGCTGGAAGGGACCTTGGAGGTCTTCTAGTCCAACCCCCTAACCAAAGGCAGGAATATTTGCCTCCTGGGACCAACGATTCTCCAATGCAACTCCACAACTTTACTCTCTTAATACAGAATAACAGCCTTGGGCGGGACCCTGGAGGTCATCTAGTCCAACCCCTTGCCCGAGCAGGAAACCCTGCGCCATTCCAGGCAGTCTCTTCTTTAAAGGCAACTTCCAGTGATGAAGGAAGCCACAATTCAAGCTCCCGTCTGCTCCCTGCCTTCCGATCCAATGAAAGCGCTTCCCTATCTCCAATTACAGCCGGAATAAATAACGTTTATTCAGTCGGAGAGGGTGAATTTGCATCGGTTTTGGAACACACAACGCAATTGTTTGACCGGTGTTTGTTGTGTTGCAGGCAAGAAGAAGAAGGGGGGGGGGAAAGCCTCACATTTAAGGAGTGGATGGAAAGAGAATAAGTTTGCAAAGGAACCCGGCATCTCCAAGGGATGCCCATCAATTATTAAAAAGCCTGGTTGAGTCTTTCTTAGGTTGCCTTTTTGAAATATTAAACAGGTTTTTAATCGGGCGTTTCCGGAGAATTAAAATCGGGCAGGGGGCATCCGCTCCACGTGTGAATTCGGATTTTGGGGGTTAAAAAATTAAACTTTCCAGCAAGGTTTAAGGTGGGGAAATTGTCTGTTAAATTCAATATACGTTTGCTTAGAATATTTGTGCATTGCAGGAGGTCCTCAGGTTACGAAGCTGTTGCTAAATGAGACGTTTATTAAGTGAATTTTGCCCCCTGTTCTCGACCTTCCTTGCCACCGTTGTTAAACGAATCACTGCAGCTGTACAACTGACAGTGGAAAGACTTAACGACAGCAATGGGGCCGTCTTTATTACGGCCGTATCTTGAGGACTGTTTGTAGAGTCTAGCCGGTGAGAGTGATTTATTTATAACTGGAAGAAGAAAAAGAGGAGGGAAAAAGGGGAATAATTCTAGTGGGAAAAATGAAATTTTCCTCCATTCTTCATCAAGATTTGATTACAGACAGTCCTCGACTTACACAGTTCGCTAATAGTGACTATTCAAAGTAACAGCGTCCCTGAAAAAGAGTGACTATTTGTCACGCTTTATGACCGTCAGAGCATTCCCCTTTGGCGACCTTTGGACGAGGAAAGTCAACGGGGGAAGCTGGATTCACTTAAAGACCGTGTGACACATTTGAGGACGGCAGCGATTCGCTGAACGACAGTCCTAAGTCACTTTTGTGGGTGCCGTTGTGACTTCCGACCATCCCTAAATGAATGGTCGCAAATCGAGGACTGACCACATCGGGCAGCCAGGGAATCATTGGAGGGACTCCCTTAACAACTGTGGCAAGAAAGGTGTTTCAACAAGGCAACACGTCACTTAAAAAAAAATGCCCTGCTTAGCGACGGAAATGCTGGACTCCACTGCGGTCGTAAGGTCGAGGATCCCCCCGTGATGGATTCGACCGCTTTTCAAAAGAGGAACTTCTTAAACAAGTTCAAGAGTTGGAAGGGACCCTGTGGGTCATCTAGTCCAACCCCCAGCCATTTGACGGTTTGATCTTGGAAAATCTGATTATTATTTTTCTTTCTTTTCTTCTTTCCAGTTCGGTCAATGCCCAAACCAAGAACGGTGCCACGCCCCTCTACTTAGCCTGCCAAGAGGGCCACCTGGAGATTGTCCAGTATTTGGTCAAGGAGTGTGGGGCTGACCCTCACCTACGCGCCAACGATGGCATGACGCCCCTCCACGCCGCAGCTCAAATGGGACACAACACCGTCATTGTATGGCTGGTGAGCGTGGCGGAAGGGAGGGGGATCGTGTGTGTGTGTGTGAGAGAGACAGAACCTTTCCTTGTTCTCGTTCACAAACACACGCAGACCCCATGGGGGTAGTCCTCGACGTACGACCGTTTGCTTAGCGAGTTACGACCGCACCGATAAAAAGCCACTTAGGACTGGTTTTTTAACCTACGCATCAAAATTTGAACATTTGGCTGCCATCTTGTATTTACGATGGTGGCGGTGTCCCCGGGGGGGGCGGTGTCACGTGATCTCCCGTGAGCGGCCTTATGGCAAGTCGGTGGGGAAGCCAGAGCTGCTGAACGACCGTGTCGCTAACCACGGCGGCCATTCACGTCCCAAGTGCAGCATGAAGATTCATTAAAAAGGAGCGAAACTCGCTCGGCCGACGCCTCTCGTAGTGGCGTAAGTTTCATGCCCTGTTGCGGTTGTAAGTTGAGGGCTGCCTTCGGAGCGTCCCCTCCGGATGGAGCCGCCAAGACTCCGATCTTGATTAATTCGTTGATTTTTTTTTGTTTTTAATTCACCATTCTGGCTACGCAGATGAGTTTCACCGACGTGAACCTGTCCGAGCAGGACGAAGCCGGGGCCACGCCCATGCATTTCGCGGCCAGTCGGGGCCACGCCAAAGTCCTGAGTTGGCTGCTCTTACACGGAGGGGAGATCATGGTGGACCAATGGGGGGGAACCCCCTTGCACGACGCGGCGGAGAACGGGGAGCTGGAGGTGAGGGGATCGGTCGTGTGAGGGATCGCCACTTGGTGCCCTTTCCCTTGCGAGGAAGGGAGAATTGGAGGCAGCAGAGAGGGAGGGAAGGAAGCGCTGGGTTCGGTTCAGCGCAGGGGATACGGGACCCTCGTGAGTCACTCTGCCGGGCCTTAGGAGTGGGAGAACTATAGAAAGGTTGGAAAGGAACCCAGAGGTCATCTAGCTGAACCCCAACCACCACCACCACCACCCAGCCGGTGGAGGAATCCAAACTGGAATACAGGAGTGTAGGGGGGAAAAGGTTGAAAGGGGCCATAGAGGTTTTGTAGTCTGATCCCCCTGCCCGGTGGAGGAACACCGAAGCCTAAAATGGAAAGTTTGGAAGGGAGACCACGGGAGGTCATCTAGTTCAACCCTCTGCCCGGGGGAAGATTCCAAATTGAAATACAGAAGCCTAACATGGAAAGATTGAGAGAGGCCTCAGAGGTCATCCAGCCCAACCCCCTGCTTGTGTCATAATCCCAAATGAAATCTAGGAGTCTGGAATAGAAAGGTGGAGAGGGGCCTCGGAGGTCATCTAGTCTGACACACACCCCCCCCCGCTGGGGCTGCATAACCAAAATTGAAATTCTAGATTCTAAACCCAAATTAAAAGACGGAGGGCTAAAACTGAGGGGCCTCAGAGGTCATCCAGCCCAACCCGCTGCCAAGGGGGGGGAATCTCAATCAAAATATAGAACGCCTAGAGTGAGTGGGAGCGAAGGGAGACCACAAAGGTCATCTAGTCCAACCCCCCCCCCCCCAGTTTCCCCTCTCTGCTCACCCACATCCTCTTCTCTCCCCCCCCCCCCAGTGCTGTCAGATCCTCGTGGTTAACGGCGTCGACCTCACCCTGCATGACCAAGACGGCTACACCGCCGCAGACCTGGCCGACTACAATGGCCACTCGCAGTGCGCCAAGTACCTTCGGACGGTGGAAAACATGGTGCAGAAACGTGGCGGGAAGGGTGGCTTAGCCTTGTCCATTGGGGGGGAAGGCATGAAAAGGGTCTGGGATGAACATCGGGGGCTCCTAAGGGGCATCTAGAAGGGTCCAGCCTTGCCTCGGATTTAGCCTTTCATCCCCCCAATGTGCTGATTTGAGCCATGCCTCTCAGTCCTCGTCTTACGACTGTAATCACAACCCCCCCCAAAAAATTAAGTGTTCCAGTCTTTAAGTGAGGCGTCCCTAATTTTACCTTGTTTTGCCCTGGTCGTTCAATGAATCCGTCTGTCTGTCTGTCTGTCTGTCTGTCTCTCTCTCTCTCTCTCTCTCTCTCTCTATCTCTATCTCTATCTCTATCTCTATCTATCCATCCATCCATCCATCCACTTATCCATCCACTTATCCATCAATCCATTCATCCATCCATCCATCCATCCATGTCTGTCTGTCTGTCTGTCTGTCTATCTATCTATCTATCTGTCCACGTATCCATCCATCCATCCGTCTGTCCGTCCGTCCATCCGTCCATCCATCCATCCATGTCTGTGTCTGTCTGTCTATCTATCATGTCTCTATATTTATCTATCATTTATCTGTCTATCATATATTAATCATCTATCATGTCTCTCTATCTATCTCTATCCATCTATCATATATTGTCTAAGATAGATAGAAAGAGGGAGACAGAGACACAGAGAGATGATAGATAGATAGATAGATAGATAGATAGATAGATAGATAGATAGATAGATAGATAGATGATAGATATAGATAGATGCCATTTAAATTATTGTATTATTTTTTTTCTCTGTTTTCCATTGAAGTTTTCATTTGTTGCATTGCTTTTAAATCTTTTTGTTCTTCTATATATTTTTATGTGTCCTCTGTGTCTGTTCTGGCACCGATTGTTAACATTTCCATTCCTCCTTTATTTCTCCCTTTCTCTTCCTTTCCTTTCTTCTTCTCACTCCACTTTCTGTTCCATTTATGTTCTTCCCTTGTTCTTTTTTCCTCCTCTTTTGCTTGTCCTGTCCACATCTTTCCTGTCTCCATTGTTGATTTATTTTCTCCTCTTATGACTGTCCTGTTTTTTCTTTCCCTCTTTTTTTTCATTCCCTCCCGTTACTCATCGCCATTTTATTTTATTTCCAATTTTTTTTTAACCTATGGGTTATGTTGTATTTTTCATTCCCATTTATTTTCCATTTCTCCTGTTATTTCTTTCCTTCCCTCTGTTTCCTCCTCTCCTCTCCTGTTGCATCAAACAACTCCAGAAAAATAACTATCGCCACAATTATAAAAAAAAAACGGTCTTCCACAGAAGCTGGGACAAGGCCACGGATGCCCTGCTCACTTACGAAGATCGCGTGGTACGTGGCTTCCTTCCATGCAATCATCTATCATGCCTCTCTAGATTCATCTATTCTCTCTTCTGTCTATCTGTCTCTATATTTATCTATCATCTGTCTGTCTTTCTTTCTTTCTGTCTATCATGTCTATATTTATCTATAACTTCTACCTATCCACCTATATTTATCTATCATCTCTATCAGTCTGTCTTTCTTTCTGTCTATGTATCATCTCTATATCTATATCTATCTATCTATCTATCTATCTATCTATCTATCTATCTATCTATCTATCTATCTTCTACCTATCTAACTATATGTATCTATCATCTCTGCCTGTCTGTCTTTCTTTCTTTCTGTCAATGTATCATCTCTATATCTACCTACCTACCTACCTACCTACCTACTTACCTACCTACCTACCTACCTACCTACCTACCTATCTATCATCTATCTATCTATCTATCTATCTATCTATCTATCTATCTATCTATCTTCCACCCATCTAACTATATTTATCTATCATCTCTGTCTCTATCTATCTATCATCTATCTATCTTCTACCTAACTATATTTATCTATCATTTGTCTGTCTGTCTGTCTGCCTTTCTTTCTTTCTATGTATCATCTCTATATTTATCTATATCTATCTATCTATCTATCTATCTATCTATCTATCTATCTATCTATCATCTATCTATCTAACTATATTTATCTCTCATCTATGTCTGTCTATCTATATCTATTTATCATCTATATCTATCTTGTGTATATTTAACTATCATCTATCATCTATCTATTCATCTTCCATTTATCCATCTATCTCTCTATCTCTCTATCTAATTATCTCCTATCTAGCTATCTCTCTCCCTCCCTCCCCCCCTCTCTCATCTATCTATCTATCTATTTACCTATCTATCCCGTGGTACCTGCCACGTCCGTGTCTTCCTTCCGTGCAACCACTAAATGTTGCTTTGCAAACCGATGGCATTGATCCTGGCCCACCTAAAACCAACCGACGACATTTCCTTGTCTTTTTAAAATTTAATTTTAAATTTCGCATGGGTGATTCGTTTATTTTTTCTCTCCCATTTCCCATGCCAGCCGGCAGTCTGCATCTCCCATTTTCACGTGTTTCTGGCCCGTTTATTTCAGAGGGGGGGGGGAAATTGCTTTTTGAAAGCTGCCCAATGCCAGGGGGAATTCACCGGCTGTTGGTTACCCTGGGCACCGGGTGTAAATCCTGCCAGGGCGCCTGTGATGTCGCGCAGCCCCCAGGGAGGTAAATGAACCTGTTATTTTACAGTGGATGTTGGTTGAGCTGTGGGCTGCGACAGAAGGAGAGAAGTCCTTTCCCCTCCCAGGCATCATGGGCAACGTAAGAGGGGGTCCCTGGGTGGGTGGGTGCCCTTTTAAGGGGGTGCAATCTGCAGGAACGACTTGGGGACCCAGGGGGCAATTTCATAGGCACCCATCCTCTCCTTGCTTTAAATCCAGAAATTGTGTGTAGCTCCATCACTGGAGGCTTTTAAGAAGAGATTGGAGAGTCGTTTGTCTGAAGTGGCCTAGGGTTTCCTGCTTGAGCAAGGGGTTGGACTAGAAGACCTCCAGAGACCTTCCAAGGAATGTGGTTCTGTGATTTTGAAATAGAAAAGATAAATGACAGATAGGAGGTTGGAGGGATGGAGGAAAGGAAGGAAGGAGAAAGGAGGGGAAGGAAAGGAGGAAGGAAGGAACGCAGTACAAAATGTAACAGATGGAAACTCATCCAGGAGAAAAGCAACCTGGAATTAAGGAGAAATTTCCTGACAGTGAGAACAATGAACCAGTGGAACAGCTGGCCACTAGAAGTTCTATGGGTGCTCCATCACTGGAGGTCTTCAAGAAGAGACTGGACAACCATTGGACCAGAATGGACTAGGCTGGTCTCCTCTTTGAGCAGGGGGCTGGACTAGAAGACCTCGGTGAAGAACGCAAACCAAAGTAGAAAATCTTAGAAGGGAAGGGATCCGGGAGGTCATCTACTCCAACCCCCTGCTCAGTAAAAGAACCCAGACCAAAGCACAGAATCTTAGAAAGGAAGGGATCTGGGAGGTCATCTAGTCCAACCCCCAACCTCCTACAGAGTTCCACTCAGGCAAAAAGTGACATCCCCATGTCTCTTCTCCCCCAAATTCCCCGCTGAACTCTTTCTTCGAAAAGATTCTCCGAGAAAAAACTCCCGAAGGCCAGTCTGCCTCTCCCGAAAATTTTGGGGTGGGGGGGGAGGGCAGAAAGTCCAGGATGAGTTTAACCATGATTTCCTTGGAGGTTCTGGGTTCGAGTGAAACCAACCTCCTGCTTCCTCTGAATGGCTCCCTTTAACCCTTCGCTTCCCCCGTAGAGCGTGGAGCACCGGGTGTTGTCCCGAGACCCCTCGGCCGACATGGAACTCAAACAGCCGGACTCCGGCCTGTCCTCGCCCCACACCACCGTCTCGGCCCCCCAGACTCATTTCGACATGGGGTCCCCGAGCAGCATCTTCTCCAACTACGACTCCTCGCACTCGAGCCAGTCCAGCACGGGAGAGAAGAGGAATCACACAGGGCCGCGTAAGCAACCATCTGATGCACAATTCCTCAAGATCTGAAGCACGGCGCGACTGGGGTCGCTTCCAGAGCGTTGCACGGTTGATTTGCCGGGACGTAAATCGCTGGGTGGTGCCCTTTCCAATCGACCGTGCAAAATTCCTTCCAAAGTTACAAGAAGTGGCGAGAGCCAACCTTTTTAAGGAATGGCGGATGGGCTTACCGTCCTTTCTCCGTGCAACTGAAGATGTCCCGACCTCCCCCCCCCCACCACTGCTCTGCCAGTGCAGGCTGGGAATGAGGGGTGTTGTAGTCAGGGCATCCGATTGGGGGGAAGTCCTGGCCCAGCCACTCTTAAAACAGCATGCGTTAAACTAAAATGCAGCAGGCCTCTTTCTGTAAAATCACCCAAATGCATTCTCTTCTTCTCAAGCAGAGCTCCCACGAGCATGTGCAAAGTGCATTTTAGAAACGAAGGGAAGGGGGGAGGGGGAAGGCAGGTTCTTACAAAGGGTGGTGGGATTTTCCCAAATAAGCAAATGGGGCTGGCCAGAATAGCCCCTCCTCCTCGCCCTTCGAAACAACAGCCCGTCATCCAACTGGTAGAGTTTGTTTGCAAGCTGCTCTACCGGTTGAATATCAATCTTCTTTTTTTCCCCATTTGTGTTCCAGGGGTCCCTGAAACGGCGCTCACCGATATGCAGACCTATATGGACATGCTAAATCCAGAGCTGTCCCCGGGACCCGCAAAGCCAGGGGGCCAAACCTCTCCGCCCCCACCTCCCAGTTTCCCGGCGCCTTCTCCCCCCTCCCGCCCACAGGGTCTCCCCCCACCCCCGGGCTACCCGGCCCCGAACCCCCCCGAAATGCCCCACAGCGCCGAGATTTACGTCCAAGCCAAAAATAACCTTCGACACGTGGACAGCGAAACGCTCAAACAAGAGGTAAGGAATTAAGGTGGGAGGGGCTTGAAACCCCCCTCCCCCTGCTTTCAAAGGGCCACGTTTGGGAAACATGTCCTCCACTTACGACCAAAACTGAGCCTGAAATGTTTGTTGCTAAGCGGGACACTTGTGGGAGTCTTCCACCATTTTATACCTTTCTTGCCACCGTTGTTAAGTGAATCATTGCCGTTATTAGGACACACCATTGTTGAGTGAATCATTGACTTTGCAAAAGGGGGTTACGTGACCCTGGGATGCTGCGACCATCATGAATATGGGTCAGTGGCCAAGAGTCTAAGTTTTGACCTGCAATGGGTCGTAAGGGTGGAAAACGGTCATAAGTCCCATTTTTTTCAGTGCCATGGTAACTGAACCGCCACTAAAGAGTTGTAAGTTGTTGGGGTGTCCCTTGAGGTTGGACAGTTCCAAGTTGCACAAAAGCAAAGAGACCGGACATATGAGCAGGGGGTTGGACTAGATGACCTCCAGGGTCCCTTCCATCCCTGTGATTCTGTAATGTGAGATCCACTAATCAGTGGTTTCCTCTGGATATTGTGGCTGCTCCATCGTTGGAGGTTTTTGAGACGAGACGGGACAGCCGTGGCGCAGAACGGTGTGGGGATCTCTTGCGTGAGCCACGGGTTGGTCTAGATGACCCCTGGGCACCCTTCCAATTCTGTGATTCTGCCAAACTAGGAAAATCCTTTTAAAGAAATCAGCCTTGCCTCTACCTGTCTGTCCAGACCTGTTTGTAACCTTTGCCACTTTCCTACTTCCGTACGCCACGCAGGGACTTTGCATTTTGATATTTTTCTCGCGTGACACTCTTCGCCATCACGACGCCGGAGTTGGGAAGTTGGACTTTGCCTGGGTGTGCAAGGCAGAACCCGCCCAGGATCCGAACCAAGATTTCTTTGGGGGCAAAGAGGGGAGTGGAGGGGGGAGAGGGGGGGAGGGATCCAGAATTCCCCTCCTGCAAACATCTTTTGGGATTTTCCCACGGCTTGACGGAGCCAAACAGACAGAGAGATGGACAGACAGGTGCACGCTAGGTATCCCACAGGGCTGCCATTGGTCCTCCCGTCCGGGTGATGTCACAAGGGGGAGCAGCGGGGGGGTTGTTAATGGACTCGAAGGTCCCTGTAACCAGAGAGGGCAGCTCACCTGTCGCAGGTGTGCCAAAGGCAGATATCAGGTGTTTTGCGGCTTTCAAGGCAGCTGGAATAGCAACCCAGAGGGGCACGTCGCTCTCCTGCCCAGGTAAGGCAACCTGCAAAAGCAGAATTATTCTTATTTTTTTTAAAGAAACATATATATATATTCTCTTTCTGGCTCGGTCAGGTGAAGAGATGCAAAAGAGATGCAAACTTTGGAAAACCAAGCAGAAGCAAGACAGGAAAAATACATTATTTCTCTTGGAGGCCCCCGTTGCACTTTTTTTTAGTTTTGCCTGGGATTAGAACGAGGGGGAAAGAAACATTTTTGGGGTGCTAGGAGCCGATTTGTGCGAAAATGGAAGGGTTTGAGCAAAGCAGAAATAATTCTCAAATAAAGGCAATTACGGAATGCGTTTATCCATTCCCTTTGTTCTGGAAAAAATATACTTTGGTGTTTGGGGCTTTTGAAAAGCAGTTTCATATAAATAAAAATATAAATATATATATATATACAGTAAATCATCTACTTTTCGTGCTTTGCCAAGAGTATTTTTTTAAAAAAAACCTGGACGGTTTGTGTGTCTTTTGCAAAAAAAAAAAGAGGAAGGAAAAACGGAGCGAAGAAGGGAGGGAGATGGAGGGCTGAATGCAAATGGGAAAATGGCAGCTGAAAACACCGTGCATTTTGCCCCCGTTTGGTTTAGTTTCCCGGCAAAGGGTACCCAGTGCAGAATGAGTGTGCAAGCTCTCACTATTTCACTAGGGTTCACTATGATTACAGCTAGTCTTCAACTTACAACCGTTCGTTCAGTCGCCAGCGACACTGAAAAAAGCGACTTAGGTTTTCAGGCATACGGCCGTCACAGCTTCAAATCCGGACATTGGCAACTGACTCATATTTATGATGGTTGCAGAGTCCTGGGGTCACGTGATCCACTCTTGCGACCTGGGGACCAGCAACATCAACAAGGGAAACCCATCGGCTTAAACAGTTGCGTGATTCACTTAACAACCGAAGCAAGAAAGGTTGCAAAAGGGAGCGAAGCTCGCTTAACAACTCCCCTCGCTCAGCTTGGGCTCCGTTAGTCCTAAGTCAAGCCTGTAAACAACACGACAAATTGTTTCTCAAACAACACGACAACTTGGAGACAGCTGGACTTCAACTCCCAGAATTCCCCGGGAAACGTTGCCTAGTGGTCGGAGCTGGGGTGGATTCCTACATTGGAGGTGGAGGGGCTGGTGTGTCTGTGCGTGAATTATGTGGGGGTTTTGTGGGGTTTGAGGCCCCCGGGTGCAAAGGAGAATAAATGAATAAATGACTCTCTGCCTTCCTTGGGGCCCTGGGCCTCAGTGCGAATTGTGCTGAAAAAGCAAAAAGGAACGAATCAAGGGCTGAAGAATTGCTTTCTGATAACAGCTGGTGGAATTTGGCCCTGCGTGCGGAGAGGAAGGGCCATCCCAGAGAGGTTGTAAAGTTTTCTCTAGTAACGTTTTACGTAGAGTTGTAGAGAGATTGAGGGAAAGAGAGAGAGATTAAGAGAGACAGTGTGTGAGAAAAAGATGAGAGAGAAAGAGAGTGATAGAGGGCGGGGTTTGTATGGGATTATATAAACTGCAGAAGGGAGAAGAGAAAATCAGAAAGGGAGGAAAAATATGAAAAGATAAAAAGTGGAAAACAGTACAAGACAGGAAAGAAGGAAGGAAGGAAGGAAGGAAGGAAAAAAGGAAGGAAGGAAGGAAAGAAAGAAAGAGGAAGGGAGGGAGGGAAGGAAGGAGATGGGAATGAGGAAGAAGGAAAAGAAAGGAAGGAAGGAAGAAAGAAAGAAAGAAGAGGGAAGCAGGGAAGGAAGGAAGGAGATGGGAATGAGGAAGAAGGAAAAGAAAGAGGAAGGAAGGAAGGTAGAAAGAAAGAAAGAAAGAAAAGGAGGGAAGCAGGGAAGGAAGGAGATGGGAATGAGGAAGAAGGAAAAGAAAGGAAGGAAGGTAGAAAGAAAGAAAGAAGAGGGAAGCAGGGAAGGAAGGAAGGTGATGGGAATGAGGAAGGAAGAAGGGAAAAAAAGAAAGCAAGGAAAGAAAGAGGGAGGGAGGGAAGGAAGGAGATGGAAATGAGAAAGAAGGAAAAGAAAGAGGAAGAAAGAAAGAAAGAAAGAAAGAAAGAAAGAAGAGGGAAGCAGGGAGGAAAGGAAGGAGATGGGAATGAGGAAGAAGGAAAAGAAAGAGGAAGGAATGAAGGAAGAAAGAAAGAAAGAAGAGGGAAGCAGGGAAGGAAGGAAGGTGATGGGAATGAGAAAGGAAGAAGGGAAAAAAAGAAAGGAAGGAAATAAAGAGAGGGAGGGAGGGAGGAAAGGAAGGAAGATGTAAAATGTATCCCAAAAATGCCATTTGGTGTAAATCTTGCCAAGGTTGGTCTCCCTCCTGGGATCTGGGATCCAGGATCCAACTTAACAAAGCTGATTTATTTTTTTAGCTCACCTGCCAACAACTACAACGGACGGATTCCAGCAGGAGATCCAGAAGATTTAGCAAACAGCCAAGTACGGGGGATTACTACAAACATCTGGATAACGGCGGAGGTGAAGAGCAGAACAGGAGGACGTCCAGGATGGCCCACAGCGAGGAGGTGAGAATCCGTTAGTGGGGGATCCAGTCAGAACCATGGACGAAGGGCCAGGAGATCTGCAGAACCAGAGTGGATCCCAGTTCTCCACTTGAGTTTGTCTCCAATCTGGCAATGATTAGATAAGAGGCAGCTGAGCCCATGGATGGAAAAGGGGTGGGTGGGAAGCATCTCAGAAGGGACCCTCCCTAGTTTCTTTGCCTGTAAAGAGGAGGGGGGAAGAAATATGGTAATGGTCTGTGGGAATGGCCTTGGGAGACAGAAGGAAGAGGCGCAGACTAGGCAATGGTTAGATAAGAGGCAGCTTAGCCCCCCCCCCCAAGAAGGAAAGGGGTGGGTGGGAAGCATCTCAGAAGGGACCCTCCCTAGTGTCTTTGGAGGTAAAGAGGAGGGGGCAGAAATATGGTAATGGTCTGTGGAGAAGACCTCAAGAGGCAGGAGGAAGAGACGCAGACTAGACAAATAATCAGATAAGAGGCAGCTGAGCCCACGGATGGAAAAGGGGTGGGTGGGAAGCATCTCGGAAGGGACCCTCCCTAGTGTCTTAGGTTGTAAACACAAGAGAGTGGGGGGGAAGTCTCACTTTCAGACTTGTGAGATTCTCTCAATGCCACCTTACAATAAAGTCACAACGCCTCGTCCTTCCAGCCGTGCGTTTGCTCAGGACTACCTCGCAAGGCTGATAGCGGGATATTTATATCTATATTTAAATAAAAGCTTGAAATTCCAGCTTTGAGATGGGGCCAGGGTTGGTTACGCGGGTGGCAAACATTTGGGGGGGGGGTTCCTTTTCATTGCTGATCTTTTCTTTTCATGCCCCCCCCCTCACCCTCCCAGGCTTCGCTTCTCTCCAGCGAGAAAGTGTACAACGGAAGCGCGGGGGAAACGACACCCACCGGAGGGGCCCCTCCCCCCCCTCCTCCCCTCCCCGAGGGGGGCTGCTCCCCACCTCCCCCTCCTCCCCTGCCTGCGGAGCACACACCCCCCTCAACCGGCCAGCGAAGGTCCTCCTCTTCCACCGGAAGTAAGTCTTTTCCCTTCGGACCCTCCCCCCCCCCCACTCAAAATTTGCATTCCTTAGAAGCAGTTCTGGGTGCAAATTCAGCCATGAAAGGTCCTGAACTCGCGACTCGTTTCGTTTGGTGAAAGTTCAAAATTACACCGGCACTGGGGAAAAACATGGCTTATGACCGGTCCTCACCCTTATGACCATTGTAGCATCTCTGTGTCAAATTCTGCCCAGGCACGTCAGGTAGACTGCTCCTAAGGAAAGAGGCTTGGTTTTGTGTTTTCTGGAGGTTAATATTTGGCTCGGTTTTCCGTCATCTGATTTGGTTTCCAGGAACAGAAAGATGAGAAAACGTCTGTGGGGTTTTTTCTTTTTTTTAGACTGTCTAAGTCATCTTTCTGGGTTTTCCCCCCTTCTCTCTCTCTCTCTTTCTCTCTCTCTCTCTCTCTCTCTTTGGCCAAGAAGCCCTTGAGGTGCCAAAATCAGAGAAATTGTTGATGAAGGAAATTATAAGTTTCATTTTCTCAAAAAAACAACCTCTTGGCCAAACCAGAAAAATTACCACATATTTGAGGTTAAAATCCTCACATGAACATCTTCTTCTTTCTCCCTTCCTTCCTTCCTTCCTTCCTTTCTTTCTTTCTTTCCTTCTTTCTTTCTTTCTTTCCTCCTTCCTTTTTTTCTTTTTTCCTTCCTAACTTCCTTTCTTTTTTCTTTGTCTTATTGTCTTTCTTTCTTTCCTCCTTCTTCCCTTCCTTTTTTCTTCCTTCCTTCCTAACTTCCTCTTTCTTTTTTCTTTGACTTACTGTCTTATTGTCTTTCTTTCTTTCCTCCTTCTTCCCTTCCTTTTTTCTTCCTTCCTTCCTAACTTCCTCTTTCTTTTTTCTTTGACTTACTGTCTTATTGTCTTTCTTTCCTGCTTGCCTACTTTTTTACTTCCTTTCTCCCTCCTTTCCTACCTTTCTCCTTCCTTCTCTTCCTTCCTTCTGTCCTTCTTCCTTCCATCTTTCTTCTTTCCTTCTTCCTTCCTTCCTTTTTTGTTTTATTTATTTATTCATTCATTTTTGTTTGTTTGTTTTTCTGTATTCTTTCTTGTTTCCCTTCTTTCCTTTCTTTCTGTCTCCCTCCCTCATTTACAAACGTTTTTGATTTGCATATAGGTGCCACATCCACCCACAAAAAAAAAAAAGGTTTAAAATTTGCATTGCTTCCCAGCTGCACCAAATTCCGTGTTATCGTTTAGGGAAATATATCTTTGGTCCTTGGGACAGACGGCCCAGCTGCAGGAGAGCAGGTTTTAAAAAATGTTGTAAAAGAGACACATGGATAGTCCTCCACTTATGTCATTTAGGAATCGTTCAAAGTTATAACAGCCTCGAAAAAAGTGACCTAGGCCTGGTTTCACACTTACGACCCTTATGTCATCTGCAGGTCAGGGGATCAAAATTTAGACCCTTGCCCACTGGCTCCAGTTTATGATGGTTGAAACCATCTTGCTGAGCACGGGAAATTTGGCTCCCAATAATGGTTGTAAGCCAAGGATTACCTGCATTTTATTTTACAATACAATAGTAGAGTTGGAAGGGACCTTGGAGGTCTTCTAGTCCAACCCCCTGCCCAGGCAAGAGACCCTATACCGTTTTATATATTATTTTAATAATTTAATTTAATTTCATTATTCTGACACTTAGAGCAATTAATCAGTGGAACAACTTGCCTCCAGAAGTTGTGAATACTCCAACACTGGAAGTTTCCTGCCTAAGCAGGGGTTGGACTAGAAGACCTCCAAGGTCCCTTCCAACTCTGTTATTCTATTCTGTTCTGTTCTATTCTGTGTTCTATTTTTTATTCTATTTTCTATTCTATTTTATTTTCTATTCTATTTCATTCTGTATTCTATTTTCTATTCTATTCTTTTATTCCATTCTATTCTATATTTTGTTTTCTATTCTATTTTTCTATTCTATTTTATATTCTATTCTGTGTTCTATTTTCTATTCTACTCTATTTTATTTTGTATTCTATTCTTTTTTTTAATTTTTATTTATTTACAAACATGCAAAATACACACACACAAAACTTAGACGTACACCACATTTACACAATACGATATGAACAGGAACTTCCTGTTCTTTCTAATAGCAATTGCCAATTGATGCCGTTCTCCTTATATTATTTCCCCTTCTAGTATCTTTCATTTGCATTTCACCATTCTTAACCCTCTTATCTTACTCATTTGTCTGCTATATTGGCTGATTACCTCTAGTAAATTTAAACCTCTTGGATGCATATATATGTGTCAATTCTCCTTAACTACTATTTTTGGGCTTTGTTGTCTTCCTTAATTGATCCTTGTTTCTTTCCTCCATCCACCTACACCATTTATCCCATATCTGTTAGTATTCTGTTTCTTCTTTTCCCTGGATTTCTTTTGTTAATTTGTCCATTTCGAAACAGTCCATCACTTTTCTTATTATTTCATCTTCGCTTGGAATTAATTTGTTTTTCCATTTTTGAGCAAAGGCAATCCTCGCTGCCGTAATTATATGTAAAATTAAATACTGGATTTCTTTTTTATATTTTGCAGTCATTATTCCTATTATCCCAATCTATTTTGACTCCTGTTATTGCCTCTAGCCAATTTTTGATCCTTTTCCCAAAAAAATTAGCCTTTTCACAAGTCCACCATAAGTGGTAATATGTTCTGTGTATTGATTCACATTTCCAATATTCTATTCTATTCTATTCTGTATTCTATTTTCTATTCTATTCTTTTATTCTATTCTGTTCTGTTCTGTATTCTATTTTCTATTCTATTATTTTGTATTTTGTTTTCTATTCTATTCTATTCTATTCTCTATTCTATTCTATTCTGTATTCTATTTTCTATTCTATTCTATTTTTTATTCTATTCTATTCTGTATTCTATTTTCTATTCTATTCTTTTCTATTCTGTATTTTGTTTTTTCTATTCTATTCTATTCTGTATTCTAATTTCTATTCTATTCTATTCTATTCTATTCTGTATTTTGTTTTCTATTTATTCTATTCTGTTCTGTATTCCATTTTCTATTCTATTCCATTCTTTTCTATTCTGTATTTTGTTTTCTGTTCTATTCTCTATTCCATTCTATTCTGTATTCTGTTTTCTATCCGATTCCATTTTCTATTCATTCTTTGTTTTATATTTTATTCTATTTATTTATTTTATTATATGATTTTTTTTTATTATTTATTTGATTTCTATACCTGCCCATCTCAGCAAACGAATCTGGGCAGCTCCCCATTCTGAAACGTACATTGCAATCAGAATCTTTAAAAACACTTGAAAGCAATGAAAACAATAATTTGAATTGCACAGCCAGTTTCCTGCAGCCGGCCTTCCGTTTCCGCCCTCTTCCTTCCTGTTTCCTTGCTTGCCACAAAGAAGAGGGAGTCAAACTATTCTCCAAGGCACCTGAGGGTAGAACAAGAAGCAATGGGTGGAAACTAATCAAGGAGAGAAGCAACTTAGAACTGAGGAGAAACTTCCTGACAGTGAGAACAATTAATCAGTGGAACAGAAGTTGCCTCCAGAAGTTGTGAATGCCCCAACACTGGAAGTCTTTAAGAAGATGCTGGAGAGCCATTTGTCTGAAACGGTATAGGGTTTCCTGCCTAGGCAGGGGGCTGGACTAGAAGGCCTCCAAGGTCCCTTCCAACTCTACTATTGTATTGTATTGTATTGCTTGAGTCCTTCCAAAGTTCCCTGATGCCACCATCCATGGCTCCCTTTCTCCTCCTGCCCCACAGGCACCAAATCTTTCAACATGATGTCCCCAACGGCCGACAATTCGGAGCTGCTGGCCGAAATCAAAGCCGGGAAGAGTTTGAAGCCAACCCCCCAAAGTAAGGGATTCACCACCATCTTCTCCGGCTGTGGCCAAGTGGGCACCAACGTAAGTTATGCCTGGAAACTGCCATCCCTCTTCATCCGGCTTGTGTTTATTTCTCTTCCTTGAGTTCCTTTGTTTGGCGACTGTTCGAAGTTACCTGGCTTCCTTGCCACCTTATTTGTAAAAATAGCTAGCGGCAGTTTAAGGAATGAATGAGAAGAAAGGAAGAAAGACAATAAGACAGAAAGAAAAAAGATAATAAGACAGAAAGAAAAAAGAAAGAGGGCAGGAGAGAGAAAGAAAGAGAAAGAAAGAAAGAAAGAAAAAAGATAATAAGACAAAAAGAAAAAAGAAAGAGGGCATGAGAGAGAGAGAGAGAGAGAGAAAGAAAGAAGAAAGAAAGAAAAAAAGAAAGAAAAAAGATAATAAGACAGAAAAAAAAGAAAGGAAGGAAGGAAATGAGAGAAGGGAGGGAGGAAGAAAGACAATAAGACAAAGAAAAAAGAGAAAGGAAGGAAGGAAGAACAAAAGAAGGAAAGGAAAAAGGAAGAAGGACAGAAGGAAGGAAGGAAAGGGGGAAAGGAGGAAGGAAGAAAGAAAGAAACTAAGTAAGTAGTAAGACAATAAGACAGTAAGAAAGAAAAAAAGAAAGAGGAAGTTAGAAAGGAAGGAAGGAAGAAAGAAAAAAGAAAAAAAGCAAGTGAGGAAGGAGGAAAGAAAGAAAGAAATGACAAGTGTCCAAATTGTAGTCACATGACTTGAGAGAGGCCGTGGGGCTGCCCCCATCAGAACCTCAAATCCACGTCAAAAGTTCCTCCTAGGTAGGTCCATCCTAATCTCAGTCACTAAGTGAGCAGTTGTAAGTTGAGGGACTGCTTTCAAAGATAAAAGCTAGAATGATTTCCAAGCTCTTTTCTTTTGCTGACGTCTCTCCCCCTCCCCTTCCTCCCCCCCCCCAATAGGTTGATTTCCCTACAGCTTCCTCGTCCCCCGCGGGGACCCCAACGCCTCCCTCGACTCCCGAGGAAGCCTCCGGATTCAGGGCTTACGGCTCGCCCAAGCGGGAGGTCAACGGTTCTGCGATGACCCCAAGTGGCCAGGTGGACTTGGAGGGCCTGATCCCCACCCACGACGAGCAGGGGAGACCCATCCCGGAGTGGAAACGGCAAGTGATGTTACGCAAGCTGCACATGAAGATTCAGGAGGAGGAAGAGCAGAGGCGCAAGGTAAATGGGCCGGACACGGGGTGGGGGGAGCGCTCAGCATGGTGTGGCGGTGTGATGTGGTGTGATGCTGTTTCCATGGTGTGTGGAACCTCACTCTGGACCATAGAAAAAGCATAAACCTAAGTCTTGTCTTAAAAGGCAAGCAGTTGCGTCCAGTAGGAACACATCCTGGGCTCAAGATCTATTGGTTCCGTGACCAGAGTGTTGATTCCTTTAATGTACACTTGTCCCCTGCTGGTTCTGTGGGGTCTTGGTGGTCTCTGAACTTGGTGGTTTTCTTGCAGATGTTTCATGATCCAACTAGGTAATATCATCAGTGCTAGAAGGGAGTGGGGTTTGCAGAGAGGAGAGGAACAGGAAGAAGAAGAGGAGGAGAACTGTGGGGTCCTTGGTGCTCTCTGAGCTTGGGGGTTTTCTTGCAGACGTTTCATGACCCAACTAGGGAACATCATCAATGTTACAACGGAGTGGGGTTTGCAAAGAGGAGGAGGAGGAGGACTGTGGGGTCCTTGGCGCTCTCTGAGGTTGGCAAGGTCCGTGGGACCGTAAACTGAGATTCACAACTAAAAGGTCTCTTGCAGAACTTCAGGACAGCATGTAGAGAAAGTGGGTCCTTCCTTCTAACATGTCTGTAGTTTGCGTGTGCTGCTCAGGCGTGTTCACTGCATGGCTGTGCACGCTGATGTTGTGTGACCAACTCTGAAGCTCCTTTAACCTGCACTACGGGCCAAGTGAGGACTGGTTCGCTGCACAGCGGTTACGACAGTGAAAATGTCCGCCGCAGATATTCGGTGACTTCAAAATCTTTCCTGCCAGATTACCAATTCGACCTGTGCATCTGGCAGCTCTCTTCGACCCCCCCCCCCAACGGCCAGATACTGCAGGAATTAAATGCCTTACATGACCGCTTCATGGTGTAACGTGTGAATGCATCTCGCGGCACCTGCCGTTCATGCCGTGGTGTCCTTCCGCGATTCTCTTGCATGCCTGTCCACCCAAGCAGAAAAATATTGCTCTTTCTCTCTCCCAATACGGCCGTCCAGTTTTCTACCCACCTTCTCCTGGCAGGCTGGTCCCGCCACAGGGAGTTTTTAGCCAACTGCTCCGTTCTCATTACACCACGAAGTAACATGTAAGACGAAGAGGGTGTGCAGAATGTGGACGATGTAGTAGCCCGTCCTGAGGGACCCTCCTTGCCCTCTGGGTTGTGCTTTCTTTTTGTCTTGCGTAGCTACGATCTGGGAATTGCTACCCCCAGGAAGGCTGGCGGTACTCCCATGCTCACAACGCCATTTTGGGACCTTTCGGGGAACTGATGACCGAAGACGACATCCTCCGTATTGAGAAGCAGATCCAGAACCTTCAAGTCGTGCACAAGGTGCAGAAAGTCGAGACCGAACTGGAACAGCTGGAACAGGAACTCCAGCAGCTGCTGCCGATCTCGGCCACCTTAGCGAAGGAACACTTCACCGTCAACCCCAAGTGCATGCACGGCCGGGCGGAGGACCTCCCCGGTTGGTGTAACAAGATCTCCATCCTCTTGAAAAGCATGTCCATCCTGCTGGCCACGCTGGGCGGCAAAGCCACCAGTCTGGCCGAAATGGTCACCTCTGAAGCATTGGTGCAGAAGAGCGAAGACGCCCAGGCGCTCCCCTCCGCAGCGCCAACATTCAACGACAGCCCGAGCCACATCGCCCGTTCTCAGTCCTTCAGCTGCACCCGGGAGGAAGTGGAGAAGGAGATCACGCAGTGGGGGGTGTCGGTGAAGAATCTGAAGGCCAACTACGAGGTCCATGTGCAGGCGCAGCTGATCAGCGAAGCAACCAACCGGGTGTACAGAAGGAAGCGTTCTCTGCCGGTGGGAACGCCCCAGTTCACTCTCGGACGTGAGCCCATTTTGGAAGAAGACTACGTCATGGGCCTGGAGCCATTCACTGTCCTGGAAGATGAGGCGGCCTCCATCGGTGATCTGGAACCCCCTGTTCAGATGTCCCATGCACCTCTCCTGTACGAGGTGGGGCCCAGCCCGTTCCCCAGAGGAGACTCCTTCGCAGAAACCATGTTTAGCCCTGACCACATGACGAGGAGCCTCCCGGTGCAGACGGACCTGAGTTGCATCCAAGACTACATCGACCTGCGAAAGGAACGGATTGTCTACCTCTTCCTGGAGCACTGGAAGAGGTGGACCTTCACCGATTCGGGCAGGCAGGTCCAGCCAAGGAGGAGGATGGAGATGTTGGGTCCCGATTTGGAGGTAGATGGCCAAGCGTACAACCTGTCTGCGTTGACGGTCTCAGAGCCGAAACCCAGCGAGGACCACCAACTCCTGTACTTCATGAAGCAGCGCCAAGTGGTGGGCAAGCTGCTCACCCACTGGAGAAGCATCATCAGCCAAGTGCCCACCAGACAGATCCGCCGCCTGAGCCACGTTGACATTTTCTACTGGCCCGAACATTTTTTGCCGCACGTTGACGGCTCGCCGGTGGAGTACGACAGCCTCACCTTGGACCTCTTCATGCTGGGTTACTTCCAGCTGCTGGAGATGGACATGAGCCGGGAGGAGCGCAAGTTCCGCCACCTGCTCTGCTACGAGATGTTTGACCATCTGGGCAGCCACAGCTGGGACCTCATCCGCCACTTTCACAAAGTGGTGATGGAGGAAGTGGAGGCCGGGAAGCGGGATTGGCTGGATGGCTTTGAGGACCTCAAGCAGAGGTTCTTCAGAGACGACTTGGTGGTGGACCACGGGACCACACCCAGTGTGGATGTCCCGGCCGAAACCCTACATTCTCCCTCTATTCTCTCCCACCAGGAATCCTCTCAGTCCTTGGTCAGTAGCACCCAAGAGCCCCCGTCCGTTGGAGACGAGCTAGTAGTTGTCCCAGCATTAAAGAGTAGGTCGAATTCCATCCAGCTCGTTTCAGAGCTTGGAGAATTCAGCAACGATAACATTTGCCGCTATATAGACCGTAGCTTCTCGTTTTGGAAAGAAAAGGAGGCCGAGATGTTTGACCTCTGAGGGCCCAGCTCCCTGGGGTGTTTTGGAGAAGATCTTTGCAGAAGATAGCTTCTTAAACATGGATCTGTTCAATCTGGAACCGGCCCTTCACCAATCCAGAAGGTGACATTCACTACGCTCCCAAATAATATTGATAAGAAGGTGAGGCGCTCCTAGCTGGGACTTTAGCTGGTCTTGGTGGATCAAGCGAATGGACCACAGTTGAGTTTCCTGCTGCGTCCGATTCTGACGTCAACGAAGAACACCACTGCAGTTCCAAGGCATATGTAGAGTTGCAGCCCTGTCTGAACTCACTCTTCGTCTTTGTGATGTGCTCCTTGCACACATTGACAGAACACATGTGGGACCTCTGTGCAAGTGAGGGGGGCGGAAAGCTAATCTACTTTGCTACCCAGCTTTGAGTAGTAGGAAAAACAAATAGAAGTTGTGCTGTAACTAAGGACACTTAGTTATTGGTGGGCCGCACAATTTGGGGATCAAGAAAGTTTGAAGCAGATAAGGGCACAATCAGACAGGGAGGATATTTCGGTGCAAACCAGATCCTGTATCTGTTTTATTTATTTTTTTAACCTCCATTTATGCCAGATGTGTAACACACTCAGTTCCCAACCCAGCATGACCCCGTGTACCTTAGCCATGTTGTGTAGATTCAACACATGGAATTAATGTGTAGTGCGTAGAGTGTGTACGGACAAGCTTCCACAGGTTAGGAAACTGAACTTTTGTGCACTGTTGACACCAAAATGACAACAATGCCTCCTCTGCATTTGTTGTGTGTCGACGTACTCCACGCAACGTCATTCAATTGTCACGGTAGAGGTCAACCAAGAGATTTTGCAGCAAATGGGGTGGGCTTAGAGTTGATGGTGTGTTAATGTAATTAATTTCAGAAATACTGATTATACTTCCCATAATAGTTCCATCAATTCTCTTCCCAACACACCTCAAACACACACCCATTCCCGAGAAGGATGGTAAGGTCCCAAAACAATCCACTTTGCGACAATTTTAACGCGAAGAGACAAATTAACATCTCTTTGCCCCTGAGTGTGCAATTTGTTGGCGTGTTACTTCTATCCCATCAGGGGTGCAATGGCTCCCTTGTGTGCGTTATTATGCAAGTTTTTTCTAATTATTTTCTTATTATTATCGCCACTTGTTACTAAAAATAGGGGAGCAACCTCAATTAAATTGGAGAGGCAGTTTCATTTTGATGGAAATTTACTCCCCCTCCCCCGAAGTTTGTCTGAAGAAATAAAATATGTTGTGTGCAAAAAAAAAATGGGCATTTTTTTGTAATGGCAGAGAGAGAGAGAGAGAGAGAGAGAGAGAGAGAGAGAGAAAGAAACTAAAACACATCAGGATATTCTCATTTCTACCCCCTGAATTTGTTTAGACTTTAAAAATCTCTATATTAGTTTCCATTCGACGATCGAAGAGCCAAACACTGCATAAAAAATAATCTGAATAGTTAATTTTTGACTGTGACTTCCAAAAACAATGGAAGCGAATTTTGGTGGCACGGATTCTTGACATTTTAAAGATCTTTTTATTTGGGGATAAAAAGTGATCAAATTTTTAAAAAGCATCCTTTTTTGTCTAACCTTAAACCTCAATGAAATTGATAGCTATATCTCCATTTTAATAGTATTTAATAGCTTTTAAATTTAATTTACCATTGTATCAAATCATTGCACAGCAAAATTTCAAAAAGAACATTTGAAGTTGTTGTTTTTTTAAGTGAAAGGGGAGTCCAACTTGCTTTAAAATAGCATTTTACAACCTTAGCAATGTTAAGAGGTGTGGACTTCAACTCCCAGGATTCCCCAGCTCACAGATCAATCCGATTTTATGGCCTTTTTATGTGGTGGTTGTTAAATGAACACCTGCAATTGTTAAGGGAAGCCGTGATTTATGGAGAGGCTGCAATGGTCGTAAGTGTGCAAAATGGCTTTCGTGATGCACTTGTCACTTTTGCTTTTGCAAAAGTAGTACATTTGGAAGGGACCCGGGAGGTCTTCTAGTCCAACCCCCTGCTCGAGGCAATGGGGATGTGGATTAGCTAGAAAATCCACGTCATTTCAAAACGGATCACACCCTGAAAAAGTTACAGAAGAAGGAGCTGCAGATAAATAAGAATAAAAACAGATTTGGGCTACCCAGGGGACCTGAGAGATCTTCTAGTCCAACCACCTGCTCTGCTCAGCCACCCCAAGAAATTTGTTTCTAGCCCATCTCTAAAAATAAATCCTTCACCGACAGAGAGATACTACCCTCCCCATTGAAAGATACGGCTACACAGTTAGTCCTCGACTTACGACAACAGCGGGGACTAGAATTTCCCTTGCTAAGTGAGTGACATCCGACGCTTCGACTTTGTGTGTGTGCTGTGGCTGTTATACGTGAATGGCTGCCGTGGCTAAGTGAATCACGCAGTCATTATGCGAATCCAGCTTCCCCGTGGACTTATCGGAAGCCGGCTGGGAAATCGCAAATGGTGATCCTGTGACTCGGGATTGCAACGGTCGTAAATGCATCCCCCAAATTTGATCACGGGGATGCTGCAAAAGTGATAAGGACGGTAAGTCTCTTTTTCCCCAGGGCTATTGTAAAGTCCGGTAAATGAATGGTCGTAAGTTAAGGACTGTGTCTGTATTGTGTTGAGGTTGGTTATAATAAGAGGACAAGCCTAATTGTGGTTAATCTCACCCCCTTATACGTCTGCGGAATAGGGAGGGGGTTGTCTGAATCGCCTCCAAATGCTATCATTTCCTCTGGGCTTAAACCACGTTTCGTCCCTTTTTCATTTACTGAAGGGGTCTTGGATATTTCCGGCACAGGTCGCCCCTCTCTTCCTTTCCAGACCTCCCCTCCCTCTTTCTTAAAACCCCTTCCTACTTTTGGGGGAGCGGGGACGGGGTTTTTTTTTTACTCTTCTTCCTTTCTCTGTCTTGTCTTCCAGGAAAGGGAGGACGAGGCGCGTCTGGCTGGTATGCCAGCTTGGAGAAGGGACATTTTCCGGAAAAAGATGGAAGTGGAGAGGTAAGAATCGACAAGACGAGAAGAAATTGTAGCTCGGGGGTCCTTGCTCCTCTCTGGGTTTGGTGGTTTCCCTTGCAGACGTTTCATGGCCCAACTAGGTTACATCATCAGGGATGGGAGGTGATGGTGGTGGAGGAGGAGGAGGAAGAGGAGGAGGAGGAAGAGGAGGAGGAGGACCTGTGGGGCCCTTGGTGCTCTCTGAGCTTGGTGGTTTCCTTGCAGACGTCTTATGACCCAACTAGGGAACATCATCAGGGATAAAAGGTAGTGGTGGTGGCTGTGATGGTGGTGGTGGTGGTGGAGTAGGAGGAGTAAAAGGAGGACCTGTGGGGTCCTTGGTGCTCTCTGAACTTGGGGGTTTCCTTGCAGACGTCTTATGACCCAACTAGGTTACATCATCAGGGATAGAAGGTAGTGGTGGTGGAGGAGGAGGAGGATTGTGGGGTCCTTGGTGCTCTCTGAGGTTGCAGACATTTTATTACCCAGCTAGGTAACATCCTCAGTATTAGAAGGGAGTGGGGTTTGCAGAAAGGAGGGGGAGGAGGAGGAAGAAGAGAAGGAGAAAGAGAAGGAGAAAGAGGAAGAGGAGGTGGACTGTGGCCTCCTTGGTCTCCTCCGAGCTTGATGGTTTCCCTGCAGACGTCTTATGACCCAACTAGGGAACATCATCAGTCTTTTGGTGCTTCTTCCAAAACTGATCCGGGAGAAACGAAAGGTCTGCCATGGTTGTTCCTGCGGTTTGCGATTGTGTTTGTTCCATGTGGTGTGAAGCCGCGTGATGCCCTTATACCTCTCCCTTATGGTTTCTTTCTTTCTTTTGCAGGCTACAAAAACGGTGAGTCTCATCGACGTGGCTGAATGTTTCCGTTTGCGTGCCCGTTTTCTCTGCACAAGTCCCTGGACCCATCAGGCACAGCCCTGGGCTGGATAGGGCGTGGATCCACACGAAAGTGTGTTTGTGGGTTGGAAAACGTCACCGTTGGACTGGAAGAAGATAAAACCTGGCCAGAGTCACCTTGTAGGGGTGATGGGTGCCTTAGAAATTTAATCATATATTATTTATATACACCTATATATTTGCACGCACGCATATATTTAATTATACATTATATTTATATATACATGTATATACTGTAAGGGGACGCAGTGGCTCAGGGGCTTAGATGATGAGCTTGTCGATCAGAAAGGTCAGCAGTTTGGTGGTTCGAATCCCTAGCGCCGCATAATGGAGGGAGCTCCCGTGACTTGTCCCAGTTTCTGCCAACCTAGCAGTTCGAAAGCAGGTAAAAAATGCAAGTGGAAAAATAGGAACCACCTTTGGCGGGAAGGGAAGAGCGTTCCGTGCGCCTTTGGCATTTAATCATACCAGTCACATGACCACGGAGACGTCTTCGGACAGCGCTGGCTCTTCGACTTTGAAATGGAGGTGAGCAGCGCTCCCTAGAGTCAGGAACGACTGGCAGATACGTGCGAGGGAAACCTTTACCTTATATATACTGTATGCACACACACACATGGGCCTATTACACGTGCAATGGTCAAATTGATTAATGGTGTATAAAGGCAGATATCTCTTTAATGGTAGTTTTTACACTCTGAGGATGTTAGCAGAGGCTAACAAAAGCAAAGTGAGCAATATATTTTAAGTTCTGGAGATCGCAATGTCTGTTTCTTCTTTTATAACTACCCCTGGAACTCGTATTTTTAGGATAATTGACACACACGCACACACGAGCCCAACATTTCTGTTGGTAAGCAAGATAGCTGTTAAGTGAGTTATCTCCCGTGTTATGACCTTTCTTGCCACCGTTCTTAAGCGAAACACTGCCGTTGTTCAGTTAGTGACACGGTTGTTAAGTGAACCAGGCTTCCCTATTGAATTTGCTTGTTGGAAAGTCGTAAAAAGAGGACCGCGTGACCCAAGGACACCGCGACCGTTGTAAATATGAGACAATTAGTTGCCATGTGTCTTGATTTGGATCACGTGACCCTGGGAATAATTATGTAAGTGTGAAAAACGGTCCTGAGTCCCTTTTTTCAGTGCCGTTGTAACTTTGAACGGTCACTAAATGAACTGTCATAAGTCGAGGACTATCTGTCTATAAATATATAATGATAAGATTAAAAATAAATAAACCACGGGGTTCGGGGTGCACTGGGCATGTCGCTAAGTTTACCAGCCTCGTTTCTTTTTTCTTTTTAATAAAGTTTTATTCATTTTATACAATTACATTTAATTAGTGCATAATAAACTTCCTGTGGTCCGGGTTGATCTGTTTGCTTAACAATATAAATTATATTTCTAATCTTTAGCCCTTTTTTCCCAGCTATTGATAAAATAAATCCCATGTTTGCTAGCATTCTGTATCCTCTTTCTGCTTAATCCTCTGTTTGTTCCTCTCGTTTCTCTTCCGACAGACGGGAGGAGGAAAAACTGCGACAGATCGAGAAAGAGAAGGAGAAGGAACAAGCGGAAAAACTAAAGACTCTCGGCTTTGACGAGAACAAACTGACCCCGTGGCAAAGGCAGATTATCCTCAAAAAAGGAGACATGGCGAAATATTAACCCTTCTCCGCCCTTTTGGGGATGCCCGTTTCGATCCCAGAGCCTGGCGGCTGTGGGAAAAACAGAGATTCGTGTCTCCTGCTTTGCAGTCTCCCGAACTTCTGCGCCCGTCACTGGATCCACCCAGGGTCTGTCTCCCTCTCGATCACTCGTTCTGTTAAATTTCCATTCGTTCGACCTCCAAATCCTATCTATCCGTCTCAACCGCTCGTTTTGCGAAATGTCCGCTCGCTTAACCGCAATTCTTTTGGGGGTCTATCCTTCTCGATCGCTCGTTTTGTTAAATTTCTATTCGTTCAACCCCAGATCCTTTTGTAATCTGTCCCTCTCGATCACTCCTTTTGTGAACTGTCTGTTTGTTCAACCACAAACCCAGATCCTGTCCCTCTCAATCACTCGTTTCGTTAAATTTCCATTCATTCGACCCCAAATCCTTTTGGGATCTGTCCGTCTCGACTGCTCATTTTGTGAAATGTCCACTCGTTTAACCCAAACCCAGATCCTTCTGGGATCTGTCCCTCTCAATCACTCGTTTTGTTAAATTCCATTCGTTCAACCCCAGATCCTTCCGGGATCTCTCCCTCTCAATCATTTGTTTTGCTAAATGTCCGTCAACCCAAATCAGATCCTTTCGGGATCTCTCCCTCTCGATCCCTCGTTTATCTAAATTTCTTTGTTCAAATGCCGGTCTTTTGTCCATTCGTCCAACTGCAAAGGGTGGGATTTAATTTTAAACCAACATCTGTCCTGCTCTGAAGATCAACCCTGTCTTAAAGCAAATTCTGAAAAAAAGAAGAAGAAACATTTGCAAATGGCCCAAATTTTCCAACATTTGCTGATGAGGTCACTGCAAGTAGTCCTGGACTTACAACCATTCATTTAGTGACTGTTCGAAGTTACACTGAAAAAAAAAAGACTTAGGACCATTTTTCACACTTAGGACCCTTGGCCATGTGATCAAAATTGAGAGGCTGGGCAACTGGCATGTACTTATGGCGGTTGCACTGTTCTTTTTGATCACGCGATCCCCCTTTTTGCGACCTTCTGACCAGCAAAGTCAATGGGGAATCCAGATTCACTTAACAACTGGGTTACTAACTTAACGGCAGGGATTCGCTGTGGCAGGCAAGGTCGTAAAATGGGGCAAAACTCACTTAACAACTGTCGCTTAGCAACAGAAATTTCAGGCTCCGTTGTGGTCGTAAGTCGAGGACTACCTGTATGTAAAGCTGACTTCCTGGAAACATCAGCTTTTAAACCAAGATTTGTTTGCATGCAAAGCAGCGGCTTAAACTATGATTCAACATCCTGCCTTAATTGACCACAATTCTTCATTGTGAAAATACAGGCAATTTGCAGAGGAAAAGACTCACAGGTGGGACCAGGAAATGTTTTAAAGTTTTTATTATTATTATTATTATTATTATTAAGGGCAGGAGGAGGCACTCCCAAAATCCTGGAGTTAATATACATACATACATACATACATACATTATAATATATAAATAAACTCCTGATCCTTGAATTAATAAATTCACCCCAATTCGTAGAATCATGGCAATTCCTGATGAGAAATACTTTGCCAACCGACTGAGCAGGGCAAAATTGCACACACAAAAACAAAAACAGGGCACTCCAATTAGGCAAGGAAAGTGGGGTGCTCTTACAAGAAGCACATTAGTGTCCGTTCAACAGACTGCAGCTGAAGTGGGTTGTGGCCGGTTCGGCCCGGTTCAGTAGGAACGGTAGTGACAGGGAGCAGATGAGAATGGACTGGTACGGTCGCTCTTTTGGGCTCGCCCGCTCTATACCTGTTTTATGGCAAAAGAGTGGATGTCGCGGGGGCGGTGGATTGCGCACGGGCACCCACTGTGAGCCAGGCCTTGCAGGCGAACAGAAAGCGCAGGCGATCAGTGAATCAGTAGTAAAGGTAAGTGCAACTCACCACTGGCCTGGCTCATCCGTTTGGGAGATATTTCCTTACCAGATTCTTCCGTGCCCACAACAAGGACAGAGCTGCTGATGTCCTGGAATAGCTCTTAAAAATTCAGAAAGCAGGCAGTCCTCGACTTACGACCCTTTGCTTAGTGATCGTTCGAAGTGAACATCGGTGCTGAAAAAATGGGACCATTGTTCGCACGACTGTAGCAGTCTGTGGTCACGCGGCCAAAATTCAGATACTTGGCAGCCCGCTCTGATTTATGACGGTCCAGGTGTGTGTGTGTGTGTGTATCATGGGATCCCGTTTTGCGACCGTCTGACCAGCAATGAAGAAGCCAGATTCCCTTAACAATCCCGTTGCTAACTGAATGACTCACTCAACCACGTTGGCAAGCAAGGATGTAACTGTCTCGCTTAGCAGCGGAAATTCTGTGCTCCATTGTGGTCGTAGGTTGAGGACTACCTGTATTCACAGCTACAGCTCAAAAAGCTAAACTATAGCACCAGTCAAAGATCAGCTGTGGACCCCAGGAAGCATTTTGTGAGATTTTATTGCCGAATTTCAATTCCAGGGGAATCGGGGGGCTCACGGATTTGGGGCGCATTCCATAAGTTACTTTGTTTTCAGGTTCCTCGTTGGAAAAAGTTTCGTCCTGCGATGCAGCGTTTCACCCAGTGAAATCTTACAACATTTTAGTCATATAGAGATAAACAGGTCCATCTTTTCCCCTGCAACTTTTGCCCCTTCTGCAGATGGGTAGACTGAGGCCACTCCGAAGACAAATTGTCTTCTGCGTCTAAAATGTTTTTGTGATTCACAGTAAAAAAAAACTGTTCTCTCCAGAATATCGTTGCCTTGTGCGCCTGAAGGACAGATTAAACGTTTATTTAAAAAGTGACATACAATGTCTACTACTACCTGCTGCAGTGCCTGAACCCTCCAGAGCGAGCAAGTCTCAAAACCTGGTCACAACAGCCCTGTGAGGTAGGCTTGTTAAGCTTTTCGAACGCGAGCCAGCGGAGTTGTGGCAGGGCGGATCAGAGGCTACGCATTCCCATTTAGAGTGGTTCTACCTTGAGAATTACTTGCATTCCTGAATTCCGAACAGAAATACCGTTAATAAAATTCAAATAATACCTCGATTGGTTAGCGTAATATCGGACTGATCTTGTTTTCTCAGGCAAAACAAGATTGTTGGCTCTTCCAGTAAGGTATTGAGTTTCCCACCGTTGGGCAAAATGTTTTTGACGGCTAGGTCGATATCGGTAATGCGTTGCCCGCTGTCCGCTTGTATTTTCCCTTCACGAGGAGATGCAAGGGGTATCCTTTGCACAGAAGACGAACGAGCAAGTTGTGAACGAGGCCGAGGGTTCATACAACTGAGTACCGTCCCTTGGAGTTTGGTCCTGAGCATTTCCAGTGTGGAGCCGTACATCCACAACGCTACGCTTGTGGGGTCTAGGACAACTCGCTACAATCAAAATTGCATGCAGGATAACTCAACGCAATAAATGTTATCCGCCCACAGTTTCTTCAGCATCGTTTCCCCTAAACCCCTTTCCACAAAAATAGAAATAATGTCAAAGAAACAGGGGCGGGTAACATTTATCGTGTTGAGTTATCCCGTGTAGAATTTTCTCGCGGAGACTTGTTCTGCGGTGAGTTGGCTGCACCCAGTTGTGCCGCGGCGAGTCGGCTGCAGCAAGATGACCATGGCGAGTTGGTTGTGGCGAGTGGACTGCGGCGAGATGTTCATGGCCACATGAGTTGGCCCATTCTGTCACTCGTACACCGACTCGACCGCAACGTATCTCCCTGTACGAGGACGGCCCCCATTTCCGTCAGCCTTATGGTTTACACCACAGATGCTCCACCTGCAGATTCTCCCTCAGTTCCTGGGCACAGCTGCCCAACTGCATGGCCTCCAGGGTGTCCAAAATGGCCTCCAACGAGGCGCCCTGCTGCTGACACCAGCATTTCAACATCTCGTACTGCTGCTCGCGGAATTGAGAGTGCTCCAGTTCTACCAGCTCGATTTCTCTGTCCCGCAGCCCCAGGCCCCTCACAAACTCTTTCCACCGTCGGACGGGCACGGCGTTGATGACGGTGTAGAGATGCCACCCTTGTTGTAGAGAGCGGGATGGCGAGGGCGCTTTCTTCATCAGCAAGACTGACTCGGGAAGGGAGGAGACCGGACTGCCTGGAAAACAGCAGGGAATCAGTGCCACTGGCTTACGGAACTGGGGACCCCAGTCTAACACGCCCAATATGGGCCCCTCCAGATGGGTTGGATTACAGATCCCATCAGGCTGGCAGAAAGGTGGGATCTGGAAACAAGCCATGAACACCGTTTGATCTCCGCTAGCAACGTCTGGAGTGTTGCATTCTCAAGAGCAACAGGCAGTGCAAAATAGGTAATCCTCAATTTACAAGCATTCGTTTTATATATATTGTCTGAAATGGTGTAGGTCTTCCTGCCTAGGCAGGGGGTTGGACTAGAAGACCTCCAAGGTCCCTTTCAACTCTGCTATTTTATTCTTTTTTTAAAAAATTGTCATTTAATGACCACCTAATCCCTTGCAGGGTGGCATCTGGGCAACTGACTGGAGCTGAGTGTTTCCTGGCCGTCTGCCCTTCCTGTCACCAGAGCGGAGTTTTGTTCAGCAGATATATTCTCATCGTGCCCAGAGAGAGACATACCTGCCTCTACCTAGGATTGAACTCACAGCCTCCCGAGGGTGAGGCAAGAGCTCCACCTATAGGCCACCGCACCACTCGTACAAGCATTCGTTTAATGACAACAGCGACTTAGGGCTGTTTTTCACATTTACGACCGTTTTGATCCCCAGGTGATCAAAATTCGGCCTCATGGCAACCAACTCGTATTTATGGCAGTCGTGGTTTTCCCAGGGGACACCCCATCCCCTTTTTGCGACCTTCTGACCAGCCATGGGGGAGGGGGGGAGATGAGACAGATATGCTTCGCACTTAACTTGCAGTGATTTGCTTAGCGACTGTGGCAAGAAAGGGGGCAACGTTTGCTTGGCAACTGTCTTGCTTAGAATAAAATCTTAAAATGAAGAGTAAAATCTAAAATGAAATAAAAGCAACATTGGGCTCAGTTGCAGTCGTAAGTCGAGGATTACCTGTAGCGGATAAACAGCAAAACGATAATTGGAAAAAAAATTACCGAAATGGGGTTTGCTAATGTAGATATTCGGAGCAGGGATGGGCTTTTGAACCGAAGAAATTTTCCTTTTCTTAAAATAGAGAATCAGGGCTCCGGCCAGGATGATAATACAGCCAGAAGCACCTACAGCTGAGACCAGAAAAAGAGTAAAATCAAGGAAAAATCAAGATTTTTTTCAGATTTTCCAGGAGCGACGGATCGCCCGATCCACGCCGTATTCTTAATCGGCAGAAAAATTAAATATCAGATTGATTATGCAAACTTGTATGGGGTATTCCATCCCCCTCCCCACCCCACCTCTAAGCTTGCTTGCAAGGCCCTGGAGTTAAAACATATCTCGTTTTAAATTAAATTAAATTAATTAATTAAAATAAAATAAAACCAAAAGGCAAGGCAATGAAATTAACATCCAAAACAAGATAAAAATCCAAAGCAAAATAAAACAAATATATAAAAAGTAAAAATCTGAAGTAAAATGAAAGAAAAACTCACATAAAACATAATATAAAATTAAAAATTAAACATCGAAAAGTCTAAAATAGGAAGCCAAAGTAAAATAAAGCAAAAATCCAAACTAAAATAAATATCTGAAATAAAACAAAGTCTAAAAATGAAACAAAATAAGAATCTAACCTAAAGCAAAAAAAAAAAAAACTAAAGTAAAAGAAATATCCCAAATAAAATAGAAATCTAAGAGAAACTAAAAAAAAACTAAGCTAAAATCAAATAAAAATCTAAGGAATTAAAAATGTGAACTGGAGTAAAATGAAAGCCTAAACTAAACTAAAAATGTAAAATAAAATAAAATACAAACCTAACGTTTGACGGTGCTTTTCAGCTTCAAAGCCTAACCTTCTTCTCTGGGATCTCAGTGTGGTGTCCCATCCCAACCAGACAAATTTGCCTAGGCCTCACCCCCAAGCCCTGAATCTCAGCTCTCTAACTATCTATGTCAACCGCGGCTTCGGCGTGCCACAAATGGGAGGGGAAAAAATAATCAGCGACATCACGTACCGATTTTACACACCACGTTGCACTGCTCATTTTGGGAGATCCCGCTAGGAGAGGAAACGTAGTTTTAGAAAAGGTAGCGTTGCTTTAGAACAGGATGAGGTGGACGGGGTGCGAATCCTCCCGTGCGCGTTGGGTGAAGACGGGATTTGCATCCCAGAAAGAATTAGGAGGTTCACAGACAGTCCTCGACTTACGACCCCAATCGGGAACCAAAAATCCCATCGCTAAGCAAGGTGGCGCTTCAATGAGCCGGGCTCAATTTGTACATCTTTTTTTTCCTTCTCCGGTTGCTAAGTGAATCGTTGAGGTTGTTCAGTGAATCCTGTGGTGTTTAAATGAATCCCTCGCTCAGCAACTGACTCAGATTTACGATGGTCGCAATGTCCCAGGATCATGTGATGCCCCCTTTGGCGACCTTCCGACAAGCCAAGTCGAGGGGGAAATTCGCTTAACAACCACGCTCTTCACTTAACAACTGCAGGGTTTCACTGAATGACGGGGGCCAGAGAGGTTGTAAGATGGGACAAAACTCACTTGATCACTGTCTCGTTTAGCAACGGAGATTTTTGGCTCAATTGTGGTGGTATGGCGAGGACCATGGGTGGGCTGAGGGACCATTGGGGTGTGTGTGGGGAAGATAGGGGGGGTGAGGGAGGAGTGGGGGATATCCATTTACCGGGGAGTCAGGCTGATCCTTTGAGTAGCCATTGTGGAGGTGGCCACTTCGATTATGCTTTCTCCAAATAAAAGAAAATACATTATTAATAAATAAAATACATTATTCTGAGGTCGGGGCACCCTAAATCCTCCCCCACCCCACCCCAAACTGGCTGAGAGTGTATGTGTGTGGGGGCTTACGTGGCACACGGCCCGCAGTCACCTCCAGATTCGCAGAAGCCGGAAAAACAGGATCCGCACTTGGTGTCGTTGGCTGAGTCACCTTCAAAGACGAAAAAGGGTCTCCTTGGGAAAGACTTCGGCTTCATTTCCAGCCTCTTCCCCCTGACGGTTACTCACGGCCGCGATTCATTTCGCGTTGGCGGCAAGAAAGATTGCCAAACAGGGCCCGAGACGCTCGCTTAACCACCGTCTTGCAAACGAAACCAACGTTCAGCGATTCGCTTGCCGAGGGAGGCCAGAAAAGTCGTCACCGGAGACCCAAACTTATTTAACGACTGTCCCACTTAGCCACGGGAAAATTTGGTGCGCGATGGTGGTCGTCCGCCGAGGGCTGCCCAGACCTCTAATTGTTGAATTAATTTTTGAAAGAAAAATCTAAAATAGACTCTACAGTTAACGCCGTGCGCATGTACTTACAGTCCTGCAGCCTCTGCCTGTTCTGGGCGGTGCAGTTGGTGCATTTCATGCAGCTGAATAGATCGGGAATGATTAGTCGGTTGAAATAGCCCTTGGCGCAAGTACACTCGGTGTCCTGGTGGCCTTGGCACTTCTCCTTCACAATTGTGTTAGCGTCTGCAAAAGAAAGCGTTTTCGATGGGCCAAAACCATTTACGCCTCCCAATAACTGCGGGGAGTGGATGGCATTGTTTCAGGGGAAGGGGGCGGGGGCTTTGGTGCCAGTTTCCCAGAATCCCCCTCCGCCTCGCATGGGGTCTGATTCGGACACACGCACACACGACCACGCAACACTTTTTGTGTGCCACGGATGGGTGCACACCGAGTGCTCGCTCCTGCCGGCCACCCCTCCTGTCTGCTGTCCGTTCTGACCTCTGCAAGTTTTGCACTCTGCACAGTTGTCTCTGTCGTAGCGGTACTTTCCTTTGGGGCAGGGGGCGGGTTTCCTGGAGGAGGAGGAGGGTCCTTGCAGGGGGGAAAAGGGGAAGAGGAGCGAGTGAGAAAGACGCTGTTTTTTTCCTGGAATGGTTGCAGTATGAGTAATGAGTAAGACTTAAAAGTTGCCCCGTCCAACTTCCTCCCTCCCTCCTTCCTCTTCCTCTCCTTTCTGATTCTTCCTCCCTTCTTCCTTCCTCCTTTTCTCTTTCTCTCTCTATCTCTCTCTCTTCTTTCCTTTCTCTTTCTTTCCCTTTTTCTTTCTTTCTTTCTTTCTTTCTTTCTTTCTTTCTTTCTTTCTTTCTTTCTTCCTTCTTACCTTCCTTCCCTCCTTTTCTTTCTCTTTCTTACTCACTCACTCCCTCCTTCCATCTAGATCTACCTACCTACCTACCTACCTACCTACCTACCTACCTACTTACCTACCGGTATCTACTGGTATGTGTGTCTGTCAGTCTGTCTGTCTGTCTGTCTGTCTCTCTGTCTCTCTATTTCTCTCTCTGTCTCTCCCTTCTTCCTTCTGTCCCTCCATCCATAATCTGTCTGTCTGTCTGTCTGTCTGTCTGTCTGTCTGTCTGTCTGTCTATCTATCTATCTATCTATCTATCTATCTCTATCTATTACCTATCTCTGTCTAACTATCTACCAATCAATCTATATCTATCTATCATCTATCTATCATCTATCTGTCTGTCTGTCTGTCTGTCTGTCTATCATCATCTATCTGTCTATCTATTTATCCCACCTTCATTTTTACAAATAATAATAATAATAATAATAATTTTTATTTGATTAGCCGCAACCCTCTCCCAAAGGACTCGGGGCGGCGTACAATCAAAACAGATAAAAATACACATAAGACAAACATATATACAAAAAGAACAGAGACATATACATATGTGCATGGAGGAGAGTTGACTTATAAGTGAAAGACAATTAAAAACACAATTTAAAATCCCCTTAAATAAAATTACTAAATTAAAAAAAACCCATCAGGAGCGATACGAAGTTATGGTTGAGCCAGGCCAGCTATTTGGAATAGGTGGGTCTTGAGCTTGACACGGAAGGAGCGGAGGTCAGTAGTGGTCCTAATATCCGGGGGGAGGTCATTCCACAGGGCTGGGCCCGCCACAGAGAAGGCTCTGCTCCTAGGCGCCGCCCCATGGCACTGTCTGGTGGACGGCACCTGGAGAAGTCCCTCTCTGTGCGAGCGGATGGGTCGTAGGGATGTATGGGGCAGAATACGATCCCGCAGGTAACTAGGTCCTGAGCCATGGAGCGCTTTAAAGATCGTAATCAAGACCTTGAAACGCACTCGATAGACCACAGGAAGCCAGTGCAGCTCGCGCAGGAGAGGTGTCACATGGGAGTACCTAGTACTCCCCATAATCACCCGCGCGGCCGCATTCTGGACCAACTGCAGTCTCCGAGTGCATTTCAAGGGAAGCCCCATGTAGAGAGCGTTGCAGTAGTCCAGGCGAGACGTCACCAGCGCATGGGTGACTGTGCATAGGGCATCCCGGTCCAATAGGGGGCGCAATTGGCGCACCAGGCGAACCTGGTGGAACGCCCCCCTGGCCACGGCTGTCACATGGTCATCCATGGACAGCCTGGCATCCAGGAGGACGCCCAAATTGCGCGCCCGCTCCACGGGGGCGAGTTGAATGCCCCCAATGGCCAGAGATGGAATTAACTGGTTGAACCGGGGGGCCGGAACCCACAGCCACTCCGTCTTGGAAGGGTTGAGCTTGAGTCGGTTGTCATCCATCCAGACCCGTACGGCTTCCACACACCGGGACATCACTTCGACGGCCTCGTTGGGGTGGTTCGGGGTGGAAATGTACAGCTGAGTATCATCAGCGTACAGATGGTATCCCACCCCAAAACCACGGATGATCTCACCCAGCGGCTTCATGTATGTGTTGAACAGGAGTGGCGAGAGGACCGACCCCTGTGGCACCCCACAAGTAAGGGGGCATAGGGTCGACCTCTGCTCCCCTGCCAACACACGTTGAGTCCGGCCAGAGAGGTAGGAGCCGAACCACCGCAAAACGGTGCCCCGGACCCCCAACCCCTCCAGTCGGCGCAACAGGATACCATGGTCGATGGTATCAAAAGCCGCCGAGAGGTCTAATAGGACCAGGATAGAGGAACAGCCCCTATCTCTGGCCCTCCAGAGATCATCTACCAACGCGACCAAGGCCGTCTCTGTGCTGTGCCCAGGGCGAAAGCCGGACTGGCGCGGGTCTAGATAATCATTCTCCTCCAGATGTCGTGGGAACTGAGAAGCCACCACACTCTCTACAACCTTCGCCAAAAAGGGAAGGTTGGAGACAGGACGATAATTGGCCAGCTCCGTAGGGTCCAGGGAAGGCTTCTTGAGCAAGGGTCTCACCACCGCCTCTTTCAAGGCGGCCGGGAGAGACCTCTCACCCAACGAAGCGTTCACTAGGCCCAGGAGCCAGTCGCGTGTAACCTCCTAGGATTAACTCAATAATAACTCAAGGTAGCAAACCTATCCAACATACCTTCCTCCTCCTATTTTCTCCATAACAACAACCTTGTAAGGTTGGATTGAGCTGAGAGAGAGGGGGGAGGACTGGCCCAAAGTCCCCCAGCCAGCTCCCATGCCTAAGACGAGACTAGAATTCACTGTCTCCTGGCGATTAGTCCCCCAGCCGGATTTCATAGCTAAGGAAGGACTAGAACTCCCATATTTAACCCAATGTTCATTTTCATGGACTCTTGTTGAAACAGGACTCATCTGGACCAACCAGCTTTTGTTTAACGAGGGGAGGGGGGGGGAAATCACATGACTTACCAGGGTTGCTCTGATTTTCTGACCCTACGGATCTCAAGCTTTTTTTCCTCCTCAAAGCCGATCCTTCCACTTCTCGGAATATCTTCCTGGCATCCTTCACCCCATCCAGGACTTGCGACCCAGCAGAGAAGAGCAAAAAAATCACCAGAAAGATCTAAAAGGAGAGGAAAGGAGATGAGAAATCCTGCCTCGAGTTCGGGGTTGGACTAGATGACCTTTAGGGTTCCTTCGAAACCCTCACGACTCCACGAGATGGGAAAGAGGCAGAGAGATTTTTTTTTTTGCCAAAAAAGAGGTGGTTGGAGATTGCCTAGGCCAGCTTCCACAATTGTAGCAACTCTTAAGATGAGTGGACTTCAACTCCCAGAATTCCCCACTCAGCTGACTGGGGAATTCTGGGAATTGAAGTCCATCCATCTTTAGAGTTGCCAAGGTCGATAAATACGAGATAATCTTCGACTTACGACCACCACGGAGCCCCAAATTTCCGTTGCAAAGCGACACCTTTTGTGAAGTGAGTTTTGCGCCCCCGTTTTACGACTTTCCTGGCCACAATCGTTAAGCGAACCATTGCAGCTGCTAAGTGAGTCACAGCGTGGTTAAGTGGATCTTGACTTTGTCGCAAAAGGGGATCGTGTGACCCCAGGATGCTGTGACCGTCATAAATATGAGTCGGTTGCCGAATCTTAATCACAGGGATGTTGCGATGGTCCCATCATTTTCTTAAATTTAATGACCGGTACAATAAAATATCATTACATTTGCCATGATCCTGATATGACCCACTTTAAGACCGGCATGGTTTATGGTTGTAAGAGTGGTGCAATGGCCTAGAGGTGGAGCTATCACCTCACAATCAGGAGGCTGTGAGTTCGATCCTAGGGAGAGGCAGATATTTCTCTCTCTGGGAACAATGAGAATATACTATCTGCTGAATAAAAAAACTCCGCTCTGGTGACAGGAAGGGCATCGGGCCACTAAACACTCAGCTCCATTCAGTTGACCAGATTCCACCCCACTAAGGGATTATGGAGGAGGAGGAGGAGGAGGAGATGATGATTATTATGGTCATAAGTTGAGGACTCCCTATATTTTCCATGAACTCTGCTTCAAAAATATGTGGTTTATACTTTGCCTATATGTACTCGCCTCCTTATCCATAGGTCTCCCCAAAATTGCACACCTTCCAATTGCTTCTTCCTTTCTAGATTTATTTTTTCGGGACTCTCCTGGAGAAGAAAAATCAAGATGAAACAAATAAAGACCCCCCAGTCCCACTCCTCATCTTACAACATCTTGGTTTATTTTTGGACCCTCGTTTCTTTTATTCCTTGATGAAGTCTGTTTGTTGGCCACCTCGCCACAGGACGAAGCTCCCTTCTGGCTTTACATTGGTTTAACTTTTGCCCTTCGCTCACTCGTTCTTCTCACCACATTTTTAACACCTGCCGGCATGAACTTCTTCGACTGTGCTTTTTTTTTTTAAGAGCCCGGGTAGGATATAAAACGAGACACAAAAGACTTTAAAAGGACGGTTTCTCTGTCCAGGAAAATTCAGAGCAATTTCAGCAGAAAGCAGAAACTTTTAGCTGGAGCCAGTCAGGAAAAAAAAGTGATTAATGGCTGGTATTCACATTTGGTCTCTCCCCCCCCCCCCTTTCCCTCCCCGTCGTTTTTCTTTTGGTGCTATGCTTTTGGAAACGGGTTTACCGCTTTTCTAACATCATACCAAGAATTCAGAGGGTGCCTGTGTGTGGTTTTTAGAATAGAACAGAACAGAATAGAATAAGGAATAGAATAAGGAATAGAATAGAATAAGGAATAGAATAGAATAAAGAATAGAATAAGGAATAGAATAAAGTAGAGTAGAATAGAATAGAATACAATACAATAAGGAATAGAATAGAATAGAATGTGGAATGGAATGGAATAGAATAAGGAATAGAGTACAATAAGGAATAGAATGGAATAGAACGGAACAGAATAGAGTAGAGTAGGGTAGAGTTGATTGGAATGGAATAGATTGGAACTGAACAGAACAGAGAGTAGAGTAGAATAAAATAAGGAATAGAATGTACAGTAGAGTAGAATAGAATAGAATAGAATTCTTTATTGGCCAAGTGTGATTGGACACGCAAGGGATTTGTCTTTGGTGCAGATGCTCTCAGTGTACCTGAAGAAAACTAAAATATACATTCATCTAGAATCATAAGATACAACACTTAGTGATAGTCATGGGTTACTAATAAGCAATCAAGTTATACTAAAAAGCAAGCAAAACCACATAAATAAAATAGAATAGAACAGAAGAATAGAGTAGAGGAGAATAGAATTCTTTATTGGCCATGTGTGATTGGACACGCAAGGAAATTGTCCTTGGTGCAGAGGCTCTCTGTGTACATAAGGAGGATAAAATACATTCATCAAGAATAAAAAGATGCAACATTTTGTGGATAGTCAAGGTAACCAATAATCTACCAAATCGTACTAGGAAACAAACCAAAACCATCTAAATTGGAAGATGCATGACACATGCCTTCACTCTGAAGCAAAGGTTTCTAGCGCCATTCGCCCTGCGTTGAGCATCAAAGCTCACATCCTATTTCCAAAATAGATTACCCCGTAGTGTGGGCCCTGCCCTTGGAGATCCTTATCGGGGTACAGTCAGCTCCAGATTAAATCTACTTCCTTTCCCGAAATACGATCTCCTCCCCCGTTTAACCCTTTCCCGCACAGAGAGGAGGAGGGGGCAGTTTGCACAGGGTTTACACTTCCCGTGCATGGAACCCACAGTCTTGTTTTTCTCTTAATGACCTTAACGTATTTGCCGGGAATGACAGTCCAGGCATATCTCACTCTGCAAACATGGGAGTGCAAATTAAAAAAAACATCAAAAAAATGAGGACTAGTATCTTGGCCAGGATTAACATGGCAGGCTGGTGAAATCTCCCCATCTGTTACAAACACCCCTTTTCCAATCAGGCTGGGATCGGAACCAACCCCAATTTGTAAAAGGAATAGGATGGTTGCAAATCTCAGCTGCATTAATCCAGATGACCACCAGGGGCGCCATCGGATGCCACTTTGGTGGCCCCCTGGTGGCCCTTTGGCAGAATTGCAACTCGAATCTTGCAACCCTAGGAGAAAAAGCTAGTATCAGAGCACCCTGGTGGCCATTTGAGGCCTATGCATTAAACAACACACACAACAGGCAACACACACATAATTGTGTGTAAAAGCACAATCTAGTGCAGGAATAAAAAAACGCAAGCCTTTTGCAGGATCCTGAATCCAGGAACTAGGTTTAGCTGAGATGGGACACACCTGAGAACCTCAAAAGCAAGGTTAAGGGTTCGTGTCACTTAACAACATAACCTGGTTGTTGAAATTAAGTTGTATCTCAGGTTGTCAAAAGACTTTGATGTTTGTGTGTCCATCCAAATATCTCCACCTTCCTAATGTTCAATTATCCAGCCATGGTAGTTTTCCATCTTTGGTGGCTTGAGAGAAACAGGACAGTAACTTCTCATGGTGGGGTTACTGGCTGTCTTGCATGCTACAGAGGGCTGGACTAGATGATCCTTGGGTATCCCTTCCAGTTGCACTATCCTGCTTCCCACCTCTTTCCTGCTTCCACTTCACAAGATCTATCGGCTTCCTTTGCCAACCCCCCCTCCCCAAAGTTTTCAGAAAGTGATGCCCTTTAAATATCATTCTCTGTGCATTTATTAAAACCACCAGAATTCTTCCAAAGTGGGAAAAAAACATTATTTTTTTTAAAAAAATCCCCAAACCAACTCCAAAAATAGATACTTTAAGAGATATTTGAGACTTCAAAAATATTGTTAAAGATTTTACAAGAATTTTCAAAAAACCTTTTCCAAGGTATTTAAGATTTTTTAAGTTATTTAGTTTTTTTTAAAGTTTTTAAAGAGATCTTAAAAACTTTTAGAGGATTTTTAAAAAAGGTTTTAAAAACGTATTTAAAAAGGTTTTAAAAATGTCTTTAAAGAGTTTTAAAGTTTTTAAAAGATTCTTAAAATCTTTCAAAGTTTTTTTTTAAAAAGCAATTTTTAAAAACTTTTTCCAAGGTATTTAAGACTTTTAAAGAGTTTTTTAAAAAAAAGGTTTGAAAAGAGTTTTTAAAGAGTTTTTAAAAGTTTTTAACAGTTCTTAAAATGTTTTAACGTTTCAAGTTTAGTTTTAAAGTCTTTTTGAAACAGTTTTGGAAAAGGCCTTTAAAGTTTTGAAAGTTTTTTTTTTAATTTAAAAAGTTTTTAAAAAAAGATTTTGAAAAAGTTCTTACCGAGATTTTTAAGAGAGGTTGGTTTTTAGATTCTTTTTCAAATGAGAAAAAAAAACAAAACCCGCCAATTAAATTGAGACAGATGGGGAAGAGGGACGAAACCCAAACCGATGGGGGAGCTCATCTCATCCCTGAGACACCCCATTCTCAAGGCTCCTGTTAGAACGAGGCAGAAAACCAGAAGCCCCCTTGCAAAAGAATCAAAGCAAGAAGTGAGAGAAAAATCTCACTTACCTTTTGGAAGGAAGACAGCTGAGACTCGGCTGAATCAACCTTGCGCCTGGCTGTGAATTAACCCGGCAGATTTTCCGTCTGCATAAATGAAGTTTTGCAAACTCGGATGCCAGCGGGTGCTTACCACAGCAGCTGAGGTACGTCACCCCACTATGCATCGCTTGCGGTAAAGAGACATTACGGCCACTGATCATCCCCCCCCTCACAACACCACAAGGCTCAGGAAACCAGCCCTCCCCCCCCAACAGCCCACCCAGCTGTGTCCCCCAGGTGTCTCCGAAAAAAAGTAAACACCAACCTGCAGAGGCTACCTGGAAGGAAATGCAATTTAAAAAAAAAAAGAACCCAAAAATGAAATAAAATTTAAAAGTGCAAGCTCTTTTTTTTTTTCTCAAGCCGAGGGATCCAGCGGGAAACTTTTGAAAAAGTTGTGGAAAGTATTAGTAAGAAAAATGAAGAGGTGGGTGAGGTTGAAAAAAAACTTCATACCTTCCCCTCTTTTCGTTTGTTGAAGATCAAATTCGGGGTGAAAAAAATTCTTTTAGGGTTCAAGAGGAAGACGACGAAAAAGTTAGAGGAAGCTAAACGTGCCGGAGTTATTTTTTGGTTTTGACAATGTGACTTGGTGAACTTTGCTAAAGAGCGAGCTTTTTTCTCGGAAAAAAAAAGGACAGAGAAGAAAAAGAAGAAAAAATACCACCCGCCTTTTATGCAAATGGATTGAAAAGCTCGGTTTGCAACGGGGTGAAATAGGGATTGGAAATTATGAGTGAAGGAGGCAGTGACTGACGTACAGGCCTTAGGGGTTTCCCCCCTCCCTCGTAGAAAAAGAGGGGGGTGATCACCCCAGATAACTGTGGTTAAAAAGGGGGGCATCGGACTGGCATCATTGGTTACAGGCGGTCCTCGGCTTACGACCAAAACTGGGAGCAGAATTTCCATTCTTCTAAGCAAAGGTGGGTTGTGAAGCGAGCCGTGTTCCTATTTTACGACCTTTTTGCCACCATCATTAAGTGAACCAGGCAGTCGTTAAGTGAAGTCCTGCTTCCCCATTGGCTTTGCTCGTCAGAAGGTCGCCAAAGGGGATCACTGCGACCGTCGTAAATATGAGCCGGCTGCCAAGTGTCTTGAATTTGGAATTACAGGAGAATCTGCGACCGTCGTTAAGTGGGAAAAACAGTCCTAAGTCGGCTTTTTTCGGTGCCGTTGTAACTTCCATCACTAAATGAATGGTCGTAAGTCAAGGACTGCCAGTCCCAAAGCAATTCTGGCAATGAATTCCACCAAAGGAAAGAGGAAGTGCCCCATCAGGGAAAACTCAGTTAATTGTGTTGCGTATCCAAATCCTGGTTTGTTGAGCAAGCCGCCATAGGCTGGATTTCCCACCCAAACCCAGCAAGCAATGATGGTTTGCTGCCATGCCCAAACCCAGCCACAGCCACAGCCTCCCCCCACCCCACCCCACCCCCTCCTCCACAACTGCACCCCAGGACAGAAAATAAAATTCGTAAGATTTAATCGGCCTTTAATGGGGGGGAACCAATTATTACGCCTAGCAAATCACATTTGCCAAAAAAAAAAAAAAAAGGAGAGTTGCAAAATGAAGACCCCTCCCCACAGCCTCTCTGGGGAGGGCAGCCACGAAACCCACGTCACGCCATGGTCGGTAAGAAACTGAACGAGTTACACCACCCCTTCTCCTGCCCCATTGAAAAACGGGGGGGTTGGTGGGGGGGGCGCAAGAATACAAGCGCAATAAATAAGCAACGTTATAAGCCAACGCAAAATGCAACACACCCTGATTTTTAAAAAGGGGGGGGGGGTTGCTAGGGAAAAAATGCATCGTTTCAGAGTTACGTCGAGCAGCCGATACATTTGGGGGTGGGCTTTGGTCCAGCGTCCAAGCGGGGCCCCAATTCAGTTTTTCGTCCACGGAAGACGTTAGTCATAGAATGAAACCAGGACAATTGTCACCCCAAAACTGGAAGGTCCCCGAGGGGCACCGACGTCCCCATAGATGGCCTCAAGGTCAATTTTGTCGTTAACTCAACAGGAAGCTGTTCCATTTTTCCTTCTTCCGATACGCCCAGCTTGCAATCCTTCATCCTTCCTGCCGCCATCTGCTTTCTCGTTCCTCGGATCACTTTGGTTATCTTTCTTCACTCGTTTTCCTTCTCCGACCTTCCGGTTCTTTCTCCTGTCTTTCCCGAAAAACAGCCAACCCCGGCTCGAACCCCTTCCTCCCACTCTCAGTATGCCGGGGTTGGACTAGATGACCTTTACGTTGTTCTGTACAACACTTGTTTATTTTGTTGCTGTGGAGTCTTTATTTTTCTCCTGCTGGATGGGAAGACTCCGTACCGCTACGGGAACAGGATGAGTCGGGGGTGGGGGGTGGTCATACCCATTGTCCAGGCAGGATAATCGAGACTGGAAAGTCCCTTCTTGGTGCTCTGAGGATTGAGCGCTGCACATGGCACGGGGCAAGCTCGGACGAGCAAATTTTAGGTGGTCTGGAAAGGGGTTTGGGGAGGGGTGACCATGGCCAGCGAGGCGCACGTCCAAGGGGGAGTAACAAGGCTCGATATGGGGAGATTTGGGGTAACGAGGGAAGAAGAGCCGAGGGAGAAAAACAACGGAGAAAACATCGCACGGAGTTCCACTTGAATGATCCTTCTCCACCCTGTGTGTCCAGAGAGGAGAATTGAACCGGGAGGAATTGACACAGTGCAAAAGGGAAAACTTGGGGTTCAATTTTGAAGTTCCTGGGAAGCTGTTGCTGGGGGGGGCACTCTGGGGGGCCCCTACCCTCCTGCCCCCCACTTTTCCTTTGTCTGTCATGTCCTCGGGCCAAGGGTGCACAGCGGCCGCAAACACATCGATTGGGATCACGCCCGTACAGAAAAGTGGTCCCGGTTTGGGATGCTGTGCTCCGTCCTTGTGCCCACCCCTTTGGGGCGGAGGGGTGGTCTTGATGCCCACGGGGGATGGGTGCGACCACAGAACTGGACTTCTGTCCTGCATTTGGTTCTCTTCTTCCGGCGCTTCTCATACCTCCCTGCAAGAGATGAGAAAATAAGACGTTATAACCATTTGCCATGGAAGGAAGGGACTTATGACCGCTTTTCACACTTACAGCCCTTGCAGTATCTCAGTGGTCACGTGGCCACCATTTATGTGGTTAAGCAAGACGGTTCTTAAGTGAGTTTGTCCCACTTTACAACCTTTCTTGCCACCGCTACTAACGGAATCCCTGCATTTGCTAAGCGAGTCACACAGTTGTTAAGTGAATCCGACTTCCCCATTGACTTTGCTGGTCAGGAGGTCGCAAAAGGGGATTGCATGACTCTGGAACACTGCGACCGTCATAAATATGAGTCCGTTGATCTGAATACGAGTGCCTGAATTTTAATCCCCACAATTCAGCATCCTGCCTTCCCCCCCCCCTTCAAGAGGACAGCTCAGGGGTCCTCTCAGCCGGGCTCCCACCCGCCACCCTCTCGCCACCCACACTCACGAGGCCGTAAGCGTGGAGTTGAGCAGCAGCGTGGTGTGGAGGCGGTACAGCTGGCCCAAAGTCAACTTCCGGTGCTGAATCGCCGACGGGTCAGAAAATGCCTGCTGCTCCTCCGACAGCTCCTCGCTTGGATGCTCCTCGTCCGGCCAGCACGGTGACGGCGGTCCACTCGAGACGGCGACCGCCAACCCCGGAGAGACGCAGATCCCCGACGAGGACGTCTCCTCAGCTTCGGAGAGTTCGGAAGTGCTGCTGTTATTGCTGCTACTGCTAAAGACCCTGCAGATGAGCTGGCCTTGGGGCTCCTGCGTGGAGGGACCCCCGGACAGCATGATTGGTGGAGAAAGTTCAGACAAACTTTGACTCTGGACGAGGAATAACGAGGGCGATAGCACCTGCGCAAGGTTGGCTTCGGATTTGGACTTCAGCACCTTGGTCTTGGTGGGCAGGAGCTGGACAGGCGTCTGCCGACGCAGCTTGGGGGAACCTGTCTTGGCGACATCCTCCTCTTCCTCCTCCGCAGCTGCCATATCCCCCTGTGGCAGCGGCGGCTCCCCGAGGTCGTGTAGCGAGCCGAGCGAGAGGGTCCCGTAGGCGCTGTCGAAGGACGAGCAGCTGCAGGGGCTGGGTTCCGGTTTCGGCAAGGCTCCGGGGGTGTCGGGGAGAGGGTCTTCCATCTCCAAGGAGGGTGTGGCAGAATTGGGGAGGGGGCCGATGCTCAATTCCTCCAGCGGGGGGAGGAACTGGCTGCCGTCAAAGGAAGGCGAATGGAATTCCTCGCCTGTCTCGGCCGCGATCACCGAGATGGTGTCGGTGGATCCGTCGGAGAGGCTGCAAACCGAGAGAGGAAGTTGGGTGAGGGTCACCTCCAGTGACTCTTTTTACCTCCTCCCCCCCCTTCCCCCCGGGACTCACCACTGCTGGGAGTCCAAGCTGCTGGTGCTTTTCCGGAGGGTGGGAGGGGAACTGGCTTCCGAGGAGTCCCTGTTGCCTTCCTCCTCCCCTTCTCCTTCCTCCTCCTCTTCCTCTTCCACCTTGGCTTCCACCACCTGAGGAAGCCACTGGTTGCGTTGGAGTTCCTGAAGACGCAGCTGCTGCAGCTTATTCTGTGGGAGGGGGAGCAGAGCAGCGTCACAAAGAGAGACTCTCTCGAAAAACACAAGGAAAAATATAGATATTTATATAGCTTAACATATAGGAAGGAAGGAAGGAAGGAAGGAAGGAAGAAGGGAGGGAGGAAGGAGAAAAAAGGAAAGGGAGGGAGGGAAGAATCAGAAAGGGAAGGAAGGAAGGAGGAAGGGAGGGCAAAAAGGAAAGAAGGGATGGAGGGAAGGATGGAAGGAGAAAAAGGAAAGAGAAGGAAGGAAGGATCAGAAACAAAGGAAGTAAGGAGAAAAAAAGGAAAGAAGGGAGGGAGGGAAGGAAAGAAGGAGAAAAAAGGAAAGGGAGGGAAGGAAGGAAGGAATGAAGAAGGGAGGAAGGAAGGAGAAAAAAGGAAAGGGAGGGAAGGATCAGAAAGGAAAGGAAGAAAGGGAGGGAGGAAGGACAAAAAGAAAAGAAGGGATGGAGGGAAGGATGGAAGGAGAAAAAGGAAAGAGAAGGAAGGAAGGATCAGAAACAAAGGAAATAAGGAGAAAAAAAGGAAAGGAGGGAGGGAGGGAAGGAAAGAAGGAGAAAAAAGGAAAGGGAGGGAAGGAAGGAAGGAATGAAGAAGGGAGGAAGGAAGGACAAAAAGAAAAGAAGGGATGGAGGGAAGGATGGAAGGAGAAAAAGGAAAGAGAAGGAAGGAAGGATCAGAAAGAAAGGAAGTAAGGAGAAAAAAAGGAAAGGAGGGAGGGAGGGAAGGAAAGAAGGAGAAAAAAGGAAAGGGAGGGAAGGAAGGAAGGAAGGAATGAAGAAGGGAGGAAGGAAGGACAAAAAGAAAAGAAGGGATGGAGGGAAGGATGGAAGGAGAAAAAGGAAAGAGAAGGAAGGAAGGATCAGAAAGAAAGGAAGTAAGGAGAAAAAAAGGAAAGGAGGGAGGGAGGGAAGGAAAGAAGGAGAAAAAAGGAAAGGGAGGGAAGGAAGGAAGGAATGAAGAAGGGAGGAAGGAAGGACAAAAAGAAAAGAAGGGAGGGAGGGAAGGATGGAAGGAGAAAAAGGAAAGAGAAGGAAGGAAGGATCAGAAACAAAGGAAATAAGGAGAAAAAAAGGAAAGGAGGGAGGGAGGGAAGGAAAGAAGGAGAAAAAAGGAAAGGGAGGGAAGGAAGGAAGGAATGAAGAAGGGAGGAAGGAAGGACAAAAAGAAAAGAAGGGATGGAGGGAAGGATGGAAGGAGAAAAAGGAAAGAGAAGGAAGGAAGGATCAGAAACAAAGGAAATAAGGAGAAAAAAGGAAAGGAGGGAGGGAGGGAAGGAAAGAAGGAGAAAAAAGGAAAGGGAGGGAAGGAAGGATCCAAAAGGGAGGAAAAAAAGGAAGGAGGGAGGGAGGGAGGGAGGGAGGGAGGGAGGGAGGAGAAGAAAGAAAGAAAGAAAGAAAGAAAGAAAGAAAGAAAGAAAGAAAGAAAGAAAGAAAGAAAGAAAGAAAGACCGCATTATACTAGTCAGCCTTCAGCTAGAGAGACTCTTCTGTCCATCCATGTGGAGACCTCCCTGGGAAAGAGCCTCCAGGGCCCAGCACTGCCTACCTGAGCGTTACAGAGAGCCTCCACCCAGCTCCGGCACAGAGACTGCCCACTGGTCTGGAAGGTGTAAGCAGACACGGCACTGCCAAACTCGTTCAGGTAGATCAGCAGGAAGGATCCTTTGGGGGGGGGGGAGGAAGAGGGGGGGGGGAGACACAGACCAAAAAAAAAAAAAAGCTTACAGGAAGTCCCCGACTTACAACCATATTCATTTATTGACCGAAATGCCAAGGGCACTGAAAGCTCCCCCTGCCTTGCTAAAGAACGCCAGCCATTCGCTTCCCAACGGAGGGCAGGAACGGTCGTAACCTGGGGCAAAGCTCACTTAATAGCTGCCTCTCTTAACAAACGTAAATTTTGGGGGCAACCATTGTGGTCGTTAAGTCGAGGACGGCCGGGGATCTCTTAATACAGCAAGTAAAGGAACGTTTGTTAAAGTTGGGAATTCAGATTGTGGCGTGTGTGTGAGTGTGTGTGTGTATCTTACCTGGATCCCGGAGTGCCCGACACACCAGCTTGTCAATGAGGAGGGGCTGCCGGACCACCCGGGTGCGCTCGGCCTTCTTGGCCGGCTTGGTGATGAGGAAGAGGTCGGTGAAGAGGAAGCAGTAGACGTCCATCTGGCCAGAGAGAGAGAGAGAGAGAGAGGAGAAGAGAGGGGTCAGGAGCAGGCGGGGAGGGGGGGCAGGGAAGGGGAGGGACCTCCCGCCCTGGGGACCCCGGTGGGTTTGGGGATGTCTGTGGGTGGGTCGGAAGGAGGGAGGGAAGAAATAGGAAGGAATAAGAAATATAGAAAGGAGGGAGGGAGGAATAAGAAAGAAAAAAAGGAAGAAAGAAAGAGAAAGAAAAGAAAGAGAGGGAGGGAGGGAGAAGAATCAGGAGGGAGAGGGAGGGAGGAAAGAAATAGGAAGGAATAAGAAAGGAATATAGAAAGGAGGGAGGGAGGAATAAGAAAGGGAAAAAAGGAAGAAAGAAAGAGAAAGAAAAGAGAGAGAGAGAGAGGGAGGGAGGGAGAAGAATCAGGAGGGAGAGGGAGGGAGGAAAGAAATAGGAAGGAATAAGAAAGAAATATAGAAAGGAAGGAAGGAAGGAAGGAAGGAAGGAAGGAAGGAAGGAAGGAAGGAAGGAAGGAAGGAAGGAAGGAAATGCCAACCAGAGCTAAATGATGCACTTGTGACTTTCTCTGCAATGGAGAAGTTTGGTGCGCTGAATGGGGCACTTGGGGAATTGACCTGATCCAATCATCCCTGCAAGCAGAAAGCTAGCCCCCATCCCTTCCCACAACCCCTCCTTACCCCTCCTTTCTCCCACCGGCCCCAAAGCAGAGCTAGCCCCTCCCCCTGGCCCTTTTCCAGCCCCCCCCCCAACCTTTTCAGGGACCCACCTTGCTGTCTTTGCCTTCCCTCATCTTGAGGGGCCCCTCCAGAAGCAGCTGTCGCGTCTCCTCTCGCGACGTCCCGGGGATTGGGCCGGTCAGATCCAGGTGCTGGAACTCCTTTAGGATCTGGGGGGGGGGAGGGGCAGGGGGGGGGAGAAGAGACTGGGAATTCTAGTCTTGCCTTAGACCTGAAAGCCATGTGGGTGGCTTTGGGCCAATCGCCGGGTGATTGGGAGTTATAGTTCCTCTTTAAGGGTGACTTTGGGCCAATCACCAGGAGACAGTGAGTCTCTGCTAGGCAACCCGTCGTAAGTCGAGGACTACCCGTGCTGAGAGCTCTGGGACTGGTCTTCCTTGCGTCCTGCCCCCCCAGATCCCGGCCTCACCTTGTCCACTTCGTCGGTGCTCCCCTCCACCACCTCGTAGGCGTCTATGCGGCTGACGGTGTTGGCCAGGCGCTGCTGCTCCTGGTAGTGGCGCATGCGCGAGTTGACGTGGTTGATGAACTGCTCCACCGCGTTGATCTGCGGAGAAAGAAGGGCTAGAAATCACTCGCTTTCCCCCCCTGGGAGTCTGAGCAGCAGGAAACCTCCCCGCCCTTCCTCCAAGGTAGACTGCGACGGAAGACGGAAGCTCTCCTAAGCCTTCGGGATTGATCGGCAGACAGCTGGAAGAGGGTGAAGCCGAGGCCACTTTTCAAGTGGCGTCTCCCCAATGTTCTTGCTGTATTTTTTTTAATATTTATTCATTCATTCACTCATTCATTCATTCGCATCCTGCCTTTTAAAAATTTTATTTTCACAAATAACTGGAGGTGGTGAATGTATACAATGTTCCTTCTTACGCTGATTTTTCCCCACAACAACCCTGTGAGGTAGGCTTGGCTGAGAGACATTGGCCCAAAGTCACCCAGCTGGATTTCATGCCTAATTTGACACTAGAACTCCCAGCCCCCTAGTGACTGGAAGTTCTAGCCACTCAGTCAGATTTCATGCTTAAAGAGGGACTGGAACTCCCAGGCTCCTGGTGAGTGACCCAAAGTCACCCACTTGGCTTTCAGGCCTAAGGTGAGACTAGAACTCCCAGCCTCCCAGTGAGTGGCCCAAAGTCACCCAACTAGCTTTCATGTTTAAAGAGGAACTAGAACTCCCAGCCTCCTGGTGAGTGGCCCAAAGTCAACCAACTAGCTTTCATGCCTAAGGTGAGACTAGAACTCCCAGGCTCCTGGTGAGTGGCCCAAAGTCACCCAACTACCTTTCATGCTTAAAGAGGAACTAGAACTCCCAGCCTCCTGGTGAGTGGCCCAAAGTTACCCAACTAGCTTTCATGCCTAAGGTGAGACTAGAACTCCCAGCCTCCTGCTGAGTGGCCCAAAGTTACCCAACTAGCTTTCATGCCTAAGGTGAGACTAGAACTCCCAGGCTCCTGGTAAGTGGCCCAAAGTCACCCACTTGGCTTTCAGGCCTAAGGTGAGACTAGAATACCCAGCCTCCCAGTGAGTGGCCCAAAGTCACCCAACTAGCTTTCATGTTTAAAGAGGAACTAGAACTCCCAGCCTCCTGGTGAGTGGCCCAAAGTCACCCACTTAGCTTTCATGCCTAAGGTGAGACTAGAACTCCCAGCCTCCCAGTGAGTGGCCCAAAGTCACCCAGCTGGCTTTCATGTTCAAACAGGAACTAGAACTCCCAGCCTCCCAGTGATTGGCCCAATTCCAACTCCCTCTGAAATATTCATTTCTGTTGCTTAATTGCATTTGGCCTCTTTCATTTTTCTGTCTTGGTGTTCGGAGTACAAAATTGCCCCCCAAAAAAGGTTTTTTTGCCCGTTCAAGGCAAAAAATAAAATAAAATAAAATCAGCCCACTCTCAAAATTGGTGTCCAGTGGCAGGAAGTTCCCTAGATTAACTCGGGGCAGTGTAGAAAATCCCCCCCCCCCACGCTTTCTGAATCCCCACCGGCAGGCCTTCCGTCCTAACCGAGAAAGTCGGCTTATCAAAGGCCACGAAGGCTTTTCCCTCTTTTCTTATCAGCCCCTCCCGAAAAAGAAAGAGAATAAGAATCGTTTTGAGCAGCGATTCTCTGCTCCCTTTATCTTATTTACTGATCTTATTTCCGGGTAAGAGGAGATCAGCACTGCAAAGGGTGGGAGGATTGCAAACAATTCAGACTTTTCCTCCCATTCAGCTGCCCAACCTGGTTTGGCCCTTTTTTTTTTCTTTTCCGGCTGTGGAAAATGCAGATTACGGAATCACAGAGTTGGAAGGGACCCGTGAGGTCATCCAGCTCAACCCCCCCTGCTCGGGCAGGAGACTCTCTACAACCCAGGGCAAATGGCTGTCCAGTGATGGAGCTGCCACAACTTCTGAAGGCAATTTCTTCCACTGGTTAATGGATCTGGGATTACGGAATAACAGTGTTGGAAGGCACCTCGGAGGTCATCTAGCCCAACCCCCTGCTCGCGCAGGAGACCTTGCACCTTGATCCACACTCTGATCCTTCGCTCCTTGGGCTTGCTTTGCGTTGCCCAACCGGGTGAGTTTCATTAAAGCAGCGTGTGAAAGGCCCCGCCAACCCTCCCGCGTTCTAGCCGTCACCCGGGAACTTGGTTTGCCCACTTACCATGCCGACGATGGCTTCTCGTGCCTCGGGGTCCTCGGTCTTCTTCAGCACGGACTTCAGGAGCAGAGGGTACTTGGTCAGGCGCTGGTGCGGCTTCACCAACATGTCACTCAGCTTCAGGCGGTTGCACTGTTTGTGTTTCTCGGCCCACTGCGAGAGAAAGGGATGATTAGGAGGATCTCGTCACCAACGGAGGCCACCGAAAAGGAGACCCCGCGGACTCGGAGTCCCGAAACAGCAGATTCTGCGCCGTACTGGGGGTCGTAAGTAGAGGACTTTCTGCATCGGCCTCGGGGGAAACATCCTGTTCTAACCGAGGCTTCTTCCCAAGAGCCTGAAGGAAACTCCTGGTCCCGGCAAAATCCCCTTTTGTTAATTTCCTGTGAATTCTGCTCCTTCACCTCCAGAAAAGTCTTTCCAGGGAGGATTTACGGTCACAGACCTTCTCTGGCTTGGAGAGCTGCCAGGCCGAGATCTGAAGGACTCGACTAGGAGTCTCCAAACCAATGAAGCGAACTAACGGTCTCCTGCAAACTCCACTCCCCTTTTGCTCCTCTTTTATTTCCTCTGGGAGGGGCCATTCATCGTCCACCTGTGGCCTTACTCCCAAGTTGACCCGTTCTTTAGCTCTTCCCTTCGTCTGGCAGCTCTGCCCATGCGCACACTGGGAACAGGCTCCAGCTGTTCCTCTGCCTCACTGATGTCCGACTCTGAAGGCAGCTGATAACTGCCGGACGGCCCTGGCCCCCTCTCTGCCTCCGACACAGAGCCCTCGCCCGAGCCTCCCCCAGACTCCAAGACTTCTTCCTCCCCAACCCTCCTCACTTTCCGAATCTTCTGGCCGGCCATAACACATCCATCCCTGCTTCTCCTCTCTACATGGGGCTCCCCTTGAGATGCACCCGAAGACTACAGCTGGTCCAGAATGCGGCCGCGCGGGCTATCATGGGGAGTACTCTCATGTAACACCTCTCCTGCGCGAGCTGCCCTGGCTGCCTGTGGTTTTTCGGGTGCGTTGCAAGGTGCTGATCACCATCTTCAAAGCGCTCCATGGCTCAGGACCTAGTTACCTGCGGGATCGCATCCTACCTCATACATCCCTGCGACCAATTCGCTCCCACAGGGAGGGACTCCTCCGGGTGCCGTCCACTAAGCAATGCCAACGGGCGGCGCCCAGGAGTAGAGCCTTCTCTGTGATGGGCCCAACCCTCTGGAATGACCTCCCCCCCCCCCCCCCCCCCGATATCAGAACTACTACCGACCTCCGCTCCTTCCGACAGAAACTTAAGACCCACCTGTTCCAATTAGCTGGCCTGGCCCATTTATAGTCCCATTTATACCTCCTGGCAAACATTTTATCCTGGGATAGTTTTTAGGGGTAGTTTTTAAATGCATTTTAAAATTTAAATCTGAACTTTAACTATTATTGTACAGTAAATTATATGTTACCTCCTCTAGCCACACCTATATCTATTTTTATATTTATATTTATGTATATTTATTGTGTTTTTAAATATGACTGTACACCGCCCCAAGTCCCTTCTGGGAGAGGGTGCGGTTTAGAAATCAAATAAAAGTTAAACTTCTCCTTACCGTCACGTACAGGCGAAAAAGTTCGTTTTGCCGGAGCAAATTCCGCATGTACTCCATGCAGGCTTCCTCTTCCATACAGTAACGGATGTAAGGTTGGAAGTGGGAGCCGAACTGCAGGGAGGGGGAGAGAGACCCAGAGTTAAACCATGGTTTAGGGAGGCGGTCAGAAGCTGGGATTATCTATCACTGCCTAAGCGCTCAGTGGGCATCAGACTGCGCTGTTGCTTCTCCCTTCTCTGCTGCTGTATAAATACTTCGGCCTGGTGGTTTTCTTGCAGACGTCTCGTGACCCAACTAGGTAGCACCATCAGTGCTTAGAAGGGAGTTAGATTTGCAGAGAGGAGGAGGAAGAGGAGGAGGAGGATTGTGGAGTCCTTGATACTCTGATGGTTTTCTTAAAGACATCTCATGACCCAACTAGGTAATGTCATCAGTGCTAGACAGCAAGGTGGGGTTATGGAATGATGGAGGAGGAGTGGGAGGGGGTGGAGGAGGAGGATTGTCGGGTCCTGAGTCTCTCTGAGTGATTTTCTTGGAGACATCTCATGACCCATTTAGGTAGCATCATCAGTGCTAAAAGGTAGTGGGATTTGCAGAGAGGAAGAGGGGGAGGAGGAAAGGAGGAAGAGGAGAACTGTGGGGTCCCTGGTGCTCTCTGAGCTTGGTGGCTTTTCTAGCAGATGTCTCATGACCCAACTAGGAAACAATATCAGTGCTAGAAGGGAGAGGGGTTTGTGGAGAGGAGGAGGGAAGGAAGGAAGGAAAGGGGGAGGAAGAGGAGGAAAGAAAAAGGAGGTAAAGGAGAGGAAAGGAAGGAGGGAGAGAAGAAAGAAGGAGAGGAGGAGGAAGAAGAAGAGGAGGATTGCGGGGTCCTTGGTACTCTCTGAGCTTGGTGGTTTCCTTGCAGACATCTCACGACCAACTGGGTTACGTCATCAGCTCTAGAAGGGAGAGGGGTTTCCTCTCTGTTTATATACTGACTCTTCTCCTCTTCCCCAGGCCAGACATCTCCTTCCAAGCTCAACTCCAAATGCACAGGCCCTCTGAGCATACTGTAAGGGCCTCTTAAGACCACCCACCCACTCAAGAAGCCCTCTTCTCCCCCCCCCGTCCCCCTCACCGTCTTGAACCCCTCGGACAAATCGGTGGGATCTAGCAAGTTTTGGTTCATCCGGGCCTTCTCCAAAATGGGGGCCATGACCGTCCTCCAGAGCCTGCAATGAACACGGATGATTTCTTGGATGTTGCTGAAAAGTCGCTCTGCTTCCACCTGAAAGGGAAAAAAAAGAACAACGATAAGGAAAATATTAGAACGTGCAGAAACGAAGAGATTAACATTAGCCACGAAGGAGAAAAAGCAAACGGGATATTCTATGATTTGGGAAGCCTTTTTACCAATGGCTGGAGGGGAAAAAAAGAAAAGGAGTTTGGGAACGATGGGTGTTTAAAGTTGATATATTATGACTAGAAGACAGGAAGGAGAAAAGGGGAGACTTTTATAAGGTTTAAATGCTTCATATATTGCAGGGGTGTCCAAACTTGGCAACTTTAAGACTTGTGGACTTCAACTCCCAGAATTCCCCAGCCAGCTCTGCTGGCTGGGGAATTCTGGGAGTTGAAGTCCACAAGTCTTAAAGTTGCCAAGTTTGGGCACCCCTGATATATTGTAATAGGAAACTTAGGGAAATCCTGTTAATATGAATGTTGAAGAGGTGGCAAAAGAAAGAGGAACAGAGATGCTTGTGCCCAGACGACACTCTGCGTCAGGAAAGATGGAAGGCTTATTTTTGCAATTGAAAAATAATAAAACTCCTTAAAAAAAAAGGGCAGCTTAAGGCCAGTTCGTTTTCCTTTCCTGGAAAAGAAAATTAAAATTAAAATCCTTCCCCCCCCCCGGCTTATTTTAAACCTTTCGAAATCCCTTCCCCACCTCAACCTTCGAGGTAAAGATTTTTCCCTCATCTCGATAAAAATGCAGTAATAGATGGTTAAAAGAAGGAATTTGACATTTTAATCCTGTCTCTTTTGTGCTTCGCTTAGCGACGGTCTGGAGTCACAGCGGCGCTGAAAAAAAGTGGCTTACAACTGTTTTTTGACGGGTCAAATCATCAAAATTCCCACGCTTGGCAACGGACTCGTACTTGTGACGGTCGCAACGTCCCTGGGGGGTGTGTCACGTGATCCCCTTTTGCAACGTCAAGTGGGGGGGAGCCTAATTCACTTAACGACCGTGTTGCTAACTTGCCGCTTAACGACAGCAGCAAAGCCAGGTTGCAAAAGGAGGCAAAACTCACTTAACGACTGCCTGGCTCAGCAAAGGAAATGCTGGGCTCGGCTGCGGTCGTAAGTCGAGGACTGCCTATATGAGATATGCCTATAAACGCGACTTTTGTGCCGGAGGCAACATTTCTGTTCTTTAATCCACAAATTGGAAAGTGTGACTTTGAGCCAATGGTGGAATTCAGCCCTCTGTTTCCCAGCTGAGTTGTTTTAAAAAGCTTTTTAAACCTTTATTGAAAATTATAAACTTTAGAATACAAATACCTTTAAAAATAGTTTTGCATAAGTTGCAATCCTTTTTGACCGTGCTAAGATACCCATTCGTTATTCAAACACATTTTTTATTACTTTCCTAATTGTTCCTGTATCTGTGCATCTTTTTTCCTAAGCTGTACGTCTCATCTTCCCCTTATTTATCCACGGATGCCACTTTCCCCAAACTGTGTAATATTCGGAGCCTTCCTTGTCCCTTAACTCCAAGGTGAGTTTGTCCATCTCTGCACAATCAAGAATCTTTTGGATTATCAAACAGTCCCCACTGAGCTTTGAATGGGGGTGAGGGGTGGGAGGTGGGGTGGGCTTACCTCGCACAAGAGACCCGAATCCTGCAAATTTAAAAGACAGCACAGGAAGAGCTGCAGAGAGAAAGAAAATAATAATAATAATAATAATAATAATAATAATAATAATAATAATAATAATAATAAGCCCCTGGGTGGGGCCCGACTAGTAATTAATGCCAAATCCGGCGAAACAACTGGCCGCTGTGATACACTTCTGTTGATGCAATAATAATAATAATAATAATAATAATAATAATAATAATAATAATAAATGAATTAATCCGTTAGAAAGTGCTTCTCCAACTCAGCAACGTTTAAGGTAGGTGGATTTCAATTCCCAGAATTCTGGGAGTTGAAGTCCACACAGCTTTAAAGGGAGAAACCCTGTGGTAAGATTTGCACTGGGCACCGGAAAGCTTCTGGGGGAATAACTGCGGACTTACATCCGTGATGACTTTCAGTTTCTTGATGTAAGACGCTTCGGTTTGGAGCAACTCCCAAATTGCTTCCTGCTGGTGACACTGGCGTCGCGTCAAAGTCTGGAAACAAACCGTCATTAGATTTAATCTTAATCGTCTTGTAGAAAAAAGAAGGAAGGAAGGAAGGAAGGAAGGAAGGAAGGAAGGAAGGAGGGGAGGAAGCAGAAAGAGAGGAAGGAAGAAGATAGAAAAGGAAAGAGGAGGGAGCGAACAGAGAGAAAGGAAGGAAGGAAGGAAAGGAAGGAGAGAGAGGGAGGAAGGGAGCAGAGAGAGAAAGAGAGGGGAAGGAAGGAAGGAAAGGAAGGAGAGAGAGGGAGGAAGGGAGCAGAGAAAGAGAGAAAGCAGAGAGGAAGGAAGGAAGGAAGAAAAGGAAAGGAAAGAGGAGGGAGGGAACAGAGAGAGAGAGGAAGGAAAGGAAGCCTACCTCGGTGCCCTGGATGATCTGCTGCCAGCTCTCCTCCATCCGAAGCCAGGCCTCGTCCTCCTCCTCTCCGTCCTCCCAGGAGTCCTGGTCGAAGCGCAGCTGGTCAGGCAGCCGGGGGAGGCCGAAGAGGCCGTAGGACTGCAGCTTGGCCTCCAGCTGCTCCGTCTTGTCCAGCTCCTGTGGGGGGCAGAGAGAGGGGGAGCTGAGAGAGAGCCACACCGGAGAAGGGAGGGAGGGAGGGAGGGTGGGAAGAAGGAAGGGGGGAGAAAGGAAGGAAGGAAGGAAGGAAGGAAAGGAGGGAGGGAAGATAGAAAGGGAGGAAGGAAGGAAGGAAGAAAAGGGTAGGGAAGGAAGGCAGAAGAGAGAGAGGAGAGGGAGGGAGGAAGAAAAGAAAGAAGGGAGGGAGGAACGAAAGAACGAACGACGAATAGGGAGGAAAGATCCAAAGGGAGGGAGGGAGGAAGAAAAGGGTAGGGAGGGAAGGAAGGAAGAAGAGCGAGGGGAGGAAGGAACGAAGAAGTGGGAGGGAAGAGATGAAGGAAGGGAAGGAGGGAGGGAGGAAGAAAAGAAAGAGAAAGGGAGGGAGGGAAAAAGGAAATTTCCTTCACCTAAACATTCAATTCCTTTTCCCTTGTATTTTTCCCTTCCGCCCAATTCCCTTCCTCTCCTTTCCTTCCCGCCCCTCAAAAAAGCCCAAAGAACCCCCAACCCAATTCCTCCTGCCTCCAACCCCCCCTTCCCCAACCCATCCCCATTTCCTGATACTCTGCTCCTCCACAGGGAGGCTCTATCTCAGCGGAGGGGGGGAAAGAAAAGTCCCAGGCAACTAAGGGATCAAAATCCTTTTTTTCCCCCCCTGCAGCGGAATAAACTTGGGGTGCAGGCTGGCCATAAAGCGTGGAGGGGGGGGGAAAACACACCCTGGAGAACGAACTGCCGCTGTTGCCCGACCCGAAGAAGCCGCTGAAACGACTGGCCCCCCGGTTCTTCCGCGTGTCCGGCCCATTGGGCACTGGGGAAGGGGCCGCAGCTGCGGAAGGCAAAAGGTCTGGATTTGGGATCCTGGCATCACCGAGAAATTCATTCATGTTCTTCCTTTGCCGTCCAGATCCCTGCAAGGGAGAGAAAGAGGATCAGAGACAGGCAGACTTGGGGGGGGCAGGAGAAGAGGGGGAGAAACCCCCCAAATGCCATTTAGAAACGAAAAAAGCCGTAGCCATCAATCTGGACATGTCCCCACGCCAGGAAATCCTAGCTTAAAATCAAAGGACTGGCTGGAAGGAATCAAGGAACAGAGGATCGCACTGAAACCAGAATTGTGTTTATTAGGTATACTAGAGACAGAGATGAATAAGAAATATCGATATATAACATTAGACGTACTAACCGCTGCTAGGATCGCTTTTGCACAAAATTGGAAACAGAAAAACTACCCACCGGCCAGATGAAATGGTAATCAGGAAGATACTCAAATGTGCTGAAATGGATAGGATGACCATGGGGTTAAAAGAAAAAGAGTGTTATTAAACCTGGAGTAGACTCTACAATTGGCAAGAGAACAGAAGCCAAAACAAGAAATAGAAGTTTTAAAAACGATGGATTATACTGTGAAAGAAAAATGTACATATGTAAAATTTGATTATATGCGCTCTACCGTTGTATTATAATATAGTTATTATAATTGTTATATTATTATTATTAGAATCGTTAAGAACTACGAGAAGGTAATAATCAAATAATAAACTGCAAAAGCAGAATATATACATGCCAATACAGGGAGTTGCAAAATTATATGGTTATGTTGTTTGTTTGTGTTTTTATTTGTTTTTGCATTTTTTTTCTTGTGTTTGTGGTTTTTAAACTTGAAAATATTTAATAAAAACTATTTTTAAAAAAAGAAATGAAAAAAAATATATATCAAACTTCCAATCTGGGTAGTTGAATCTCTTGCAAACCAGAGCAGGGAAGCTCAAACCATCATTGTTGGTTTGTTGTTTGGATGCTGGGGGGAAAAGGCTAAGCCTTCCTTTCAACCCACAATGGTGGCTAGTGTGTTACAGCTTCACAACTAGAGACCTTGAAGCTGTAAAGTGGAGCATGACGTGTAGTGTCTATGCATCTTACGTTTTTATTATTAACACTTCTTTAAAAAGGAAACCTATTGAAAGTTCTTTATATTGAAAAAAAGTGTAAAAGGAAACCCACAACAGAAAAAAAATATAATATTTATATATATATATAGTACAAATTTATATATATGTATCTAATGTAAATATTGTTCAAGGGCAAACAATTTTGTTTCTTACAAAAAATATTACGACAACAGTTCAATTTCCTATAACTTATCTAATGTAAATATTATTCAAGCACGCAGAAATTTGTATCTAGAAAAAGGAATATTGTTAAAACAATTACAATTCTGCCTATATTTATGTAATGTACATTTTATCAAGTACAAACCCATTTGTTCCTAAAAATGAGATATCTATCTCTCTCCCCATCATCTCTCTATATCTATCTATCTATCTATCTATCTATCTATCTATCTATCTATCTATCTATCATCATCTACCTATCTATCTCTATCCCTCTATCTATCTATCTATCTATCTATCTATCTATCATCTATCTATCTATCATCTATCTATCTATCATCTATCTATCTATCTATCTATCTATCTATCTATCTCCATCTATTTATATCTATCATCTCTCTCTCATCTTCTATCTATCTATATCTATCTCTCTATATCTATCTCTATCATCCATCTCTCTCTCTCTACATCTATCATCTAGATCTATCATCTCCCTATCCATCCATCCATTCATCCATCTAGCTCTATCATCTATCTCTCTATATCCATCTATCATTTATCTATCTATCTATCTATCTATCTATCTATCATCTATCTATCTATCTATCTATCTATCTATCCTCTCTTTTATCTATATCTATCTATCAATCTCCATCTATCTATATCTATCATCTCTCTCTCTCATCTTCTATCTACATCTATCTCTCTATATCTATCATCCATCTCTCTCTCTCTACATCTATCATCTATCTAGATCTATCATCTATCTCTCTATATCATCTATCATTTATCTATCTATTTATCTATCATCTATCTATCTATCCATCCATCCATCCATCTATCATCTATCTCTCTATCCATCTATCATCTATCTATATCATCCATCCACCTATCTATGTCTATCATCTATCTCTCTATATATCTATATATATCTCTCTATATATATATCCATCTATCATCTATCTATCCATCCATCTATCATCTATCATCTCTCTCTATCCATCTCTCATCTATCTATATCATCTATGTATGTATGTATGTATGCATGTATCCATCCATCCATCCATCCATCCATCCATCCATCCATCCATCTATATCATCTCTCTCTCTCTCATCAATCTATATCTATCATCTACAGTACCTACCTATAACATCATAACATTTATATGTATCTATTTGTATGTCCATTTCATATAGTCATAAATACATTTACAAATACATAACCTACTAAGATGTTTAACGAAATTTAAGAGGCGAGGACTTCAACCCTCGGAATTCCCTAAGTAGATTATAAAGACTTCCGTTCCCAGAATTTCCCCATCCGGAATGCAATAACTCCCATCGTTCCCCAGTGAGCGCATGTGGACTTCAACTCCCAGAATTCCCCTCTCTTAAATAGGATCAGCCGTAATTTCAACAAATCCTCGCCAGCAGAAGTCCTCGGAGTAAGAGGATGCAACGCAACGCTTTCCTTGCAGAGCTAGCTTTCTACATGCAGGGTTCTCAACCAGCGTCCTGCAGGGAATTTTCCTGCTGACCGTTTTCTGGCCCCTGGGGTTTATTTTGTGTGTGTTGCTGTTTGTTTGCTTGCCACGTCAAAAAAAACGAAAAAAAAAATGGGTGTGCCCCGTCGGTTTTGCTCCTTCGACAAATTTACACAGCTAGGTTTATTTCGAGCCTGGATCAATACGATCAGTGAACCGAACGCAGAGCGAAAAAGAGGAAATATAAAATTATAGAATTATATAGATGGAATCCTCTCGGGATAAAATTCCCCTTTATTTCCGAGGCAAATATTTACAGGGCGTCCTCGCGTTACGACCATAATTGAGTCCAAGATTTCTGCTGCTAAGCGAGACCGTTGTTCAGTGAGTTTCAGGAACTTTCTTGCCACGGCTGTTAAGCGAATTCCTGCAGTTGATAAGTTAGGGACACGGCTGTTTAAGTGACCGTCATAAATGTGAGTCAGTGGCCAAGATTTTGATCACGTGTCACGGGAATGCTCCCATTGTTGTAAGTATGAAAAAAATGGGGGTTTTTTCAGTGTCGTTGGGGTTGGACTAGAAGACCTCCAAGGCCCCTTCCGACTCTGTTCTCCTCAAGAGTTTCGAAGAACCATAAAGTGATAAAACTGACAGGTGGAAAGTTGTAAAGTTGTAAAAACTTGTAAAGCTATCAGTGTTTAAAGAACCATAATGCAAACTAAATGAACTATGCCTTCTGACACACATGAAGAAAATAAAAATTACACCATAAGAGAGAGGGAGGGTGGGGAGAGAGAGAGAGAGAAAGGAGGGAGAAAGGAGAGAGAGAGAATGAATGAATGAATGAATACAGGATGGATGGCAGCTGCTTTGGCTGAAAAAGAGCAGTCTGTCAAAGAACCCTAAAAAAATTGTTTGGAGGGGAACCAAACACAAAATAAAAATTTAAGAAAATGTTTTCGTCAGCTTCAGCTTTATAGTTTCAAAACAATGTGATGTGTCTTTTAAGGTTGCATTGGCGGGCAGCCAAAATTGGTTGAGAAATGGCTGGCTGAATGAATAAAGGAAGGAAGGGAAAGGAAGGAAGGAAGGAAGGAAGGAAGGAAGGAAGGAAGGAAGGAAGGAAGGAAGGAAGGAAGGGAAAGAAGAGAGGAGAGGTGAAGAAAGGAAAGAAAAAAGAAAGAAAGAAAGAAAGAAAGAAAGAAAGAAAGAAAGAAAGGAGTTAGGTGAGAGGGCGGAAGGAAGACAGAAAGGAAGGGAAAGAAGAGAGGAGGAGAGGTGAAGAAAGGAAAGAAAGAAAGAAAGAAAGAAAGAAAGAAAGAAGGTTGGTGGGAGGGTGGAAGGAAGGAAGGGAAAAGGGAGAGGAGGAAGACAGAAAGGAAGGGAAAGAAGAGAGGAGAGGTAAAGAAAGAAAGAAAGAAAGAAAGAAAGAAAGAAAGAAAGAAAGAAAGAAAGAAAGAAGGTGAGAGGACGGAAGGAAGGAAAGAAGGAAGGGAAAGAAGAGAGGAGAGGTAAAGAAAGAAAGAAAGTATGTAGGTGAGAGGACGGAAGGAAGAAAGGAAAGGGGAGAGGAGAGAGGAGGAGAGGAGAGGAAAGGAAGAAAAAGGAAGTAGGTAGGTGAGAGGGCGGTAGGAAGAAAGGAAGGAAGGGAAAGGGGAGAGGAGGGAAAGAGAAAAAAAGAAAAAGGAAGGAAGATGAAGAATAAGTAAATAAATACTGAAACCACCCCAGTGATGAATTCTCCACCACTTCAGGGGGTCCTTATTAGCGATATACACATTTTTCCTTTTTATTTGCAACCTTGGGAGCTCTCAGTGCAGCACAGGTCTACTCCCCCCCCCACAACAGCCCTGTGAGGTAGGCCAGGCTGACATTACACCACTAACACCACACCACTGTGCCGAAGGAGACAGGGACCCATCATCCGTTTCGCATCCACAACCCACCAGACAACCCGAATTCAATTCCCCAAATGTCAGCCCCTCCTCCAAATTGAAAACTTATCCGTCACCAATAAAACACACCCTGGTTTTCGTTAAAACGAGGCCTTAATTCTTGACACTTCCTTCTGCCAACAAGAAGTAGGGACCTTGCAATTTGCACTGGGTTCAAAAGGTGCTTTGGAAGAGAAAGCGAGCCAAATTTGGGCTCATTCTTGATTTTTTTAAAAAAAGACCTAAGTTGGATTCACACAAGGCCCATGACCAGCTGATTGAAAACCTTAGAAGCTGCCTTCTCTGTGTCACGCAAAGATGGTTTAATGTCAGTTAACTTTGTAGCAGCTTCACAACACTCTTTTTCTGCTACACTAAACAAACTCAGATTTCTGATCTCTTTTAGGCCTAAACGGTCCAGCAAATACAGACTTACATACTGTTCGGAGGTCTGACATCCAGGCTGACCGTGTGGATCGTCCCGGACCGGACACCTTTGTCCTTCGGGATTGCTCTGACTGACTTCTTCTGAAACGTGGCAAAAATCCCTGCTTGTTTTTGCTAGCCAGGAAGGAACTCCAGAAATCTTGGATTGAGAATTATAGAGCTGAATTCGAGCGGCGACAAACCCCGGTGTGACGGTCAGCTCTCGTCCGAAGGGCTCGTCCAGTAGATGTTGGAAACGGGCATAATGCAGCACTGACCCCTCACTGTGGGTCGGAAGGTCCCACCTTCTCCACTTCGGACTGAACATCGTTGGGTCCTCTAATCCCGCATGATTTTCGACGAAGGGATTTGTTTTTCCAGCATCCAAACAGCAGAGAGCCAAGTTTTGAGAGTTGTGCCCTTTGGGATGAGATGTTGCAGCTCTGAATCCGAACTCAGCCGAGGGGAGAGAATTCAAATGATCTTAAGTGGGGAGGAGGATGGGTTTTGCAGCACTCGTTTTACTCAAAAAGGCATCCGACAGAGTAGAGTGGCTCAGCTGCAAAGCGACGGGAAGCTCACCTCGCAAAGACTCGGTCGATGCAGGCGGAGTACAGATTTTCAAGCGAGCACCAGGATGGCCAGGTGTTGGCACTTCCTGCTTTTTGTGGAAACTTATAATAGGCTCCAAAGGTCATGCTCTGGAGCAGCAACAAGGATCTGATATATGCCCATCAATCACTCAAAGAATTTATTTACTGTCCAAATAATAGGAACCAAACGGCTCACCTAGGAGGCAACGACAAGTCACTTCTGAATTATAATTATTTTTCCCCTGCACTAGGTTGTAATTTTTGCCCTTTTGCCTTGAATGACAAATAATCAAAAGCCTTTTAAGTACGTGGACAATAGGCTGAATTGTAAAATTAAGCCACGGCCCAAAATGTTGGAGGTCACCAGGAGTTATAGCGCAGGGAAAGCTCTGTTTTTAAAAATAAAATAACACTAAATGTCCATCAAAAATAAAGGTTGAAAGTAAAAGTAAGCATACATGAAAAATAAAAATAAATGGAAAATAAAATTAGATACAATATAAATTAAAATAAAATATTAGTTAAGTATAAATACAATAAATAAAAAGTGAATAAAATTAAATATAAATAAAAGATAAAATTGAAGGTAAATTAAATATAAAGATAAATTTAAATGTATTAAAAATAAAATGAAAAAAGTGTGTAAGTGTGTCCCAGCATAACTCTGGAGCGACTCAAGCAATTTCAACCAAACTTGGTACACAGATGACTTGCTCTCTGGAGAAAAATACTGTGGGGGTAAGACATCCCTAAAACCCCTCGGGGGGGGGGCAACTTGAACAGGACTTCTAACTCCTAAAACGTTTGATGGATCTCCAACGGAGGCATTTTCCACCTTGGCCTGAGAAGGGAACAATGTCCAGACAAGGTAGTCCATTCCCCAGACAACAGCCCTGAATGCAGCTCCTTCTCCCTGATGGTGTTGTGGCCCGCCAGTGGTCAGCGGATATGGCAGCAGAGTTGGTCAGTGAGGAGGTCCTGGAGTCTGGGGAAGGCTCTGGTGAGGGCTCTGTGTCGGAGGCAGAGAGGGGGCCAGAGCCGTCTGACAGTTATCAGCTGCCTTCGGAGTCAGACATCGGAGAGGCAGAACAGCTGGAGCCTGTTCCCAGTGTGCGCATGCGCAGAGTGGCCAGACGAAGGGAAGAGCTAAAGAACAGGGGTCTACTTGGGAGGAAGGCCACAGATGGACGATGAATGGCCCCTCCCAGAGGGAATAAAAGAGGAGCGACAGGGGAGTGGAGTTTGCAGGAGACAATTAGTTCGCTTAATTGGTTTGGAGACTTTGCAGATCTCTGCCTGGCAGCTCTCCAAGCCAGAGAAGTTCTGTGACCGTAAATCCTCCCTGGAAAGACTTTGCTGGAGGTGAAGGAGCAGAATTCACCGTCAATTAACAAAAGGGTTTTTTGTTGGGACCAGGAGTTGAATTCAGGCTCTTGGGAAGAAGCCTCGGTCGGAACAGACGGGTCAGTCCCTGATCCAGCTGCTTCTGGACATGGGGATGCCACCCCCACACCTGCCCCCCCAACTCACCCCGATGTCCGCACTCTCCCGGCGAAGCGAGATTTGCTCCAGTCGATCCAAAGACGGGGTGGCGAGGAAGGAGGGGCTGATGCCCGCTGGGCGCAGGATGGGCAAACTCAGGGATTTGCTGTCCTTCACCCCTTCTTCCACCTTCAGATCGTTTCCTGGTTTGGCTGGAACAGAGGAAAAGAAAATGTGATTTATGTGGACCGCTTCCTGCGAAAGCCGATTCCTAGCGGCCTCATCCTTTTCTCTGTTTTCCAAGCAGACGCCCTCTGGATCTGACCCAGGTGAAATTATTCAATATTGTGGTGACATCATTTCTTCCGGCAGGGTGAAACTGACTAGATCACATTTCTGTTTGGGAGAAAATTGGAAAATATCAAGGCGGCGGGAGAGAAATGATGATTGACAGTCCTTGATAACAACCCTCTGGCCAGAAATGGGTTGTCAATCCATCGTTTCTCTCCCACCCTCTGGAGGTTTTCCTTTTTTTCGGGGGTGGGTTTCCAAACAGTAACGTGATCTAGTCAGTTTCCCCACACCCAGAGAAACATCCATCTCGATTTTTCCCTCCTTTTTGTAGAGCAAAGTTTCTCAATCTTGGGGCAACTTGAAGATGGGTGGAATTCAACTCCCAGAATTCTGGCTGAGGAATTCTGGGGGTTGAAGTCCACCCTGGGCGACCCGTCGTAAGTCAAGGACTAAGGTTAAGCTCGAATCCCGCTGTTACCTTTCACGCGCAGGTAATGTCCTCCGAAGCGATAGGCTTCAAAGTTGAGTGACAGCGGGGTGTTGGACTGGTCCAAATAAATGTTGACTTTCGACAAATCGATTCCTTTCCGTTCGAAAACCGGAAGCAAAACCTCCCTGGAAAAACAGGCAGAAATTCAACAGGTGACAGCGCTCGACAGACAGATATCTGGCCCCAAAGAATATCAGACTCAAACTCCCCTGTGAAAACATGTGCTTTTTGTGTATTGTTATTTTAAATGTATTAATTTTATTTATTGCTAATTTATTAAGTAATCAATGCATATTTTAATCCATGACTAATTAATTGATTAGGGTCATTTAGATATGAGATGGGCAGCAAAGATGTTGAATAAATATTTGTTCTATTTAGATAATGTACAGGCAGCTCTCGACTTACGACCGTAACGGGGGCCAGAATTTCTGTTGGTAAGCAAAGCCAAATTTGTGGACCAAATCGCCACCTGATTTTACGACCTTTCTTGCACCCACGGCTGAGTGTAATCACTGCCGCCGTTAAGTTAGTGACAAGGTCGTAAAGTGAGCCTGGCTTTCCCGTTGAACTTTGCCTGCCGGGAGGTCACAAAACAGGATCACTGTGACCATCGTAAATGCAAGTCAGTTGCCAAGCACCCGCCAATTTTGATCCCGTGACCATGGGGATATAGCAACAGTCGTAAGTGTGAAAAATGGTGCTAACTCCCCTTTCTTTCAGTGCCATTGTAGGTTTGAACGATCACTAAACAAACAGTCGTAAATCGAGGACTACCTGTAGAATCTTCTTTTTCTTTTAACGACCTCATAATCCCTTGCGAGACTGGGCAATTGAATGGAGCTAGCAGAGTGTTTCCTGGCCGTCTGCCCTTACTGTCCCCGATGCGGAGTTTTGTTCGGCAGATATATTCTCATTGTGCCCAGAGAGAGAAATATCTGCCTCTGCCTAGGATCGAACTCACAGCCTCCTCATTGTGAAGCGAGAGCTCCCCCTCAAGGCCACCGCACCATCTGAGGACTACCTGTAGAATCTTATTTTTCTTTTAACGACTCCATAATCCCTTGCGAGACTGGGCTATTGAATGGAACCAGAAGAATGTTTTACTGGCCGTCTGCCCTTCCTGTCCCCGATGCGGAGTTTTGTTCGGCAGATATATTCTCATTGTGCCCAGAGAGAGAGAATTATTCGGAAATATTTGAGAGGCTTAAATGGGTCAGAGAATTACAACACGGAAACCGTTCTCACCCTAAGGATTTCTTCTTCATGGCGGGGGCGATCTCTGTTTCGACATCCACGTTCAAATCAAATTTCAGAGTGAAATATTCCCTGCTGGGATCCTGGAGAAGAAATATAACTTTTGTTTTTTAAACTTGGTATGTTAGGTTTTTAACGTGTTTTTAAAGTAGTTTTTTTAAGTAGCTTTTTTTTTTAAAGGAAGATGTCTTACACAGAGTCATTTAGCACAGTGTTTTCCAAACGTGGCCCCTTTAAGATGGGTGGATATTTCAAGTCCCAGGATTCCCCAGCTGGCTGAGGAATTCTGGGTGTTGAAGTCCACCCATCTTTAAAGTGTCTAACTTTGAGGAACAAGGATTTAGTGTGGATTTAAAGCTTAAAAACGGTTTGCCTTTTTTTATAGGCGACTCAGAAGCTGAAAGACTCCTCCACCCATCTGTTGGATTGGGGACAGCCATTACAGGAGAAATAAGTCTGAGCAGTGGGGGTTGGACTGGATGACCACTGAGGGGCCCTATCGGCTTGATAATCTTGCGAGAGCTGCAGTTTGGCCTCCGGATCCCATTCAAAAGGTGCTAAACGGTTGAGGACTATCTATTTATAGATTCTGGGTAGAAGCCTTACATCCGTGTGTCTCCTTGTTCCTTTCTTGGGCTTCCGAGCTAAATTTCGCTTTTCTCTGCAAGAAACAAGGAAGAAAACAGAATTGGGGTTACAACACAGCATCTCCTCTGCCCATTCTGACGCTTCCTCCCAAAAGAGAGGTGAAAAAAAAAATATTTCCATTCCTTCTGAAAGCTAGCTCTGCAGGAAATGAGATCGGCTGGCCCTGAGGAGCTAGCTTTCTGAAGTGCGGGGATGTTTGCAGAACAGCTCTTCCCTGCACTCACCCTCTCCCGTCAATCAGCAGCTCGTCGTCCTCTTCCACATCGGAGGCCGGGCTAGTGCGTGGCGGGCAGGAACGGGTGGAGACGTTACGCGCCAGGATAGACCCTGAGGATAAGAGTGATGGGGCGGTTAATCCCTGCATTGGGACTTGGGAGTCGCATTCACACGTTACTCCTCCCTCGGAGAGATTCCTTATCCGTCCACATTTCTTTTGACTCTCTTCATTTGATTCCTAAAAGGCTTCAGACGCCACGAGGGGCAGCTCGTTTTTCCGAAGCATGGACGGAATTCTGCAGCGGGTGCGAATCCTGTACCGTACCAACTGGCACCTCTGCATCACTGCCTCTCCACCTTTGGCTACCTTCAGACGGGCGGACTTCAACTCCCAGAATTTCCATGGTGAGAATGCATTCCTTTCCTTATTCTCTTGCAATCCCTTCCTCTGCGATCTCTCTGCTCTTCTAAGGAGGAGGAGACTGAAAACGGGCATGGCGGACTGGGGAATTCTGGGAGTTGAAGTCCATCCATCTTAAAGCAGCCAAGGTTTATTTAGGTGTTGAATTTATTTGCTGCCTGTCTCGTAAATTAACGATTCAGGGTTAGTTTGGTTGGGAAACAACCTCTCTGTTGTCACTTAAAATCACTTAAAATTGGACAAATCTCTCTCTCTATAAAAACGGCTGTGTGCGTACGTATGTTCCAGCATAACTCTGGAACGCCTCGAGCAATTTCAACCAAACTTGGTACGCAGATGACGTTACTCGCTGGAGAAAAATACTGTGGGGGTAAATATCTGGGCAAGGCCAGGTTATTGGCTAGTCAATATACAAAGAGTGCCGTGCGTAAGAAACAGAGCTCTGTCCCAGCGGTCACCTGGAGGAGGAAGGTCGAAGCGGATATGTCGGTCAAAGTGCATCGCCCCGTGGATCTGCCCGTCACACTCTTCGCACAAGTGCAGGGGGCTGTGGCGATTGAGCTGCTCACATTTGGCGTGGTGGCAGACCTGGAGGGGGGGCAGAGGAGGGGAGAGAAGGGAAGATGGCGGTTTACGAATTACAATCCTCCTGGGGCGGTGTGCGTGTGTCTTATTTTTAGACCGCTTTTCAAGTTAAGGAAAAGTTAGTGATAGAAACATGGTCAGTGATCTATTTGTTTTAGATAGGGATAAACAGAGCTAGGTTTCTAAAGGCTATTCAAATGAAGGAAGAAGCATTCTCTTGCATCCATAAGAAGAAAAAAGAACGATCTTGCAGAGAAGTGAAAGAAGAGGCATTCTCTCGCAGACACGAGAAGCAGGAGAAATTATTTTGCAGGCACAAGAAGGAAGAGGCATTCTCTCACAGACATGAGAAGCAGGAGAAATTATTTTAGAGGCATGAGAAGGAAGAGGCATTCTCTCGCAGACAGGAGAAGCAGGAGAAATTATTTTAGAGGCATGAGAAGGAAGAGGCCTTCTCTCGCAGACAGGAGAAGCAGGAGAAATTATTTTGCAGGCATGAGAAGGAAGAGGCCTTCTCTCGCAGACAGGAGAAGCAGGAGAAATTATTTTAGAGGCACAAGAAGGAAGAGGCATTCTCTCGCAGACAGGAGAAATTATTTTGCAGAAACAAGAAGGAAGAGGCCTTCTCTCGCAGACAGGAGAAGCAGGAGAAATTATTTTGCAGGCATGAGAAGGAAGAGGCATTCTCTCGCAGACAGGAGAAGCAGGAGAAATTATTTTAGAGGCACAAGAAGGAAGAGGCATTCTCTCGCAGACAGGAGAAATTATTTTGCAGAAACAAGAAGGAAGAGGCCTTCTCTCGCAGACAGGAGAAGCAGGAGAAATTATTTTAGAGGCACAAGAAGGAAGAGGCATTCTCTCGCAGACAGGAGAAATTATTTTGCAGAAACAAGAAGGAAGAGGCCTTCTCTCGCAGACAGGAGAAGCAGGAGAAATTATTTTAGAGGCATGAGAAGGAAGAGGCCTTCTCTCGCAGACAGGAGAAGCAGGAGAAATTATTTTGCAGGCATGAGAAGGAAGAGGCATTCTCTCGCAGACATGAGAAAGGCTATTCTTATCGCAGAAAGGGAAAGAAGAGGCATTCTCTTGCAGACATTCAAAGGAGAAATTATCTTGCAGCTAGGTGAAGGAGGCATAATAACACTGCCGGCTGTGAAGCAAGGCATTCTCTTGCAAGTGAACGATGGACACCTGTGAAGGAAGCAGCTTTCTCTGGTGTTCAAATAAAGGAAGGACTCTCTCTCTCTCTTGCATACAAGTCAAGGAAGAGGCATCTTCTGGCCGAGTTCCATCCATTGATCATCGCACAGTCCTCAAGAACTCCGCTCCAACCTCTCACGTTTTCCGCTACTTAGAAAACACCCCATAAGCTGGGAGGAACCTCAGAGGCCATCTAATCCATCCCCATGCTCAGTGAAGAACCTGCTCCAGGATTTGAAGTGGCTGTTCCCAATTTGCGTGGGTGGTGAGTTCGATTCCCCCCATCACCTCACTTCACCCAGCTCTCTCCAATCCGCACACAACGCTTAGACCTTTGTAACTGCACCCCTGAGGCCTTTCACTGCAGGTCGTCCTCAACTTATGACCGCAACTGAGCCCAAAATGTCGGATGTCAAGCGAGACCGTTGCTAAGTGAGTTTTGCCCCATTTTGCGACCTTTCCTGCCACAGGAGTTACGTGAATCGCCGCAGTTAAGTTAGTAATGTGGTCGTTAAGCAAATCCGACTTCCCCCATGACTTTTCCTGTCAGGAGGTCGCAAAAGGGGACCCCGGGACACCGCGAGCGTCATAAATACGAGCCAGTTGCCAAGCGTCTGAATTTTGATCACGGGACTGTGATGATTCCACCACAATCGTTCTGTGTGAAAAATGGCCGTTGGTCGCTGTTTTCAAGATCCATTTCAACAACAGTTTTGACAAATGTAACAATTGCAGTGATCCACTTAACAACTGCGGCAAGAAATGGGGAGGGAACCCTACTTAAGAAATGTTTCACTTAGCAACAAAACTTTTGGGCTCAGTTGTGGTCGTAAGTCGAGGACTGCTTGTAAATAAAGTAATATAAAATATGCCAGGATCAAGATATATTCTTGGCCACATTTTAATACAAAACAAAATATAGCAGAGCACAACACAACACAACATGCAGGGCCAAAATACTTTGCCCAAATTTCTCCGTCATTCAGGTCACAGTAAGGACCTTTTTCCAAAATTCCTCCATATTTTTATCCCGCTTTCAAAATTCAGTTTTTCCCAGCCAACCCAGAGGAGACAACTCCCCCTCCCTGATTTGGAAACTTAAAAAGACCATCATCCCCCCTCAAAACGGGGAAACATTCATCCTGCATCTCCTGGCATGCCTGTAAAATTTTGAAACAAAATCTGAATTCTTGGTTGATCCTCCAATTTTTATTTTGGGGTTTTTTTCCCCTCCACCTCCAACCGCTGCTTCCTTCAAAAAGAGATATATTTTTTTCCAAACCGGCCTGGGCAGAATTCCCAAAATCCCATTTTAACAGACAGAGGGAGTGGGGGGGGGGGGAGTTGTCTGCTCTCTTTAGTTGCCAATAAAATATGATTTTTTCTTTTTTCCCACCAGGCTTTTAACCCTGTTGAGCCAAGGGTGGAGGGCAGCCGCCCTGGCCTCTCCAATCTGCCCAGACAGCCTCTGGTGGATGACTCTGGCTGCCTTCCTTCCTGCCAGCCAGCCTTCACCCCCCTCTTCATTTCAAACCCAATCCATGCACAGGGGAAAAAAATCAGATTGGGGGGGGGGGTTGAGAAACAGCTTGAAGTGTCCAGAAGGCGACCTCCCCCTTCCCAGCACCCCAAAACATCCCCAATCTGCTTCCTTGCGAGTTCTGAGTCGCTCCTGCCCAGTTAAGCTGCATTCCCCTGCGATCTGCGCAAGGGAGCCTCTCACTCCACGACCTCCTACCGGCTTCCTCCGTCCTTTCCCTGCTGGGGTGGAGGAGACCCTGCCTTCCTGCCTGCCAGCCATCTAACCCCCCTCCCCGTTTCAAAACCTCATCCATGCACAGGAATCCAGGTTTTTTTTGGGGGGGATGGGTGGGCGATAGGGGGGTTCAGAGCAGAGATCCCATCCTCTCAGGACCCCCCCCCCAAAAAATAACCTCCCCGATCTGCTTTCTTGCGAGCTCCGAGTCGCTTCTCTCCAGCTAACCCGCGTTCCCCGGACGCGCCTGATCTTGGGTGACCCCTCCTCTCCTTTCCCCCAGCCCCCTAGCCCCCCTCCCCCTCGGCTTTCAGCGCCGGCTCAGCCACGGCGAGGCTGGAAGGCCGCAGGCAAGCGAACAAAGGCTCGGAGGGGGGGAGGCGGAAAGCAAAGAGCAGCCCCCAGACTCACCTGGCCGGCAAAGCAAGCAAGGCGCGCGCAGGGGCGCTCTGGATGCGGCTACAGCCGCCGCCTCGGGCTGCCCGGGGCTTGACTCAGCGGCGGCAATTGGGGGTGGGGAGGCTGGGGAGGAGGAGGCAGCAGCCCGGAAGGGCAGCCGACAGCTGAGCCAGACGGATCTCCGCCTGCTTGCCTGCCCGAGCTTGCAAGCCGCCCTGGCCGGCTGCCTTCATTTCACCCGGCCCTGGCTGCGTTTTTACGCGCCGGCTGGCTGGCTGCTGTCTCCGCTGCTCCCCCAGCGGCCGGCCTGGGAAGCCCCCCTCCCCCTGGCTGGCAAGGCAAAAGAGGGGGGGGGGCTGGAAGCTGGGCTCGGGGGCTTAGCAGGGATTTTAGCGGGGAGGGGGGGAGAAGGGGGAGAAGCTTCCGGGGGCAGCTGGAGAGGATAGGCAGCCGTGGGGAGGCGCTGCGCAATCGCTACAGCTGATGGGGGGGGGAGAGAGAGAGAGAGAGAGACCGACCGTCTGGACTGTGTCCTTGCAAGCCAAGGCTGGGTTTTTTGGGGGGGGGGGTCGACTCAGAGCTGGAGAAATCCAACCCCCCCAGGGGTATTTTATTTCCCCTTCTCTCCCCCTGCCCAGCAAGTGAGGGTCGCTTTGCATTTGCACAAAACAAAACGCGGCCCAACACGCGCAAGGAGAAGGGGCTTGGGCAGAGAGAAAAACTGGGGGGGGGGGGGAGACCACCACAAGGTGGTCGTTGCAGGCTTGGGGGAGGTTGGGAGGAATTGAGACGGAGAGAGAAAAATATAATGTTTGTCTCGCTCTCTCCTAAAGGTGGTTTGAAAAGGACATTTTAGTGTCTTTAAAAAAAAGATAATTTTGAAAAAAGATATTTTAGTGTCTTTAAAAAAAGATGGTTTGAAAAAGATATTTTAGTGTCTTTTTTAAAAAAGATAGTTTGAAAAAGATATTGTGTCTTTTTAAAAAATATATAATTTGAAAAAGATATTTTAGTGTCTTTTTAAAAATATATAATTTGAAAAAGATATTTTAGTGTCTTTTTTTAAAAAATGGGGTGAAAAAGATATTTTAGTGTCTTTTAAAAAAAGATTATTTGAAAAAGATATTTTAGTGTCTTTAAAAAAATATAATTTGAAAAAGATATTTTAGTGTCTTTTTAAAAAAATATAATTTGAAAAAGATATTTTAGTGTCTTTTTAAAAAAAATATAATTTGAAAAAGATATTTTAGTGTCTTTTTTTAAAAAAATGGTTTGAAAAAGATATTTTAGTGTCTTTTTAAAAAAAAGATAATTTGAAAAAAGATATTTTAGTGTCTTTTAAAAAAAGATAATTTGAAAAAGATATTTTAGTGTCTTTTTAAAAAAATGATACTTTGCAGGGTCCTTTAAAAGATTTTTTTTAAACGTATTTTTAAAAAAATAAAAAGGTTTTTTAAATGTTTCTTTAAGAGGCAGGTTTTATTTTTATTTTTTTGAGAAGATTTAATTTTTTAGGTTTCTTTAAAAGTTACAGGTGGCTCTTGACTTCACTTAGTGACTGTTCAAAGTTACGATGGCTGTGGGAAAAGGAACTTTCACACTTACAACCGTTGCAGCATTCCGGGGGGGGGGGGGCAGTTTGCCACGTGATCAAAATCTGGACAATTGACTCAGATTTATGACGGTTGCGGAAACCAGGAGACGGGGGAATGATAGTTCTAGCCTCAGCCACGAAAGTATCCCCACGGTCACAGGGTCAAAATTTGGGGGGCTTGGCAACTGGTTTCGTAGTTACGACGGTCGCTGTGTCCCAAGGTCACGGGATCCCCTTGTCTGACTTTTTGACAGGCAAAGTCGATGGCGGGGAAAGGAAGATTCACTGAACGACTGTGTTACTACCTTAATAACTGCGGCAATGCCCTCAATAACCGTGGCGAGAAAGGTCGCAAAACGAGGCCAAACTGTCTCGCTTAACAACCGAAATGCTCGGCTCAATTGTGGTCGTAAATCGAGGACCAGCTTGCATTTAAGAAGCCTAGCCCTGTGTCATCAGGGGAAGATCCGGGATGACTAAATCTGGCCAGCTGAGCCCATAAAACCCCAGAACAGTGACTCATGCAGAGGGACAACGGACACTCCCTTCCTGAGAAGCCTGTTGGAGCATGCTCAGTCTACACCTACCTCCTCTGTTGTTCTTTGTTGCCATGGCAACATTGGGGGGGCTGTAAAGCTCCATTTCGGAAACAGCTGTCAAGGGTTCAGATGTGGGCTTGAGATTTTCCCACAATCCTTTGCGCCTGGAGATGCCTGAGCTCTGAGCACACAGCGCCACCTGTGGGTGCCAGGAGGGAAACGCAGCTCTGCATCATCAGGGTAGGGGGTGGGGAGCTCAAGGTGCGGATATGATGCCAAGACAGATGGGCCGTGGGAGAGAGGAGGAGGAGAGACGTTGCCACGGGACAGTCTGATAAAGAGCCAGCAGAGCCGAGGGCTGGATAATAGAAGGGGGGAGAAATTCAGAAGGGACCCTCCCTAGTTTTTCAGCCTGTAAAGGAGATGGGGGGCGGGGGGAGATTTGTTCTTTCAGACTTGCAAGGTCCTTGTAGTCGTAAGTGAGATGGAGCAGAGAAACACTGCCAAGGGAAGGGGCAGATAAGAGACAGCTGACCCCACAGCTGCACAATGGACAGGGCAAGAAATTCAGAAGGGACCCTCCCTAGTTTCTCAGCCTGCAAAGGAGAAAGGGAGAGGACTGTACTTTCAAATTTGCAAGATTCTTGTGGAAGTGTGTGGGAAAGACTTTTGGAGACAGGGAAAAGAGAGACAGCCAAGGGAAGGGTCAGATAAGAGACCGCATAGTCCAGAGCTACTTAATGCACAGGGCAAGAAGCTCAGGAGGGACCCTCCCTAGTTACTCAGCCTGTCAAAGAGACCGCGGGAGAATTGTACTTTCAGACTTGCAAGATTCTTGTAGGCCTAGATGAGAAGGACGTTGGGATATGAGACAAAGAGACACAGCCAAGGGAACGGTCAGATAAGAGACTCCATAACCTCCCCCTGGATATTGGAAGGGGTTAAGAAGCTCAGAAGGGACCCTCCCTAGTTTCTCAGGAGACCACGGGAGAATTGCATTTTCAGACTTGCAAGAATTCTTGTAGGGATGGGTGAGAAGGACCTTGGGAGACGAGAAAAGGAGACACAGCCAAGGGAAGAGTCAGATAAGAGACCGCATAGCCCTCAGCTGCATGACGAGTGGAGAAAGAGACTCAAAAGAGACCCTCCCTAGTTTCTCAGGCTGTAAAGAAGAGGGGGGGAAGGATTGTACTTTCAAATTTGCAAGGTTCTTGTGGTCTGCGGGGAAGACCTTTGCAGACAGGGAAAAGAGTCACAGCCAGGTTATTAACTTAACAGTGGCAGCGATTTCCTTAACAGCCGCGGCCAGGTCGTAAAATGCGGCCGAAGCTTATTTAACAACCGTTTTGTTTAGCAGCCAACAATAAGGGAATAATTCACAATTCGCAAATGAAACGCCAATGAATAAAAGGGGAGGGAAGGGGAAATTGTGAGCCAAAGTGACTATTTTAAAGTGGGGGGGTGGGGAGAACAGCAGCGAGGTCTGGAAAGGGCTTAAAACATCACACACACACAGAGCCCAACTTTAAGAAAAGGACCCCCAAAACTTCAACGCAGCTGATTCTTCAACCGGGGGGAGAATAAAATGTGGTTTTATTACAGGAAGAGGCAGTCTAATTTGCTTGCAGACACACAAATTACGATCTGGCGGCAGAATCCGCCAGGAAAATTGTGGGTGTCAGCGCTGCGCCCGGGTCTGGCCGAGGGAAGGGCTGGCGTGCAGCCAATTCACACATTACGAGGGGCTGACCTGGGTCGGACCTCTGCATTTTGGCAGGAGTCTGCAGACGTCCCTTAGGAGAGCCAGAGGGGCCCTGGCTGGGGTGGATGGGCCGTGTGGTCGAGAAAATCGTCACCCCAAGGAATGGAGCTGGGACCGCTCAACCGCTCGCTTAACAAAGGCCTCGCTTAGCAGCATAACTTTGGGGCTTCGGTCATAACCTGAGGACCACCTGCCATTCCTGTTTGCAAGCTGAGTCCTTCCATGCTGCAAATTGGAAATATCCCATGTCTAAATTTGTGGTTGTGGATGTGCGTGTTAGAAGTGACATGATAGCAATCTTCCAGTATTTGAGGGGCTCCCCAGAAAGAAGAGGGGGGGTCCACTTATTTTCCAAAGCCCCCGAAGGCAGGAGAAGAAGCAACGGGTGGAAACTAATCAAGGAGAGAAGCAACCTAGAATTAAAGAGAAATTTATTGACAGTGAGAACAATTAACCAGTGGAACTACTTGCTACCAGATGTTGTGGTTGCTCCAACACCGGAGGGTTTTTAAGAAGAGACTGGACAGCCATTTGTCTGAAATGGTGTAGGGTCTTCTGCTCGAGCAGGGGGTTGGACTAGAAAACCTCCAAGGTCCCTTCCAACTCTGTTATTCTGCATTCATTCAGTCGTTGAGTCTGTGGCAAGCATTCCGGTTTAGAATACTGCTGAACCTATCTGGTCAGGGAAGATCCCAAAGCCCATGGGGCACTGCTGGTGGGCAGGGGAATTACCTTGACGGCCCTCTGGTTCTCAGCACAGCTGGGGTTTTCGCACTGGGGCACACTATCCTCCGCCACATCTCCTTCATCTGGAATTAAAAAGAGGAAAGGAAGACACGGTGGTTTAATCAGTCTGAGACAGTTGGTCTCCTTAGATGCGGAGAGTCCCAACTTATGGCCAGAATTTATGTTGCAAAGTGAGATAGTTCAATTAATTTTGCTCTGTTTTGAGAGAGAGAGAAAAGGTGAGAGAGGGAGAGAGAGACAGAGAGAGAGAGACAGACAGACAGACAGACAAAGCGAGAGAAAGAGGGAGGGAGGGAGGAGGAGAAAGAAGGCAAGAAAGAAGGGAGGGAAGGAGAGAGAGGTGAGAAAGGAGTGGGAGAGAGAAAGAGAAAGGAGGAGGTAGGGAGACAGAGAAGGAAAAAAGGAGAGAGAGGGAGGGAGGGATAGAGATGGTGAGAGAGAAAGAAAGGAGAGGAGAGAGATGGAGAGAGGAGAGAAAGGAGGGAGAGAGAAAAAAGGAGGTAGGGAGACAGAGAGAAGGAGGGAGGAGCAGAGAGAGAAGGGGAGAGAGAGATGGAGAGAGGTGAGAAATAAGGGAGAGAGAGAAAGAGAAAGGAGTTAGGGAGAGAAGGAGGGAGGGAGAGAGGGAGAAAGAGACAGAGAAGGAGGGAGGGAGGGAGAGAGAAAGAGACAGAGAAGGAGAAGGGGGAGGGAGAGAAAGAGAGATGGAAAAAGAGAGAGAGAGACAGAGAGAGAGACGGGCTGCCCACGCTTCCAAATTTTTCGGGCCAGACCCCCCCTCCCGCCAGACAAAGGCCCCTCTGTCTCCTTGTCTGTCCTTGAGCACTTAGTGACAGCATCGCTATTGGCCAAACGGCCGGGCAAAATTATTTCTGCCCAACAATCTATTATGAATAATGCGGAAAGTGGAAATGGGCAGTTTCTCCAGCCAAGAAAAAGGCCACCGAATGAGGAAATCCAGTTGCAACACTGGGATAAACTGGGGGGACAATGGAGGGGGGGAAAGAAAGACCCCTAAATTGTAGCCAACCGTGTGGTGTATTGTGTGTGTGTGTGTTGCTTCTCAGTAGTGTGGATTTAAAAAAAAACATTGAGGTCATCTAGTCCAGCTCCATCAGGATACAGGTCAAAATGTGTGAATGCAGCCACAACCACCACTGGGTATAAAATACAAGCAGTTGAGGGACTTTGCAGCTGTATTGAGGGGGGAGGGAATTACTTTGGTTTTTTTTCGATAGGCAAAGATAGATGGATTTGTTCTTAAAGTGAAAAAAATAATTTTTCCTTTGCAAAAACAAGGATTTGAGATGTCAATTTCCTCAGGTGTGGTCAATTTCCTCCAATCCGTTTCCCAAACTTGCATTACAGAGGCGAGTCAATTTCACCCTCTCTTCCTATCACAATTCCAGGTAAGTAGATAGGTGGTCCTTGACTGACAATCATTGTTTTGGCACTAACTTGGTTTTCTTGCCTAAGGAGGGACTACAACTCCCATTCTCCTGGCGATTGGCCCAAAGTCACCCAGCTGATTTCATGCCTAAAGCGGGACTAGAACTCACCGTCTCCTGGTTTCTAGCTTGGTGCCTTTAACCACCAATTCAGATCTGCGGCATTAAATGCATTATTAAAGTCCATCAAGGACCACCCGTATGGTCGGTCGTAAGTCGAGGACACCCCCCCCACACACACACACAGAAACAAACCCTGCAGACGAAACGCTTCCTTGGTCTCACAACTGTGTCTCTTCCTGGTCAAAAAACCAGAATCTCTAAAGCTTTCGCATTTCAACCCTCCCACAAACCCGGATCGCATAATTAGGGCATTATTATATTCTCGGAGGAGAATATAATTTTGTAAAATAGAAACTGACTCCCAGCTGGGCTGAAATGTCCGTACGTCCATCTGTCCCGTCCTTTTCATCTCCCTCCGCCGCCGCCTTTCCGACACAGAACCAAGCAATAAAAGAGGTTTTGTGACGGCCAGCATCTGGAGCGGAGCAGCAAACGTTACAGAATTCTACAGAATGGGGAGGGACCCCCAGAGGTCATCTAGACCGACCCCCTGCTCGGGCAGTAGGACCTATCACGAGAGAAAGCGCTTCGCCCTCTCCCATTGGTCAGCCGAAGCAAGCGACCACCCATTGGTTCAGGACGGTCCCAGCAAGGGTGGGTGAACGCCTGCCCAAGGTTGCCTTGGAAACGCTTGCAAGGGCCCTGCCGCCATCTTGACTTTTTTGACCTTACCCCAGCGATATTCCCAAACCCTGCAAGAATCAGACGATCGTGCACCCCCATTCTCGCGATGAATAAGCTTGCCCTGTGAGATTTCTTCCCGCGCTGCCGGTGGTCCTTGACTTACGGCGGTTCGCTTAGTGACCATGGCAAGTTACAACAGCACTGAGAAAAAGGGCCATTTTTCCACGCTTACGACCGTTGCGGCATCCCCGTGGTCACGTGAGACGTAGCAATGGACTTCAGTCTGCGGGGTCACTTTTTCAATACCGCTGTAACTTTGAGCGGTCGCTAAAGGGATGGTGGTAATTCAAGGACAATCTGTAGTCCCCCTGTAACCCTTGGCAAGAGCAGTGGGAAGTCAGCAAGTCTCTAGGGGACTGGAGGTTTTTAAGAAGAGACTGAAAAGCAGGGGGTTGGACTAGATGACCCCCAAGGCCCCAACCTTCTCTGTTATTCTGCAATCCCAGATCAATTAACCAGGGGAACGGCCTCCTTCCAGGAATTGTGGGTGCTCCCATCACTGCAGGTTTCCAACAAGAGATTGGACAGCCATTTGTCCGGAATGGTTGAGGGTCTCCTGCTTGAGCATGGGGTTGGACTAGATGACCCTCAAGGTCCCATCCTACTCTGCCATTCTGTAATCATAGATCAATTAAGCAGTGGAAGGGCCTCCTTCCAGAAGTTGTGAGAGCTCCAACACGGGAGGCTTTTAAGAAGGCCTCGGACAGCCATTTGTCCGGAATGGTCGCGGGTCTCCTGCTTGATAATGGGGTTGGACTAGATGAACCCCAAGGTCCCTTCCAGCTCTTGTCATCCTGCAAGACCGTCCAATTCTGGCCGGTCTCCACTTGACTTACCCTCCAGATCCTGGGATGCAATGTTGAGCGTCGAACTCCAGGAGAACTTCTCCACCAGGCTTGCCTCCGGATCCGTCAAATCGGGGGGCAGCGCCTCCAGCTCGTAAGCCCCCCGCTTCTTCCAGTAGAGAAACATCACCGAGCGGCCGGAAAAAACGAGTTTTATCCCCGAGTTTGCTTTTCTCCTTCACGATCGTCCGAAGCGGCTTCCTGGCTAGCCCACCCCACCCCGCAGCCGAGACCCCCACCCCCACCCAACGAGACTGTGCCAAAGAGCCGTTTTTGGGGGTGCAAGGAGCCCCCTCTTCAGCCCCTGCAAGCTGGCGTTTTCTGGGAAACCGAGTCGGACTTGCGAAGAAACTCCAGCAATGTTCGACAGCTTTGTCTGGACAAAGAGGCCTTTTCTTCCACCTCCTACGGACATCGTCCGTCCTTCATGAAAGAGCTCTCAAGCCCCAAGACGGACAGACGGAGGGTGGGTGGGGGGTCTGTGAGACGGACCGGATGGGGAAGGCCTGATCCCCACCCCACCCCCTGTCCGAGGAGAGGCGAGGGCAAGCCACGTTCCTTTGATGGGAGTTTGCATGACAAGCCACCATCCCGAGCTTTCAAATAAAAGGAGATTAAACCAGCATGCAAGACAGCATAGGAACTGAAGACTTCAGAACGACGGGCAAATCCCAGATACGGCAGTCCTCGGATTACGACCGCAGTTGGCAGAATTCCCACGGGGCTAAACACCCGACAGCTAAAGAAGTGGTCGGGGATTTTACGAGGTTTTTTTTGCTATAAAATAAATGGCTGCGGTTATTAAGTGAATCACACCGTTGTTAAGTGAATCTGGCTTCTCCGCTGACTCTGCTCGTCAGAAGGTCGCCAAAGGGGATCCCTTGACCCCCGGGACATTGCAACTGTCTAAGTATGAGTCAGCTGCCAAGGATCCAAATTTTGATCGCGTGTCAACGTGGATGCTAGGAATGGTCGTAAGTGGGGGGGAAATGGTCCTAGATCCTTTTTTTCCTGTGCCGTCGCAACTTGGAACGGTCACTAAATGAACTGTTGTAAGTTGAGGACTCCCTGTACACTTTATGATTATTTTAATATTTGGAGAAAGCGGCCTGGGCGTTCCCTGATTGTGGGATTCCCTTCGGCCACACAATCCACCCCAGCAAGAGAATTTCCCCCTCCGGCCTCACCCCAGTTTACGCCCGACCTCGCACGATACCCGCCGTATGTCGGAGGAAGCGGGCAGCCGCCCGTGAAATCGGAGATTTTGGAATCGGTCTGGTGGGCCGGAAAAAAATCAGAGCGGGCTCCGGTGGAATTCCGGTCATTGTGGAATCTGCTCTCCTGCACCATCGAACCTGAGGAATTTCAGCTGCTGGACAGAGGGGATAAATAGCTCCAGGTCGGGTGGAAGAAACCAGGAGACGGGGAGTTCTAGTTCTGCTTTAGGCGTTAAAGGCGGCTGGGTGACTTTGGGCCAATCACCAGGAGACGGGGAGTTCTAGATTCACAATGGGTACTGAAGCTGACCGGAAGACTTTGGGCCAATCACCAGGAGACAGGGAGTTCTAGTCCCACCTTAGGCATTAAAAGCAGATAGATGGGCTATCCATAGAGGTTCTTTCCCCCCCCCCAAAGGAGTGAGGCTGGGGGTGTCACGTGACCCAGGGGGGGCGAGGGGAGGGTTGCGCAGCCCCTCCTTCCCCAGGAATGCCTCCTGGGATTAATTTCCCCAGATGATCTGGCTCATTTTCAGCCTTCAATTTTGCTGTTTCTGCTTAATTTCTGTTTTCTTTGCTTCGGGTCAGACGGCCGGCCGGACGGCTGCTGGACGTAATCCCTTTTTCCGATGATGGAGAGAATAAAAGGGATTAGGCATTAAAAAAAAAAAAAAAGCACCCAGTGTGCCGCTGTTGTTTTAGGCATTGCACACCGAACCCACAACCCTGTGTAACCTCCTTGTAACAAGCACAATTGAGCAGCCGGCCGCACAAGGGAAAAAAGTGTAAACCCCACAAAACCCACACACTTCTTGGCTGCAATTCACACTCGGACGCCCTTGGAACCCCAGTTTGCCCGAAGAGGGCTTACACTTCTGTCTTTTGGGGTGCAATAACCCCCCCCATGCACCTCTCCACACCCCGATTGCGCTGTGGGGTTCAAAAACACAGGGGGGTCCCACGACAATCGGGACCTTTCGTCGCTAAGCGAGGCAGTGAAAGGAATCGCGCTCAGTTTTGCAGACTCTTTCTTCGCTCTAGCGGCCATGTAAATCACAGGTTGTTAAGTGGATCACCTGGTTGCTAAGCAAATTGGGTCCCCCCACGATCACGCAACCTCGGGACGCTGCAACCGCTGTAAATTCATGCCTTGGTGTTCCGCTTCTGAATTATGGCCGTTTAGAGACGGGTCTCTTTTTAGCTTCATTGTTTTTAACTTCATTGTTTAGTGACCGATTGTAAGTTCAATCAGACGCTAAACGTATGGTTGTTAAATCGAGGACTAGGTGTATCAAGGTAGGCTGAAAACTGTCTCATTTACAATTGGAACAGACCCCAAAAGTCAGATTATAGCAAATTAAAACCATTTAAAGGTGATTTGGACGTCATTAAATAAAATAAGAGATAGTTTACACTTGGCAACTGGCTTGTACTTATGACGGTTGCAGTGTCCCAGGGTCACGACCCCCTTTTGCGACCTTCTGACAAAGCAAGGTCAATGGGTGGTTGGGGAACGAGATTCACTTAACAACTCTGTTACTAATTTGACATCTGTGGCGATTCACTTAGCAACGGTGACAAGAATGGTTGCAAAATAGGGGAAACTACAAACGTCTCGCTTAATAACATAAATTTTGGGCTCCAATGTTGTCATTTAGTCGAGGACTGGGGACGGGTATAATATGTGTATATGTATATGTGTCCTTTTTAAATGCACATTTTTAAAACCTCTTGTTTTCTTTTTGCTTCTGTAAAAAACTGTTTTTCTGGAGTTTTGTGTTTTAACTTTTTTTTTTAGATTAAAAATACTTTTTAAAAAATGAAACATACTTTTTTAGAAAACTAAAAAATACTTTTTTAGAAAAATAAAAAACTTTTTTAGAAAAATAAAAAATACTTTTTAAAAAAAAACCTAAAAAAATACTTTAAAAAAAGTTTTTCAACCTTGATTTCGCAGCCTTCCAACGTTGCTCAAAGCCGACGGGGAGAGTCAGATAGTTTTGTATAAAATGTTTTAATCTGAATATTGTGATTAAAAAAAAAAACCTGCTAATCGGAGGAGGAGGGGGGGTGCAAATTTCGCCGAGGGGAGGCGCCACGCCAGCTGCCATGACAGAAAGTCCGCTGGGTCCCAGAGACGAATCCTTCCGAAGGAGGAATTCCTTCAGAGGCAACGGTGCTCTCGCCTTTGGAGGTGCTTCTTGATTTTTAATTTCCCAGCCCCGGAGACGTCGTAGTTGTAATCGGAGGTGACGTACGGGATCTCCCCATCGGTCCTGGCCTAAAAACAGGGGGAGGGGTATGGAGAGAATGGAGCAGACGCTGTTATGGGACGCTCGTCGTAAGGAGATTCTTCGAGGCGATGAAAATCCAGGACCAAATGCTGCTTCGGACCCTTGGAGACCCCTTTGTCTGGCAGGGAAGGGGTGGTGTGGGATGCTAGGGGGGGCCAGTTTGTCCCCAAGGCTACTGATCATCTCCGTGGGATGAACTGTAAGAACGGGAACTCATCCAGGAGAGAAGCAACCTGGAATTAAGGAGGGATTTCCCAACAGTGAGGACAATTAACCAGTGGAACAACTTGCCACTGGAAGTTGTGGGTGCTCCATCACTGGAGGTTTTTAAGAAGAGACTGGACAGCTCTTTGCCTGGGATGGGAGAGGGTTCTCCTGCTTGCGCAAGGGGTCGGACTAGAAGGCCTCCAAGGTCCCTTCCAGCTCTGTGATTCTAGGTTCTAAAATAGATAAAATACACGAGAGACGGAGGGATGGACGGATGGAGGGAACAGCTTCCTTCCAGAGGTAGTGGGTTCCCCTTTTACAAACAGGAGTACACCCTTGCTTTGATCTTCTGCGTGGCTGCGCAGTTGGATGTTTGAGCTCAAACCTGCCGGCCAGGGAACAGCATCCCGTCGTGCGTAAGAAAAGCGCCGCAAGGGGGATTAAAAGAGATCAGCATCAGCGAGAGGGATTAAAAGAGATCAGCCCTTTGCTGCCCGTTGACATGTATCTAAGGCGGCCTGGCGTCCATTTACTTGGTTCGGAAAGAAGCAATTGGGGATGGCGATGTTGCCGATCAGCAAAGGAGCAGCGTCCCCACCGTGCATAACGAAAGCGCAGCGAGAGGGATTAAAAGAGATCAGCCCTTTGCTGCCCGTTGACATGTATCTAAGACGGCCTGGCATCCATTTACTTGGTTCGGAAAGATGCAATTGGGGATGACGATGTTGCCGATCAGCAAAGGAAAAGAGTCCCACCGTGCATAACGAAAGAGCAGCGAGAGGGATTAAAAGAGACCAGCCCTTTGCTGCCCGTTGACATGTATCTAAGTGGCCCGGCATCCACTTACTTGGTTCAGAAAGATGCAATTGGGGATGGCGATGTTGCCGATCAGCAAACAGTTCACATGGCGTAAGTTCTCCGGAGCCACCGGCGTCAGGATGTAGTAAAGCTTGTTGGTCATGTCGACCCCTCGGACAATTCCTGTTTGAAAAAGAATTTTTAAATTTCGGCTTTCGACCTCTGGTTATTCAGCAAAGGATGCAGTTCGATCCAAAACGGGTGTTTAAATTTAAAAAAAAAAAAAAGAGAGAGAAGCATCCGACTACGGTGATTTTAGGACTTGTGGTCTTTGACTCCCAGAATCCCCCAGCCAGCCGGGAGGGATTGTGGGAGTTGAAGTTCACAAGCCTTAAAGTTTCGAAAGAAATGCTCTAAAGAAAAATTGGGATTTAAGGCAGGGAGTTGGCAGACCTTAATTTTCAGCGGAGAGAGGCTGCCTGGGAAATGGACAACGCCACAACATTGTGAGAGAATAAATTGTGCATTTTTTGTCTTTTAGGTTTGATTTACCTGGATGTTTCCCACTGCTGAAAGATCTTTGCGGCCAGCAGTTAGAAACATTGCTAAAAAAAGGCCAAAAGCTGAACAAATTCACACTGAAACCAACCAACCAGAGCATCGAAACACTGCAGAAAAGAAAACGAGCAGCAGGAGAGAGATTTGGGGTACCAAGTGGCTTGCTCCATTACTGCAGGGCAGTCCTCAAGTTACGACCACTCTGAAAAAAGGGACCTTGCTGACGCTTACCACCATGCTGGCATCGACAAGCGTCCGATTCTGCCACCGTTTTTGGAACGGTCACTAAGGAAATCCCTGAAGTTCTCAGTAGTGTCCGCAAATCACGCGACCCCCCCCCCCGGGCATCTGCAACCGTCGTTTAAATACATGCCACGCAGGGGGTGGGGGGAGGAATGGACGCTGCGAGGGTTGTAAGTGTGAGGACCCAGTCGTAAGGCCCTTCCTTCAGCGCCACTGGAAACTTTGAAGGGGCCCCAAAGAAGCGGTCATAAACTGAAGGACGATTTGCACAGACCACTCAGCCTCTGCCGCATGTGAGGAGGAGGAGGAGGAGGAGGAGGAGGGGGGGGGGCTTGCTGGATGATAGGAGCTCTTTTGTGTAAAAGCAAAAAAGTTGTGCTTGTCATGTTGTGTCCCCTTCTGCTGTGCTGAAGGAAGTCGGAAGCCTTTTCCTTTTTTCTTTTCTTCCGTCCCGTTGCACGCATATCCTTTCCCTCCTCCCCCCTCTCTTCCCACTTTGCTTCTTCCCCTTCGTATTTTATACTTCCATAAACCGATTTTAAAAAAAGAAAGAAAAAGGATCTATATATATATATGTATGGGTATAATATAAGGAAATTGGATGTAAATTGTAAACAGCGATCTGGAAAGGAGGATTAGAAAACTTTGTTATTAAATATTATGGAATGTTTAGCTAGAATAGGATATGAGGATTTAATATTAATGGAGGACTTTACAAATAAGTAAATGAAATGCCAGTATGTGGTTACGTATTAAATTTTGCTATATTTCATGACGAAAGGAAGTTTAAACAATTATAGTCAAATAAAAGTGGAGGTATGATAATGGTAACATGTATAAACATTGGAGTTAAGATACGGGAGTTAATATGAATTATACTTGATGACGGTAGAAGAGATGCACAAAAACTGATACACTTTCTACAGGATGTAAAGGAGGAGGATTTTTATGTTTGTTTTGAAAATTAAAAATAGATAAAAGTTTTTGGCAAAAAAAAAAAAAAAAAAGAAAGAAAAAAGCGAGATGGCTGATGCCATGAGCCCCCGAATCAACCGGGCCAACGATTCCTGCCCGCTTACCGAAGCCCACGCAGTCGCAGAGGGGCGTCTGTGACAACAACACCACGGGACCCTCCGCTTTACGCGGCACCTGATCCGGCAGGCGACAGAGGCCGACCCAACTGGCATTGAGGGAGCACAAGATGTGGGTGGGGGCCACGTCCACGTGGATCACCCGGAGGACGGTGGCGTTGAAGGGCACCTGGCAGAGGAAAAACAGAGGGGTGGGTGCGTCAATTCTTTTTTTGGGGGGTGGGGGGGTTGGCCGGGGTGACGGGCGAAGACATCATCCAGCCGAGGTTTGTAGCCACAGCCCAAATAATATCTGACTTTAGGGCAGGAAGGAGGGAGAGGCAGGGAGGGAGGGAGAAGAAGGGGTTTCGTTTTAGGCAGAGGTTCACCAGGTAAAGGGAATTTCTACAAGGATATTGATAAGAAGAGGAGCTCTGTAACTCAGGGTTGAAGTGGGAGGTCCTTGGTGCTCTCTGAGCTTGGGGGTTTCCTTGTAGACGTTCCCTGACCCAACTAGGGAACATCATCAGGGCTGGAAAGGAATGGAGCTTGCAGAGGAGGAGGAGGAGGAGAAGAAGAGTGAGAAGAAGCAGCAGAGGAAAAGGAGAAGAGGAGGAGGATAAGAAAAGAAGAAGGACGAGGAGAGGAAAAAAAGAAGAAGAAAAGGAGGAAGGGGAACAGGAAGGAGGAGGAGAAGAGGAAGAGGACTGTGGGATCCTTGGTGCTCTCTGAGCTTGGGGGTTTCCTTGCAGACGTTTCCTGACCCAACTAGGAAACATCATCAGGGCTGGAAAGGAATGGAGTTTGCAGAGAGGAGGAGGAGGAGGAGGAGGAGGAGGAGGAGGAGGAGGAGGAGGAGGAGGAGGAGGAGGAGGAGGAGGAGAAGAGTGAGAAGAAGCAGCAGAGGAAAAGGAGAAGAGGAAAAGGAGGAGGATAAGAAGAGAAGGAGGAGGAGGAGAGGAAAAAAGAAGAAGAAAAGGAGGAAGGGAAGGAGGAGAAGGAGAAGAGGAAGAGGAGGAGGACTGTGGTATCGGTGCTCTCTAAGCTTGGGGGTTTCCTTGCAGACGTTTCCTGACCCAACTAGGGAACATCATCAGTGCTAGAAGGGAGTGGGGCTTGCAGAGAGGAGGAGGAGGAGGAGAGGAGGAAGGAGGAGGAAAAGAAGCAGAGGAAAAGGAGAAGGAGGAGGACTGTGGGGTCCTTGGTGCTCTCTAAGCTTGGGAGTTTCCTTGCAGACGTTTCCTGACCCAACTAGGGAACATCATCAGTGCTAGAAGGGAGTGGGGTTTGCAGAGAAGAGGAGGAGGAGGAAGAGAAGGAATGAAGGGAAAGAAGGGGCAGGGGAGGGGGAAGAGGTGGAGAAAGGAAAAAAGGAGAGAAAAGGAGTGAAGGGGTGGGGGGAAAGGGGGGAAGAGGAGAATTGTGGGACCCTTGCTACTCTCTGAGCTTGGGAGTTTCCTTGCAGACGTCGCATGACCCAGCTAGGTGACAGCATCAGGGCTGGGCTACATATGGAACGATAGCTAAATAAGCCCTTTTATCCTCCGTTTGAGTGAAATCTTCCAGGAGCCACCTCCATTCCCTCTGCCTGCCAATTCCGCCCGGGGGTGGGGGGTCTCACCTGATAGGGCACCAGGCCGGGCAGGGGGACGGCCGCTTCCGTGTTGGGGGGCTGCAGCTGCCCCAGGTAGCCCACCATGGTGACATTCCTCAGGGTACTGCTGTGCACTCGCCTGCAAGGAACGAAGCAGAGGTACATCAACGACGGGAATCCTCGACTTACGACCCCAACGGAGCCCCCCCCAATCTCTATTGCTAAGTGAGACATCCGTTAAGTGAGTTTGCCCCCCCTCCCCCCACTTTCTTCCACCGTTATGCAGGGAATCCCTGCAGAGCTACTAAGCTGCTGAGCGAATCCGGCTTCTCGGCTCGCCCGAAGGTCGCAAAAGGGGACACTGCGACCGTCGTAAATAAGAGTCAAGTGGCCGAGCCGCCTGAATTTGGATCAGGTGACCACGGGGACGCTGCGACGGTCTTAGGTGTGAAAAAACAGCCCCGTGTCGCTTGTTTTCAGTGCCGTCGTAACTTCGGACGGTCACTAAACAAACGGTCGCAAGTCGAGGAGAGCCTGTATTAGTTTGTTCCCAAGATGTGCACCAGGCAGAAGGTGAAATGTTTCCCGATCTCAAGGGGCAGCGAGACAATGACAGGGTGCTCCCTTCTTACGACCACAACAGGCAGCGGCTTTTCCCTGGTCCTTAAGTGTGGAAAAACGGTTTGTAAATCATTTCCAGCCCCCCGCAAAGGACTTACGACCGCTTTTCTCACACTTACGACACTGGAAATTCTGGCCCCCGTTGATTTTTGGGGGGGTCACTAAACGAATGGCCGTAAATCGAGGACTTTCTATCCAAAGAATTTAATCCGGAAAATATCAGGCCATCTGCCCAAAAACGGTGAGACCAGGAGATCTGCAAGAAAAACCTATTTATAATCTGAATTATTTTCCTTTTTGCTTTCCCAAGCTGGGACGTACCCTACGCCGGGGACTCCGGCGCCCGGAAATTTGGCGTCGACACACAGCAACTGATGGCCCGGCTGTGGAGCATGGGTGCCTCCGTGGTTCTGGCAGCTCCCGCCGGGGTGTTTCCTTTTGAGGGAGGGTCTCCCCCGGGTGTGCAGTCCGGGGGTGCCGCGGATGTAGTCGGCGGAGAGCAAAGGCAGGTCTTTGAAGTCCTCGGCGCTCAGCTGGACGACGTGGCTGGGCGACAGAGAGCGGATGACGTCGATCAGGAGCAGCAAGCCGGCACCTTGGGGGGAAAGAGGGGTGGGTGGGTGGGTGAGAAAGCAGAGGTTACCCGAGCGGGGAGGGGGAAAGGACCAGAGTGAGATGGAAAGCAGAGGTGGCCACCTGCGAGGGTCTGCTTGGCTGAAGGCCTTTTGGGGGTCTCTGAGCGCGGTGGTTTTCTTGAGAACGTTTCGTGACCCGACTAGGCAACATCATCAGTGCTAGGAGTAGAGATGGAGAAAGACAAGAAAAGGAAGGAGGAGGAGGAGGAGGAGGAGGAGGAGGAGGAGGAGGAGGAGGAGAAGACTGTAGGGTCCTTGGTGCTGACAGTGGTTTTCTTGCAGACGTTTCATGACCCACCTAGGTAACGTCATCAACGCTAGTGATGTTAACGGTTACCGTACTGTTACTACCGCACTGGTGTAATTTTGAAGCACTCTTCAAAATCCTGGTGCGCCTTATACTCTGAAAAATACGGTAGTTGCTGCTCTGGGACAGAAGCTGTTTTTCAGCCAATCTCTCCTTTGGGTACCGGCTGCCCGATGGTAATAGTTCAAAAAAAAAAAGGGTGCCCAGGATGAGACGGATCTTTAAGGACGTTTTGAATTTCCTTAAGGCAGCTACAAAGCATCGTCCAGAGAGGGGAGGGGGCGACCCATGACCCCCTGGAGCTCTGTCCTATCCGCCCCTTGTGCAAGTGGCAAAGCAGACACAGGGGCGGTAAGATAAGATACTCTCTCTCCAGCCGTTCTCCCGTTCAGTTGCTGTTTTCTCCGGTCGTATCCTCCCTGCTGGGCCCTTTGGACCAAGGAGCACCGGGGGACAGAAGCCCCCTCCCCAACAGACGTGGGGAAGGGGGGCCCAGACACAAACACCCTGCCCTACCTTTCACCCATCCCATGGTGTTGACCAGCAGAGGGACGTCTCTCTCGTAGCCTCCGAAGACGTATTTTAGCATGTCGAGGTACCGCTCCGTGTCGTGCTCGCAAGAGGCGTCCCCGTAGTAGGCCATCTTGCGAGGGGGCCGCTGGTGGGCGAACGGAGGACCTGGAGCGGAAAGAGGGCACCGGGGCCGAGGATCTAAATATTTCGGCCCAGTGCTCCCGTTGTTAAGCGAGGCCGTGGCTGGGCCTTGTCCCGTTTTATGACTTTTCAGTGGAACGAATGTGGTCATTAAGTGAATCCGGCAGTTGTTAAGCAGATCTGGCTTCCTGCGTTGATTTGGCTTGTTGGAAGCCAGCAGGGAGACGGTTGCTTAACAAGGGCAGTGATTTGTTTAACTGTGGTACCAAAGTTTGTAAAATCAGGTGACGTTCATCTCTCTCTTTTTCTTTCTCTCTCTCCCCCCCCCATCTCTCCATACATCCATTTTCATCTATCTATCCATCCATCTCTATCTATCCATCCATCCATCCATCCAATTTCTACCTACCCACCCATCTATCCATCACCTACTTATCCATTTATCTCCTATCCATCCATCTTTCTTTATATCTATCTCCACCCATCTATCCATCTATCTCCTATCTATCCATCCATCCGACTTCCACCTATCTAGCCATCCATCGATTTCTACCTATCCACCCATCTATCTATCCATCTATCTCCCATCCATCCATCTTTCTTTATCTATCTATCTCTATCCATCCATATCTATCATCTATCTATCTATCTATCTATCTATCTATCTATCTATCTATCATCTATCATCTATCTATCTATCTATCATCTATCTATCTATCTATCATTTATCTATCTCCACCCAACTATCCATCTATCTCCTATCCATCCATCCATCCATCCATCCATCCATCCCTATCTATCTATCTATCTATCTATCTATCTATCCATCTATCTCCCATCCATCCACCCATCTCTTTCTTTATCTATCTATCTCTATCCATCCATCCATATCTATCTATCGATCTTCACCCATTTATCCATCCATCTCTTATTTATCTATCCATCCATCCATCAATTTCTACCTATCCACCCATCTATCTATACATCTATCTCCCATTCATTTCTTTCTTTCTTTATCTATCTATCTATCTATCTATCTATCTATCTATCTATCTATCTATCTATCATCTATCTATCATCTATCTATCTATCTATTTATCTATTTATCTATTTATCTATCTATCATCTATCTATCTATCTATCTATCTATCTATCATCTATCTATCTATCATCTATCTATCATCTATCTATCTATCTATCTATCTATCTATCTATCTATCTATCTATCATCTATCTATCTAGCATTTATCTATCTCCACCCATCTATCCTTCTATCTCCTATCCATCCATCCATCCATCCATCCATCCATATCTATCTATCATCTATCTATCTATCTATCTATCTATCTATCTATCTATCTATCTATCTATCATCTATCTATCTATCTATCATCTATCTATATCTGTCTCTATCTATCTATCTATCTATCCATCCATCCATCCATCCATCCATCCATCTCCCATCCATCCATCCATCTCCCATCCATCCATCTCTTTCTTTATCTATCTTATCTCTATCCATCCATCCATTTCTATCTATCTATCTATCTATCTATCTATCCATCCATCCATCCATAGATTTCTACCTATCTATCCATCTATCCACCCATCCATCTATCCATCTCTTCCTTTCTGGATCCCCCTCTGGTCTTAAGAAGTCGAGAACCCCCTGTAGACGGCTGTGGGGTGATTATTTTGCTCCTCGTTTTTCTCTACTGCCCGTCATCCTAATGTCAAAAGTTCCTCAGGCTGTTCCCCCCACACACACACACACTTTTTCACAACTGGGTTTTTAAAAAAAAGAAAACATTGCAAGGCTCCTTACCCAACAGGGGTTCCCGCACGTTCACCAGGGAAATGCATCCCGGTGGGGTGAACTCCGGCTGCCCCAAATCGCACTCCAGGTATTCGAGGCAGGGAAGGCTGGAATTTAAAGAGAGAGAGAGAGAGAGAGACAAAGAGTCCAGGAATCATTCAAGGAAAATACAAAAGAACCGACCGAGCCGAAGGGAGCCAGAGAGGAGGGGGGAAAACCCACCACTCACCGGTTGAGTAAAAGATTCATCAGGTATCTGTTGAATGTTGACTTTCCGATGCTTTTCGGGCCACAAACTAAGATAACCGGGCAGCCTTCGTCTTCCACTGAAAAAGCAAGCGAGGAACCTTTGAGATGAGATTTTGGGGTGAAGATCCGAGAATCCAGAGCACGGGGAGTCCTCGACTTACGACCGCAATCAGGGAATGCACCCCCAGAAGTTGGAAGTCAACTTCCCCCCCCCTTTCCCCTGCACTTTTTCCTCTTTCCTTTTTTGCTCCTGTTTTCCTCTTATTTGCTTTTGTGTTTTATATTTTGATCAACTAATCAAAAATATTCAGACCAGAAGACCCCCCTCCCCACAAGAGAAAGGGCTATTTCTCCCCCCCCCCCTTTCAAATTGATTCATAGATATACTGTACATTCTTAGAATTGCTATTTAACCTTTGCCTATTCATCATAGTCTCTCTACTCATTTTTACACACACACAGACACACATATAAAATACAGTTTGGGTCACTTTCTTGCCACCCCGTGCCTCCATCTTATTTTGCAACAACCTTGCTCCTTCCACCTTCTCAACCTCCCTTCTCTTCCTCTTTTCTTCTTCCCCTCTTTCCCCTCTCCTCCTCCCTTCTCTCCTTTCTTACCTTCTCTCCTACTCTTAATTCCCCACCCTTCCTTTCTCTGCTTCACCCTGAAAGGGCCATTTCTTAAGAGAAAAAACAACAGCAACCCTGTCCCTCAGCTACTCACCCTGGCAAGCCTGGAGCAGCTCCCCGATGGCCGAGTGCATGCTTTGGGATACCAGCAGGCCGCTGCCAGGCCCCAGGCGCTCAAGGCCGGCAGATGCCAGGACTGGATCTTCTGGGACGACAGGGAAAGCCTCCTGTTTCTGGAGAGGAAAAGAGAAGAGGGGGGGTAGCCAAAAGGGACCTTGAGGGAGAGGGGGAGGCGAAAGGGACTCAGAGGCAAAGATCAGAGAAGGCGTCCTGTGTGGTCACTCTTCTGCACAGAGCAATGGTCACTCCGAATATCATCTATCTATCTATCTATCTATCATCTATCTATCTATCTATCTATCTATCTATCATCTATTTTCTTTCTTTCTCTTTTCCTTCCCCCTCTCTCCTTTCTTTCTTCCTTCTCTTTTCTTTCCCTCTTTCTTTTTTTTTTTCTCTTTTTCTTGACCTCTTTCCTTTCTTTCTTCCCTCTTTCCTTCTCTTTCTTTTCTTTCCCTCTTTTTTCTTTCTCTTTTTCTTTCCCTCTCTTCTTTCTTTTTTTTTCTCTTTCCTTTCTTTTCCCTTTCTTTTATCTCTTTCCTTTCTTTCTTCCCTCCTTCTCTTTCCCTCTTTCCTTTTCTTCCTTATCTCTTTTTTCCCCTTTCTCTTTCTTCCCTTTCTTTCTTTTTATTTCTCTCTCATTTTCTTTTCCCCTTCCTTCCTTCCTTCCTTCCTTCCTTCCTTTTCTTTCTTTTCCCTCTCGCTTTCCTTTTCTTTCTCTCTCTCTCTTTCCTTTCTTTTCTTTCCTCTCCCTTTCTCCATTTATTTATTTATCAATTTCTACAGCCACATATATAAAAAAACTAAAGGTGTTTTTTCGAAAAGGCAACTGAACCTTCTTGCTTTTTCTTCTTCTCCTTTTTAGAAAACGTCTTGCCTCTCATCCATGGTCGTTTCAAGTGACCACTCAGAAATTACTAAGAAGTCTGGCGATGGTTTCAACTGTGGTTTGCTAAGGGCTAAATGCTGCCTGTACTTTAGGCAACCACGGAACTCACTTTCGCTCTGAAGATCTGGGCGAATTCCGAGTGGCTGAGAATGAACTTGGTCTCCGGGGTCTCCAGCGGTTCCAGCAAAAAGATGGAGCAGTCCGGCCCAAAGCTTCTGAGCAGCCGGCCTCTGGCCTCTGGAAGGCAAAGGAGGAAGACAAAGGAGATGTCACCTGCTCCTTAAATTTATTTGCTGCCTATCCGGCCATACGAGAGGCGAGAGTATTAGATATGTAGGTAGACTAGTTGGACAAAGGCTAGAAGCCAGGAGAGGGTGAGTTCTAGTTCCTCCTTAGGCATGAAAGGCAGCTGGGTGTCTTTGGACCAATCAACAGGAGATGATGAGTTCTAGTTTCCCCTTAGGCACAATAGACAGCTTGGTATCTTTGGCCCACTCAACAGGAGATTGGGAGTTCTAGTTCCTCCTTACCCTGGGGTACAAAGTGTGCCCGCAGGAGGGCCTTGGCCTCCCGTTTCACCTCCTTCTCGGATTTTCCTGGGTCCTGGATGCCGCCAGCGGCTTCGATGGTGAGAGCGCAGTAGGTGTGGGGGGAGTAGAGGTCGTAAGGGGGCTGGTCTGCAGCGATGGTGAACCCCAAAACCCGCACGGATCCATACAGGCACGTCAGGCGGCATTTGCCCGTGAAGGTCAGAGTCTGGAGAGAGAGAGAGAGAAAGGCAGAACAAGCCACGGAGTTGTTACGGGCAATCCCCAACTTGCGACGATTCATTTAGCGGCCAAAATGACGACAACCCTGAAAACAAGTGATTTCGGATCATTTTTCACACTTACGACAGCTGCGCAGCCCTGTGATCACAGGGTCAAAATTGGGGCCCTTACTGACCGATTCATACTTATGACGGTCGCGGTGTCTCGGGGGGGTTCCCGATCCCGCTTTGCGACCTTCCCAATAAGCAGACGGATTCGCTTAAGAAACCCCGTTGCTAACTGAAAAAGGGCAGAGATTCACTTAACAACCAAGGTCGTAAAATGGGGCAAAATTCACTTAACAACCGTTTTGCTCAGTAATGGGAATTTTGGGGCTCAATTGTGTAAGTCGAGGGCTGCCCGTATTGTTATTTAGTTTGTGGGGTGGCAGAGGAGGGGGGGGGAATCCAGCGGGGAAAAGACACAAATATCCCCCCCAAAAAAGGGGAGGAGCCCCCCAAAGATCCACCCACAACGATCTGCCCATTCAAATAGCAGCTTCTAAACAAACTCTAGGCCACGCCCTTAAGTGTATTTGCATGACTCCCGCCCCTCTCATTTGCATGGCCCCGCCCACGCTCACTTGCTCCGCTGGGAGCAGAACCACCGCGCGGCCTTTGCGGGTTTCGGCGACCGTCAGCGTGGCCGGCTCAGCGGGAAGCTCCGGCGGAGGCGGCTTTTCTTGTCGAGGTGCCCCGTTCTGGAGCCGCTTCGGGCCGCCCGAGCGGCGGCGGCGGCGGCGGCTCACCATCCGAGCCTCCCCGGTGCAGCGAGGAGCTTCGTCTCCACAGCGACGGCGGGGACTGTGAAATCTCGGGGACTCTCGCGAGAGGAGGACCCGCCACGCCTCTCCACCCTCCTCCTCCTTCGGTGCTGATAGAGCTGTGAAAGGGGTAGATGAGCCCCTTCTTCACTTTGATTCCACCTTCCGGGAATGTTTGAGCCAGTTGAATAAAAGGAAGCCCCGCCCCAACCATGTGCAAAAAGCAAAATGAGGATGATTATTATTATTATTATTATTATTATTATTATTATTATTATTATTATTATTATTATTATTATTATTATTATTATTATTATTTCCTAAACATTCATTTGCCCCTTTGCAGTTTCAATCGAAGGAGATGGCATGGCTAGGTGGCTCAGTGGCTAAGGCGCTGAGCTTGTCGATCAGAAAGGTCGTCAGTTCGACGGTTCGAATCCCTAGTGTAGGTCTCCTGCCTGAGCAGGGGGTTGGACTAGATGACCTCCAAATATACCTTCCAACACTGTTACTGTTACTGACATCACCTCGAGGAGGATATTAGGGACCTGGCAGACGGGTGGGCTTCAACTGCCCCCAATTTCCCACCTTAAGCAAAGCTGCTGCATAAAGTTTAATGCTTATTAAATTTTAATATTAAGAATTGATATTAATATAAAATATAAGATATATACATATAAAAAACTCAAAAAATTAAGTTATTTAACCTATTTTAAAACAGATTAAAACCCTTGCTTTTACAAAAACAGAGGGCAAAAAGCACGCCTCTCTCGAAATCAATTCCTCCCCCTGGGATCACCAGTCCCATCCAAGGCTGGGAAGCATGGGCTGCGTGGTTGCACCGCCTCCCTCCCTCTCGCTCGCTCTCTTGGCCAAAGGCGGATCTGATGCGCACGTGGCGCGGCAGGCTAACGAGAGGGCGGAGCCGGAGGGCGTGGCCCAACGCCTTCATTAGCATGCCGCGCCTCCTCCCCTGGTGACGTCACACGCGTCTCCTGCCCGGTCCAAGATGGCGGCGCTCTGCTTTTCTTGCCGGCGGGTTCAGTGAGGGGGGGGGCGCAGGCAAGGTGAGCCGGGGGGGGTCCTGGGGTGGAATTGGGGGGTCTTTACCGGCTGATAGGGCTGGGAAGGAGGCAGGGGAACCTTTCTGCGGGGGCTGTGCCGGGCTGGGGATGATGGGGCCACCCCTGCAGGCAGGGCTGGCTGGCAATAAGAAGGGCGGGCGTGGGACTCCAGGACCCATGCGCCTCTGCCGGCCCTTGCACGCCCATGGAACCAGGACCACCTTTGCAAAGGCTCCCCCACTCCCCCCTAGACCGAGCTGGAGTTTGCACCGAGGTGGGTGGGTGGGTGGGACTCCAAGACCCATGCGGCTCTTCTGGCCCTTGGGGGGTGTTGCATGCCATTTTCACGCTCGCTGCACACCCCATTGCACGGGGAGTCTCCTCTTCCCGTCTTTGCAAAGAGACACGCACAAACACGGACGGACGTCAAGCTGGAGTTTGCACCAAGGTTGGTGGGGGTGGGACACCAAGACCCATGTGCCTCTTCTGGCCCTTTGGGAGCGTTGCATGCCCACTGCGTACCATTTGCACGCTCATTGCACACCCCGTTGCATGAGGACCCTCTCTTCGCAAAGAGCCCCCGGCCGAGTTACACAAATGGGGGGCCAAAATGTTGACTTGGAGACAGGCCCCCCTCCCCTCTAACGCCGTCCCCCTCCTTTCTCTTCCAGCCTGCCATGGAGGGCGTCTTCGCCCAGCACAGCGTGAGGGTCCTTCAAGAGCTCAACCGCCAGCGCCAGAGGGGTCAATTTTGCGATGCCACCCTCGCCGTGGGCAGCCTGGTCTTCAAAGCCCACTGGAGCGTCCTGGCCTGCTGCAGCTCCTTCTTCCAAGCCACCTATGACGACGGCGGCGCCAGCAAAATCCTCCTTCCGGAGACCTTCCTGGAGGCCTTCGCCCTCCTCCTCGACTTCTTCTACACTGGCCACCTGGCCGTCACCTCGGACAACCGGGACAGGCTGCTGGAGACGGCCAAGGAGCTCCGCGTCCCCGAGGCCATCCAGCTGTGCCAGGAGTTTCAAGCCGCTCTCTCGCCGGGCGGCGAAGTTCCTGGCGACAAAATTCCTGACGCTTCCTCGCCGGTGGAGGAGTCGACTTGCGAGGCTGAGCCCCCCGTCCCCCCGGCCTCAGAAAGTCCCCGGAGCGTCCAAGGAGCTCAGGGGCCACGGGTCGGCCCCACCCTCCCCCGGGGGAAGTTGAAAAGGCTCCCCAAAACTAACGTTGTAAGCCGTGCAGGCGACGTAAAGGATACCCCGGAATGTAAGGAACTTAAACGGCCCCTGAAAAACGAAGCCGCCGAGGACGCGGGCGCCAGTCACGAGGTGGCGTGCGGAGTAACGTGCTCTCTAGGAATTGCCCTTGTCTGCTCCTGACCCAGAAAACAGGGTGGGGAGGGAGGGGGAGAAGCTGCAGGGAAGCAAGGAAAGTTACGGGGGGTCTTGAAAAATGGCAAGCAATTTGCCGCAGATTACTCTTGTTTTGAGCTGGGAATTTGGGGTGCCGCTAGCCCATTTTAAAAAAAAATGGTTACCTGTTTGGGCTGGTCAAGAAACCAGCCCTCATTGAGGTTCTGGGACAATCTAGAGCAATTCTGCTTTGGGGGGATGATATTCTACAAGCTGCCATGTTCTTCCCACCAGGAGACCCCAGAGGTCCTGGGATCGAGCGACCCCCCTTCTGAAGATCACAACGGAGGAAGGGAAAAAGACGACACGGATGAAGATTACGTCCCCGCTCAAAAGATCATCCGGGGGAGAAAAAGACCGTCCTTAACCAGAGCCTCTCGCAACGGCTCCAAAAGCCCCGGAAACGGCCACAGTCACAAGTCTGCGGCCCTCCGACCCCGCAGAGGCACAGCTGAACCGGTGGAATGTCCCACCTGCCATAAATCTTTCCTCAGCAAATATTATCTGAAGGTCCACAACAGGTACGTTCGGGGTGATTGTAGAGGGAGGGAAGAAGCGAGGAGACAGAGGCAGCTTCTGGGAATCTGTGGAAGGAAAAGGGGAATCTCTGTGCTCCGTTGGGGGGGGGGTCCCCTGTGTTCCTGACTGCTTGGGTGGAGATAACGCTGACCTGTTTGAAGTACTGATAGTTAGCTCTGTGCTTTGTGAAGTGCACTTCCTGGAGGGAAGGAGGAAACAACTTGGGAGATTTTGAAAAGTGAGATTATAAAAGACCAGACTAGCGCAATACCAATGAAGAAGAAAAATAACAGCTCACAAAAGAAACCAATCACGGCTGCATAAAGAACTCCGAGGGATAAACAGGGTGAATTAGAATGACCCTGTTCAATCTCACTCCTTGGAATGACCACTGATCAACCTCACTCCTTGGAATGACCGATGATGAGTCTATCTCTTAGGAATTTACAGAAATCTTTGGGCGGGGGTGGGGGAGCGATCATGCAATATTGGGATTCGACATTATGCAAGCACAAGTAATAGAACAAAGTCAAACTAGAGACTTTAAGAGGGTTTATTTCAATAAACATAGATTATAAAAGCCCAGTCCAGTACAATACCAATGAAGAAGAAAAACAACAGCTCTCAAAAGAAACCAGTACGGCTGGATAAAGTACTCTCTGAGGAATACACAGGGTGAATTAGAATGTTCAATCTCACTTCCTGGAATGACCAAAGCCTATATATATATTCTTGCAGGAAGCACACGGGAGAGAAGCCCTTTGAATGTTCCAAGTGTGGGAAGTCCTACTTCCGGAAGGAAAACCTGCTGGATCACGAAGCCAGGAACTGTGTGAGCCGGTCGGAGCAGGTATTTGGAACGGCAGAGTCAACGGACTTTGGGAAGCCACCAATTTGTAGGCCCCGTACTTGCAGCGGGTAGGATGCCCAACCTTTGGCCAAGTGGTCAACTTGGAAAAAAAGAAAGCTGGCTTGTATGGCAAAAGCTGGCCTCGGAAGTTCTCCAGAACCACCTAAGAGAGAAACCAGCTACTTCCCAGGTGGGTGGAGGAAGATGGAAGACTTGTTAAGGAGTTCCCGCTTGAGTCATCTCTCTGTCTCTCTCCCCCGTCTCCAACCCCCCCCCTCCCCCCCAGGTTCACACCTGTTCTGTCTGTCAAGAGGTTTTCAAGAAGCGGGTCGAACTCCGGCTGCACATGGTGACTCACACAGGCGAGATGCCTTACAAGGTGAGCCTCGCCTTGCGCTTGAGCGTTGCTGGGCGGAAACGGGTGGCGGGTGGCGTGCTGAGAAATGGCTCCCAAAGGCCCAACAGCCCAGCTGTGGCTGGATCCGTGCTTCCTGGCCCTTCAACCGCAGTACGTGAAAACTGACGTGCAGGCTGTAGAATTCGGTTCCTTTTGTGCATCTTGGTTGCATTCTGCCTCTGTTTTCCCCCCCCTGCTGGGAATTGCCAACCCAGCCCAATCGAAGCGCGCTGGGGAGGGGGCAAGTAGCTCCAGTCCTCACCCTGCCCCCTCCCTCTCTCGGTGGCACCTTGGCGCTGAGCGTTGCCCGCCTGTTTTGCAGTGCTGTTCCTGCATCCAGCAATTCATGCAGAAGAAGGAACTGCAAAGCCATCTCATCAAGCTGCACGGCGCCCCCAAGCCACACGCGGTGAGCAAGCATCAGTGGGGTGTCACGTTCCTCCCCTCCCCCTGACAAGCCACCTGAGATGTAGCTGAAGGAAGGCCCGCCCCTCCCCCTCTAACACCAACAGGATAGAAGCAAACGGTTGTGGCCCACTGGCAGCAAGAAGAGCTGGTAGTAGATTCGGAGAGGGAGGAGGTTGGGGAGGGAGATGGGCCAGTCCTGGAGTCTGGGGAAGTCTCGGGCGAGGGCTCTGTGTCGGAGGCAGAGAGGGGGTCACAGCCGTCTGACAGTTATCAGCTGCCTTCAGACTCAGACATCATTGGGGCAGAAGAACAGCTGGAGCCTGTTCCCAGTGTGCGCATGCGCAGAGTTGCCAGAGGAAGGAAACAGCTAAAGAACAGGGGTCGACTTGGGAGGGAGGCCACAGGTGGAGGATGAATGGCCCCTCCCGGAGGGAATAAAAGAGGAGCGAAAAGGGAGTGGAGTTTGCAGGAGACAATTAGTTCATTTAATTGGTTTGGAGACTCCTTGCCGAGTCCTTCAGATCTCAGCCTGGCAACTCTCCAAGCCAGATAAGGTCTGTGACCGTAAATCCTCCTTTGAAAGACTTTGCTGGAGGTGAAGGAGCAGAATTCACAGTCAATTAACAAAAGGGGGTTTTGTCGGGAGAACAAGGAGTTGGCTTCAGGCTCTTGGGAAGAAGCCTCGGTCAGAACAAAACCTGATTTCCCTGCCGTCTTCCTCCTCCCGCCCCGTCTCTTCCCCTCCAGTGCCCCTCCTGCTCCAAGTGCTTCCTCTCGCGCACGGAGCTGAGCCTCCACGAAGCCTTCAAACACCGGGGCGAGAAGCTCTTCGTCTGCGAGGAGTGCGGCCACCGCGCTTCCAGCCGGAACGGTTTGCAGATGCACGTCAAGGCGAAGCACAGGTGCCGGCGGGGAAGGGGAGGGGTGAGCTCCAGCTCACCGGGGGACGCTGCAGTCTTATCTGACGGGGGCTTCCTCCTCTCGCCAGGAACGAACGGCCGCACGTCTGTGAGTTCTGCCAGCACGCCTTCACCCAGAAAGCCAACCTCAACATGCACCTCCGGACGCACACGGGCGAGAAACCCTTCCAGTGCCACCTCTGCGGGAAAACCTTCCGCACGCAAGGTGCAGGGCGACGTAGTTCTCGGCTGCCTCCTCGCTGGCAATCTGGCTGTAGCACGGCACAAAGTGGTGTCTCCACCGGCCGAACGAGAAGCGAGCAGGGCCGTCTAGACGGAGCAGGATTCTTTCTGGCTCTGCGAGTTACGGCCACAATGGAGCCCCAGATTTCTGTTGTTAAGCGAGATATTTGTTAAGTGAGTTTCGCCCCATTTTACGACCTTCCTGGCCACCGTGGTTCCCTGCGGTTGTTCAAGGTAGCAACACGGTTGCTAAGCGAGCAATATGGACTTTGCTTACCAGAAGTTTGCAAAACTTGATTCATGGGACGCTGCAACCGTCATAAAGACGAGTCACCGGCCAAGCATCTGAGTTTTGATCACGTGAGCGGGGAAATGCTAAAAACGATCCTCTGTGAAAAACAGTGATAAGTCACTAAGCGAAACTCACTTAGCTGTCTCACTTAGCATCCAAAACTTGGAGATCCATTGTGGTCGTAAATTGAGGATTAACTGTTGATGCCAAAGAGTAAATTAATAATAATAAGGCAACCAGGGTGTAGGAGTGGGTGGGGGCCTAGAGGTGGAGCTCTGGCCTCACATTCAGAAGGCTGAGAGTTTGATCCTAGGTAAAGCTCTCTCTCGGCACAATGAGAAATATATCTGCTGAACAAAACCCCACTCTGGTGACAGGAAGGGCATCTGGCCAGGAAACACTCAGCTCAATTCAGTTGTCCAAACTCCACCACGCAAAGGATTACGGGGGTCGTTTAAAGAACATAATAATGAACCAGGATGAGGTGTGTCGGGGTCTCTCCATCCAAGCTGTGAAGGACACACGAGAGATCCAGACACAAGTGTGAGACAAAGCCACATCCTGCAGGTTCATCTTGTCTTAATTTTTGTCCTCGCCCCGCAGCGAGCCTGGATAAGCACAACCGGACCCACACGGGGGAGCGCCCCTTCAGCTGCGAGTTTTGCGCCCAGAGGTTCACCGAGCGAGGCCCGCTCCTCAGGCACGTGGCCAGCCGGCACCAGGAAGGGCGGCCGCACTTCTGCCAGATCTGCGGGAAAACGTTCAAAGGTAAAAACGTGCCGCGTTTCTCCCGCCCTGCGAAAGGAAGCAGCTCACCCAGGGGCGCCCTTTCCTTTGGGGGAGCCGGGGAGGCCTGGCTGACTCCAGGCACCCTCTGTGTGGGGGGGATCAAAGGCGCGGGATCCCGCCACAGCTTAACCGATGTTTGTCCCTGTAGCGGTGGAACAGCTGAGGGTCCACGTCCGTCGACACAAAGGGATGCGGAAGTTTGAGTGCACGGAATGCGGATACAAATTCACGCGGCAGGTATTGTCTGCGCGGGCGTCCTTTTTGCCTTCTATGAGCCGCGGTGGCCCAGTGGTTAGAGAGCAGTACTGCAGGATACTTCTGGTGCCTGCCGGCTGCCTGCAATTTGGCCATTTGAATCTCACCAGGCTGAAGGTGGGCTCAGCCTCCCGTCCTTCCAAGGTGGGTCAAATGAGGACCCAGATTGCTGGGGGGCAAAAGGCTGACTCTGTAAACCGCTTAGAGAGGGCTGGAAAGCACTGGGAAGCGGTATATAAGTCTAAGGGCTATTGCTATTCTTTGTTATCAGTTCAAGGTTGGGAGGAGTCGGCTAAAATCTTTCCTTGGTTGGAAGTCTCTTAGGTAAAGTTTTCAAGAAGAGGTCAACAACTATTTGTCTAGAATAGTTTAGGGTCTCCTGCTTGATCAGGGGTTGGACTAGAAGACCTCCAAGATCCCCTCCAGCTCTATTCTGACTGATTGATTGATTGAAAAGGTCTAGAGTCTCTTGCTTGAGCAGGAGGTTGGACTAGAAGACCTCCAAGGTCCCTCCCAACTCTATGATTGTATGCTTGTGAGATTCCTCAAACTTCCAATTGATGAAGAGAGCCATATTGGCACATCTGGGAAAACCCGAATCTGAAAGCTTCCCGGTTTTCCCCACCCAGTTGAAAGTTCAAGATCTTGCCCCCACACCCACAAGCCCATCCCGTGGTCCAATCTCCCACTGCCACGCTGGCAGCTTCCACCCATCCAGTTCCGGTCAGGTGCAAAGACAAAGGATGACCTTGGTTTTCTAGAAAGAATGTTGTTATGGCTGCATATCATCGAACTCCGTATTTTCCCACCATAGAAAAATGTAGAATAATAGAAAGTGTGGCAGGCCAAAGATCCCAAAGAAAAGATGGCTGCAGGCCTGACAATAGGATCTCCTACTTGAGCAGGGGGTTGGACTAGAAGGCCTCTGAGTTCCCCTCCAATTGTTAATAATCATATCCTGAAGGGCAACGATGGGGTTGCTGAATTTGGGGACCTTTCTTGCCCTGCCCTTGACCACCTCCCCATCTTCCTCCCTCCCTCCCTCCGCCAGGCTCACCTGAGACGCCACATGGAAATCCACGACCGCGTCAAGAATTACAATCCTCGCCAGAGGAAGCTGCGCAACCTGGTTATCGAGGACGAGAAGGTGGTGGTGGTGGCCTTGCAGGCCCCCAGCGTCCTGGAGGTGGGCTCCGCGGAGGTGATCGTGGAGGCCCTGGCCCAGAGCGCCTCCAACGTGGGTCTCCCCGCCGGACAGAGACTTTGCGCCAATGAGAACTTGGCCCCCGCAGAAGTCACGGAACAATCCTTCCTCATAACGATCCCGAACGACTGTGGGATGTAGCGGCCTGCTTCCCCTAATAAAAGATTAGCCAACCGTTTTGCCTGGAATGGTCTAGGTAGGGTCGGTCTCCCCTTGGGCAAGCGGGCTGGACTAGAAGACCTCTGAGGTCCCTTCCGACGTTGTTAATTCTGTAACCCCAGATCAATTCCCCCAGTGGAACGGCTTTCCTCCAGAAGCCATGGGTGGCTCCATCACTGGAGGTGTTCAAGAAGGGACTAGACAGCTGTGTGAAATCGTATAGGGTTTCCTGCTTGAGCGGGGAGGTTGCACTAGATGACCCCCCGAGGTCCCTTCCTACTCTGTTAATCTGTAATCCCAGATCAATCGATCGGTGGACCGGCTTGACTCCAGAAGCTGTGGGTGCTCCATCACTGGAGGTTTTTTTAAAGAGAGTGGGCAGCCATGTGTCCAAGATGGAATAAGCTCTCCTGCTTGAACGGGGTTGGACTCGATGACCTCTAAGGTCCCTTCCAACTCTCTCATTCTATAATCCCAGATCAATTAATCAGTGGAACAGCTTCCTTCCAGAAATTGTGGGTCCTCCATCAGTGGAGGTCTTCAAGAGGAGACTGAACAGTCGTTGTCCAGTATGGGGTAGAGTCCCCTGCTAGAAACTGCAATTTGGGTTCTGTTTTTTTGGCAAAAATGGGAATATTTTTTCTCTCATCAAACTATTCATGCGCTCGTAACACAACATGGTTGCTTCTGCCATTGGCAAACACATCGTCTGATTTTACGATTTTTATTTTCTCACCGGAAGGGAAGAAACACCCCACCCCACCCCCACGCAGCAAGGTAAGCCAGGAATGGTGGCTTATTCCTGCTCTGAAAGCAGGGAGATAAAATGCAGATTTGGACCTGCAAATACATTTTTTCTGCTGAATTTTTGCCCAGCAAAACGCAGCCCCTGTGCAATCTCTCTCATTCTGTCTCTGTCTCTCATTCATTCATTCACTCTCTCATTCTGTCTGTCTTTCATTCTGGCTCCCTCTCACTCTGTCTCTCTCACTGTCTCTTTCATTCTCTCATTCATTGTCTCTGTGTCTCATTGTCTCTCATTCTTTCTCATTCTCTCGGTCTCATTTTCTCAGTCTCATTGTCTCGCTCATTCATTCACTCACTCATTCTGTCTGTCTCTCTCTCTCATTCATTCACTCTCTCATTCTGTCTCATTCTCTTTCTGTCTTTCATTCTGGCTCCCTCTCATTCTGTCTGTCTCTTTCATTCTCTCTCTCATTCATTGTCTCAATCTCTTTCTCATTGTCTCTGTGTCTCATTCTCTCGGTTTCATTTTCTCAGTCTCATTGTCTCTTTGTCTCTCTCATTCATTCATTCACTCTTTCTCTTTCTGTCTCTCTCTCTGTCTCTCTCATTCTCCCTGTCTCATTGTCTCTTTCTCATTCTCTCATTCTGTCTGTGTCTCATTGTCTCTCATTCTGTCTCTGTCTTTCTCATTCTGTGCCTCATTCTCTCTGTCTCATTGTCACTGTCTCATTCTGTCTCTCTCTCTCTCTTCTTTCCCAAGCAGATTCCGGCAATGTCAACGCATCTCTTTTATTTGGCACCTTTCAAGTTTTTCAAAAGCAGCTCTTTACCAAAAACCAGAATATTTTTTGCTTCGAAGGAGAAAGAGAACTACAGTACATCAGGCCAAGTGCAAGGACTACATTTAAAACATTCAATAAATACAAAAAGTCGCCCGGGGGTCCGTCCAACTTGGAACAAGAGGCTGCAAGCCCAGTTCCCCCACCCACCCACCCACCCCCAAAAATACATATTATTCTCATACATTGGAAGGTATTAAAAGAAGAAACCACGCAAACAGCCACAACCACATGGAAAACAAGCCTGTCTTTAAATGCAGTGCAGTCCTTGACTTACCACATTTCTGTTAAGCAAAACGTTTGTGAATTTTGCCCCCTTGTATGACCGTTCTTGCCGCAGTTGTTAAGTGAATCACTGCCGTTGTTGAATCCGGCTTCCCCACTCCCCTCGCTTGTCGGAAGGTGGTAAAAAGGGGATCGCTTGACACACACACACCCGGATACTGCGACCGTCGTAAGTATGAGTCGGCCGAGCACCTGAATTTTGGTCACATTGACCGCGGGGGGTTGCTACAGCAGTCGTAAGTAAACAGTCGTAAGTCGCTTTTTTGGTGCCGTTGTAACTTTGAACGGTCACTGAGCCGTTGTAAGTCGAGGACTGTGGGGGTTTGGCAATTGCAGAGTTGCAGTGGGTAAAACGGGGAATGAAGCAGCAACGCAAGAAGGAAGTGTTTTCTTTTCTTCCGGCGTTGCTGCTTCGATCTGTTTTACCTCCGTCCTAAAGCCACGCTGCGCCCCTTCTAGGCCAGTGGGTAGAAATTAAAGTCTATAAAAATATATTTTTCTCCCATCGTAGAGATTACAGGCCACGGGGAATAGTCTCCTTAAAAACTGCCAAAGGAGTAATAGTTCCATTATTATTTTTTCCCAAGACATTAGTCCTCTTGATGAATGAGTGGCAGAGGGAGGGCGCCAATTCAGCCTTTTTGTAAAAAAAAAAAAAAAGCAACTTTAAAAATCCCTTAATTTGATAAAATTTAAGGTGTCTTTTTCCTGCCAAAGTTGAAGAGTGGGGGAGGGGGAAATAAGCCGAAATAAATAATTTTTGAGTGGATCAAACATTCAGAAGGCAGGATGGCTTGGTGGCCATTTTGCTAAAGCGGAAGTTGGTTTAGTTGTAGTTTATTGACTGTTGTCTGGCTGAGCGGATAGAGCCAGGCCCGTAGGAAACGCACCACGAAGGAAGCTAACCAGGATTATCCACCTGGGAGAAGGGCAGATTTCCCCGCAGGGGATGCACAATCCATCTTCACGTTTTTTAATTTTGCAAAAACCCACTCCCCAAACGCAAAATGCAACCGATCGGTCATCGTGACGCCAGATACGGCAAAAATCGAGGCCCCTCCTCAATCTAAGCCACATCCAAAGTGGGGTTCAGCAGGGTTTGCGTTCACACATCCTGCACGGAAGCTCAATTTCAGCCGGCGTGCCGTATAACCATCATTCGTGGTTTATTACCCAGGCATTAACACGAGGCTTTCCTTTCGCCTCCAAGGCACAACTGGCTCGATGTGCAATTTCTTCCAGGGGAGAAAAGAGTTACAGCTTCCTCTCTTTCCAGATGCAAAATGACAGAAATGTAAATGGGGAGGGGGGCGGGGCGTAGAGGACATCCAGTCTAACCCCTTGCTCAGTGTGGGACAGGCAACTCGATCCATTCTCCCCCCTCCCCTCCAGCAAATACCAAAGAATAGATGCTACGGACTGTCAAAAGTCAACTTGACTGGGTGGTGACCACAGAAGCAGAATCTGGGACGGGGTCCCTTGAGGTCATCCATCCCAACCCCGGATGAAAACCTCCCTCGGCTAACCAATCTCCCCATCCAGACCCTTTCTCTTTCGGACCATCCAGACTGCGAGGAACAGCAGAGGTGGGGAGAGGGCAGAAGCACAATCCAGAATGGGTCCCCTTGAGGTCATCCATCCTAACCCTGGATGAAAACCTCCCTCGGCTAACCAATCTCCCCATCCAGACCCTTCCTCTTTCGGACCATCCAGATTGCGAGAAACAGCAGGGGTGGGGAGAGGGCAGAAGCAGAACCTGGGATGGAACCCCGTGAGGTCAACTATCCCAACCCCGGGGCAGGGGGGGAGGAAGGATCATTTTTAATTGGTTTTTGACCAGTACTTGACCTATGAATTCTGAATTCTGTCCCAAGCACAAGAAAGGGGAATGGACATGTTCTTGCTTGGCTTTGCACCCCAGGCTGCATTTCTGACCCCCTCCTCGCCTGGAAGACCTTCCCTTCAAAGGTTCCCCCCATCTACCCCCGTGGCTGAACCCCAAAACTTCTGTCCACCCCCCCAATTAATCGTTCAGGAACTGGCCTGCAACTCCACCCCGCTCCTGGGTTGACCAAAGAGAAGATTCACGGACAGGACCAAGCGTGCCCACCAACTTGGACAATGGGGTGCCACTGTGGGGTACCCCTCGGGACCACCCACAAGCCACAGCAGCCGACAACCAGGCGACCCCTTAACGCAGCTCCTGTAAGTTTTCTCGCGGGGGGTTGGGGGCGAAGGGGTCTTCCAACCCCCGCTTCTCCTCCTCGTCCTCCAACGCCGTCGGCATGAACTGGCGGAAAATGCTGACACTGTTGTGCCAAAAAATGGGCTCCGGCAACTGGCCGGCCACGCTCCACTTCCGGGTCTCGGGATCGTACGATTCCACCATGGCGGAGAGTTCAAAGGTATTGTCGTAACCGCCGGAGATGTAAAGTTTACCTCCCAGCACGGCCAAACTTCCTCCTACGTGCACCTAGAATGGAGGCAAAAAAAGAAGAAAATGTACCAAAATTATTATTTATGACGGTGGGTTTCACGGTCAGCCAGATGTTCAGACTGGATTTGGCATTTTTATGCAGCTGTCGAGTCCGTCCCAAGGACTGGGAGAGGCAGAGGCGATCGACACGGAATTTGCCACAGGATTTAAACCGTTGCAAGCCTTTTGCAATTGACCGATGGGGATTTTGTCAATGCCGATGGCATTAGGGTTGCCGGCCGCACAATCAGCCAGATGTTTAGACTGGAGTTGGTGACTCTGATCGTCTATCAAGTCCTAGGGACAGGCAGATGTTGTTGTGCAATGCTGTTAAGGGATTTTGGTGCAGGATTTAAGCTGTTCCAAGCCAAGCTGCCTTTTGCAATTGACTGATGGGGATTTTTGTCAATGCCGATGGTATAATTATGATTGGTCACAGACTCAGCCAGATGTTCAGGCTGGATTGGGCAGTTTTGATCATCTATCGAGTCCTTGTCGAGGAGCCGAGATAGACAAGATGTTGTGATATAATGTTGTTAAGGAGTTTTGGTGCAGGATTCAAGCTGTTCTAAGCCAGGCTGCCTTTTGCAATTGACCAATGGGGATTTTGTCAATGCCAATGGTATTAGGGTGGTCGGCCGCACAATCAGCCAGATGTTTAGACTGGAGTTGGCGACTCTGATCGCCTATCAAGTCCTTGGGACAGGCAGATGTTGTTGTGCAATGCTGTTAAGGGATTTTGGTGAAGGATTTAAGCTGTTCCAAGCCGAACTGCCTTTTGCAATTGACCGATAGGGATTTTTGTCAATGCCGATGGTATAATTATGATTGGTCACAGACTCAGCCAGATGTTTAGAGTGGTTTTGGCATTTTTATCCACCCATCCAATCCTTCCCAAGGACCTGAGATAGGCAGAGGTTGCTCTTGGATAGCGTTAAAGATAACTCTGAGAACTGAAGCCCACTCCTCTTAAATTTGCAAGACCCTCCCCCCATCACCACTACCTACCTGGAGCATCGGAGGGATTTTGTCCCATTGATTCTTGGCGGGGTTGTAGACATCAACTTCCGCGGAGTCATCTCTGTCGGACAGGAAAAAGAATTGATTATAATTAATTAATCATTATTCATGGCTAAGGAGGGACTAGAACTCACCGTCTCCCGATTTCTAGCCTGACGCCTTAAACCCAACTGGCTCTCTCTCCCCGAATAGCCTTGTTATTAATCTAGATTTTAGGATGCGAAAAGGAAATCTTGATGGAAAGGAACTTCCCCCCCCCCCCCTAATATCTCTAGTGATCAGGCCGCTTAGGAAGCATCACAAATGCCCCCAAGGCAAAATGAGTCCTGCTTTCCCTGTTTTTCCTTCTAGCAAGAACCTTCTAGAAGAGTTGTCGGCCAGGGGTTGTGAGTTAAGCACAGACTGTTCCTTCGGCTGGTTCCGATGGTGAAATGCCAAGTGTGACAGCAACAGGTGTGACCGGGGAGGGGGGGGGGGGAAAGAGAGGATGGTCAAAAAAACTAAATTTGTTTGTCACCTCCACACCGGAGTCACAAACCCATTTGAGACGACAAAAATCCAACCACGTTAGTTGTAGCCCTCCACACACTAACGCAATTGAGCCCAACATTTCTGCGGCTAAGTGAGACATTTGTTAAAAGTGAATTGTACGCCTTTTGTTAAGCGAACCACTGCAGTTCTTAAGTGAGTAACATGGTCTTTAAGTGAATCACCGTAGTTCCTAACCTAGCAACGTGGTCGTTAAGCGAATCCAGTTTCCCCGTGGACTCTGCTCGTCAGAAGGTCGCCAAAGCGGGGGTCACGGGACCCCTGCATGCCACGACAGTCATAAGTACGAGTCAATCGGCGAGTGTCTGAATTTTAATCACGCAATCGTGGGGATGCGACAATGGTCCTAAGTGTGGAACACGGCCCTAATAACGGTCCTAAGTCAAAGCTTTCCAGTGCCGTTGTAACTTCGGTCATTAAACGAATGTTTGTAAGTTGAGGTGTTTTTTTAAAAAAACACCGCATGGATTTGGGAAATTTGGTCTGTTTTTTCCCGTCAGAAGAACTTTCGGGGGGAGGGGGGGAGGATTCTGCTGCGGAGAATCCAGAGGGGAAGGATAACCGCCGTTTTTCCCGTCTGCTACGGCAACAGGGAACGTTTTTCTTGGGTTCAGTGAGGAATTTGAAGCATGTCTTTAAACCCGGCTCCGGAGAGCCGCGCGGCGAGAAAATCCGCGGGGACCAGCTGCTAATTCCAGTTCTGGAAAGGCCAGGAAAAAAATCCTTGGCATGCATTCCTTGTTTGTCTCCAGAGCCCACAAAAGTGGGGGGGGGAGAGAGGGGCTGGAGCCAAACGCCTCTCAGCAGCCGTGGTGGGGGTCTGTCCATATTTGCACGCCAACCGTCCAAGGTTCTTAGCAATCCTCCGTCCGCAAACAAGGCGCTTATCTGAACGATAAGAGAAAGGGACGAGTCCCAGGCCTGGTCACCTGAAAGGCCATTTTTGGCTAAAACTCTCGAGGGGTCTGGCCGGCTGACCTCCGGCAATGATAAGGCCGCCGAAAGCAGCTCACATCGTCCACCCAAAGCAGAAAAGGAAGTTTTGGACCCAGAAAACGGGGGGTCATTTTCTCCCCGTCCGATTCGGGGAGATTCCCCAAAAATTCACGCAACGCAGCATCTCCAGAAAGAAGTTGGGATAATCTCATTATTATTTTTTTAAACCAAGAGCTTTTCTGCCCGAAACAGAAAAGGTAGTTTTGGACCCAGAAAAGAGGGATTCCCCCCCCCCCCCCCGATTTGGGGAGATTCCCCAAAAATGCCGCAATGCAATGTCTGCAGAAAGAAGAAAGAAGTTGCAATAATCTCATTTTTTTTAAATCAAGCTTTTCCGCCAACAGAGAACAGGGGTTCTTTTCTCCCCCATCTAATTTGGGGAGCCTCCCCCCCAAAAAAACCTGCCACAGTGCAGGCCCACCTGAAAACAGAGAAAAGTTGCAATAATCTCATTTATTATTTTTCAAATCAAGAGCTGGTCTCTTTCCAAGAAGGGAAACGCCAGCCAGATAATCTTAAGAGCCTCTGGAAAATGGGCGCTATTTTTATAGACTCTGGAACGGCGGACTTGTAAAAACCTTAATTTTGCAAACTTTGTTCTACTTTTAGCAACAGGTCCTTTCTTAAACAACAATTAAAATGTTCTTTTAAGGCTAAAAAAAACGCAGGAGAGGCCCGACCAGAGAAAAGTGGATAGACACAGCCAGTCCTCGCATTACAACCGTTCGAAGTGACATCGGCAGCACTGAGAAAAGTGCCCTTAGGGCCGTTGTTCACACTTACGACCGTTGGTCAGGTGATCAAAATTCGGGGGCTTGGCAACTGGCTCGCACTTATGACGGTGGCAATGTCCAAAGAGGGTCACGTGATTCCCTCCCTTTTGCGACCTTCTGACAAGCGAAGACAATTGAGAAGCTGGATTCACTTAACGACCATGTAGTGTTAAAAAAAAAAACGATATCACTTTTTCCAGGGCCGTCATAGCTTTGAACCATCGCTAAACGAACCGTTGTTAAGCCGAGAACTGACTGTATTTTCTTTCTGGACCATCTGATAATATAATATAATTAGCGTAGTATTGTATTGTAGAGTATTAGTAGTATTAGTATAATAATAATAATAATAATAATAATAATAAGTTTGAATTTATTAGCCGCTCCCTTTCCAAGTAGGACTCGGGGCGGCGTACAATGGGGCATATAAAACACAGAAAATATATAAAACACATAGGCGTACATACAGAACATACATACAGATACACAAACACGGACTCGGAGGAGGTAAACAATTTACATCATATAGACAGTTAAAAGACCCGCATTAAAATACCCCAATTGTAAAAACCCGATATAAAATTAAGATTTAACGTTTAAAATACAATTTAAAAACAGTTAGGAGGAATAAGAATAATTACGATTGAGCCAGGCCAGATAATTGAAAGAGGTGGGTCTTCAGCTGTACACGGAAGGAGCGGAGATCGGAAGTAATCCTGATGTCACGGGGGAGGTCATTCCACAGGGCTGGGCCCACCACAGAGAAGGCTCTGCTCCTGGGTGTCGCCCCCCGGCACTGTTTGGCGGACGGCACCCGGAGAAGTCCCTCTCTGTGTGAGCGAATTGGTCGTAGAGATGTGTGGGGCAGGATGCGATCCTGCATATAACTAGGCCCTGTGCCATGAAGCGCTTTAAAGATCATAATCAAAACCTTGAAACGCACTCGGTAGACCACAGGAAGCCAGTGCAGCTCGCGCAGGAGAGGTGTTACAGGGGAGTACCTAGTCCTCCCCATAATCACCCGCGCGGCCGCGTTCTGGACCAACTGTAGTCTCCGAGTGCATCTCAAGGGAAGCCCCATGTAGAGAGCATTGCAGTAATCCAGGCGAGACGTCACTAGCGCATGGGTGACTGTGCGTAGGGCATCCCGGTCCAATAAGGGGCGCAATTGGCGCATCAGGCGGACCTGATGGAACGCCCCCCTTGCCACTGCTGTTACATGGTTATCCATGGACAGCCGGGCATCCAGGAGGACGCCCAAATTGCGCACCTGTTCCATGGGGGCTAGTTGGACGCCCCCGATGGCCAGAGATGGAAACACCTGGTTGAACCGGGAGGCCGGAAGCCACAGCCACTCCGTCTTGGAAGGGTTGAGTTTTAGTCGGTTGCCATCCATCCAGACCCGTACGGCCTCCAGACACCGGGACATCATTTCGACGGCCTCATTGGGGTGGTTCGGGGTGGAAATGTATAGCTGAGTATCATCAGCATACAGATGATATCCCACCCCAAAACCACGGATGATCTCGCCCAGCGGTTTCATATATGTGTTGAACAGGAGAGGCGAGAGTACCGATCCCTGTGGCACTCCACATGTGAGTGGCCTCCGGGTCGAACTCTGCTCCCCTGTCAACACACGTTGCGTCCGATCAGAGAGGTAGGAGCCAAACCACCGTAAGACGGTGCCCCTGACTCCCAGCCCCTCTAGCCGGTGCAACAGGATACCATGGTCGATGGTATCGAACGCCGCCGAGAGATCTAATAGGACCAGGATAGAGGAACAACCCCTATCTCTGGCCCTCCAGAGATCATCAACCAATGCGACCAAGGCCGTCTCTGTGCTGTGCCCGGGTCGGAAGCCGGACTGGCGCGGGTCTAGATAATCATTTTCCTCCAGGTGACGTGGGAACTGCTGTGCTACCACACTCTCTACAACCTTCGCTAAAAAAGGAAGGTTGGAGACTGGACGATAATTGACTAGGTCCGTTGGGTCCAGGGAAGGCTTCTTGAGCAGGGGCCTCACCACCGCCTCTTTCAAGGCGGCCGGTAGAGAACCCTCACCCAGCGAGGCGTTCACCAGGCCCAGGAGCCAGTCGCGCGTAACCTCCCAGGATGCCAGTACAAGCCAGGAGGGACACGGGTCCAATAAACATGTGGTAGGTCGCAGACGTCCACGCAACCTGTCCAAATCCTCGATGGTAACCGAGTCGAACTCCTCCCAAAGCGGTCCCTCAAGACTCGCAACGGGCGTCTCTACTGAATCACTGAAAGGGGTCCATCCCATCCGGATTTGAGCGACTTTATCCTGTAGATAATTCCCAAACTCCTCTGCTCTGCCCTGTAATGGGGCTTCCCGTGGTCTCTCAAACAAGAGGGAACGGGTCACCCGAAACAGGGCAGCAGGGCGGTTATCTGCAGACGCAATAAGAGCGGCACAATGTTGACGTTTGGCCGCTCTTAATGCCACAAGGTACGTCTTCAAATATGCTCGTACCTGTGCTCGGTCAAATTCGGAACGGGAGGATCTCCAACGACTCTCTAGGCGTCTCTTGTGGCGTTTCATCACCCTTAGCTCCTCGGTAAACCAAGGTGCCAGGGTGGTTCGTCGCCGCAAGAGAGGCCGCAAAGGCGCCACCCGGTCTAGGGCCCCGGTAGTCGCACTATTCCATGCGTCTACCAGGTCCTCCACTCGGGGGCGGGTCAGGTCCACAGTAGGTGGCCCAAGTTCCGTCTGGAACCTATCCGGTTCCATCAGGCGCTTGGGGCGGAACCATCTAATACCTTCCAGTTCCGCCTCCTCGCGGCGGGGGGTGGCACCAGGGAAGTCCAGCCGGAGAAGTGAGTGATCCGACCATGACAGGGGAATAGTGTCTAGATCCCCTATTCCCAGATCACTCGTCCACTGGCCAGAGACAAAAACAAGGTCCAGGGTGTGGCCTCCCTCGTGAGTAGGGCCCTGAATTAACTGGGTCAGGTCCATGGCTGTCATGGAAGCCATGAACTCCCGAACCCCCTCAGACGCTTCTCCCATCGACGGCAGATTAAAATCCCCCATCACTAAAAGTTTGGGGGTCTCAACCGCCACCGATGAGATCAGCTCAAGGAGTTCGGGCAGGGCCGCTGAAGTATAGCGAGGAGCCAGGTATACTATCAGCAGGCCCAACTGCCTCCCTGGGCCCCATCTCACGACGAGGGACTCACACCCGGATGTCTGCGGCACAGTGAACTCTCTCGGCTCTAAGTCTTCCCGGATAATCACTGCTACCCCACCGCCCCTTCCCTGGGCCCGAGGCTGGTGAAATGCTCGATAACCTGGAGGGCACATTTCCACAAGGGGTAGACCTCCCTCGTGGCCCAACCAGGTCTCGGTTATTCCGGCGAGGTCCGGGTCCCCCTCCAAAATTAGATCGTGGATGAGGGGGGCCTTATTGACAACGGACCTCGCATTGCATAACAGCAGTCTCAGGCCTTGGGTCTGTAGATCCTGACCACCTAGTATGCAGGGGTTGGTACAAACGACCGGGAATGACCAAAAACCCCGGTCTCCCAACCGACTACGTGCTCTTAAACTGTCCTCGCACCTGCCCCTCCCTACGACCGTTGGTATTAAAGTGCCCTGCACAGGAATGCTATCTTCCTTCTCCTCCCCCACTCCGCTCCCTCCTCCTTCGACCACACCTAGATGCCTGGCTCTACCATCCCTCCTGACCTGTTCCCCCCCCTCCTCCCACCCCCCAACCCCAGGATCCCTACAAATTCTTAAAAAATATTTTACTAAAAAACCCCTTAATTTGCGCTTCCTCCACCTCTCAGGGTTAATAAACCCATCCTCAAGGTGGGCCCTCGAAAGGGCTGAAGGCCAGACCTGCGAGAAAGGGGATTCCCGCAGCCGCAGTAATTCCGGCTTCGTGTACATAGAAATGGAATCATGGGGTACAGTTAGTTGGTAACTGGTGCTGAAGAAATAGATGTAAAATCATTTGTTTGTCGAGAAGGTTTTCCTGACCCAAGATGAAAAGGGTGAGTTGATGGGCTAGTCGCCTCCCCGGGTTTCATTCAGGAGAGTTTCAAGATGGTGTAGGAACCGGCAAAGCAGATGTTAAAACGATGTTAAAAAGCAGATATTAAAAGATGTTTAAAAAGATGTTAAAAGCAAACGCCAAGGTCACAATCAGAATAGTATCAAGGATTCAAACCTAGGTTCTAGGTTTGCCATTTAATTGTGTCTGCTCTGCTCTGAGAGACTTTAACCGGCTCACCCCTCCTATAGCTGCTTCGTTCAGATCTTCCTCCGTCTCCCTTCTCGCCTCTCACACAACGAGGCAGTCCTCCAGGTTTCTGGCCAACGCCCCGGCTAGCACGCCCACACGCCAACACGCCAGCACACCAACAGACCGACATACTTGCAATCTTTCTCATCATCTTCCTGTCTCTCCAGCCTCTCCGCGCTTCTCCCTCACGCCTCCCACACTCCGTTCTCTGTTTGGTGCCAGATGATCCGTTCCATGCTCCACGTCTGGCGCTCTCACCAGCTAGACGGGCAACCACAGCCAAACGAGACCCACTTCGTATCTCCGTTCTTCTCCGTTCCTCCGTTCCTCTCTAGCCGCCTGACACTCAGCTCAGCTCCACACTCCACACTCCACACTCAGCTCACTTAGTATAGTAATAATATATCAATAATAATAATCTCTCTATATATGTCTGTGTATGTTCCAGCATAACTCTGGAACGCCTCAAGCAATTTCAACCAAACTTGGTACACAGATGACTTACTCTCTGGAGAAAAATACTGTGGGGGTAAAACACCCCTAAAACCCCTCAGGGTGTGTGTTCTGTTAAGATACAGCCTGTTGTGCCGTAAAATGGCTTCTACTGTACAGCACAGTGGAGTTGCTATGGTAACGGCTTCACAGTACTCCACAAGTGGGCACCCTCTGGGAAGGGGGAAAACCCAGAAATTACGTTTGGTCCAGACATTCCCCCCCCCCCCCCCAATCGATAAGTACCCGGGCAACACTGTTTTATTGGCTAATAGAATATATAATGGCTGTTTTGGGACCCTGCTCTCAACTCCTGATGCCCTACAGGAGGTCTTTCCACCCGAGACCCTCCCCGTTACCTGACGAAGTACATGAGCCCTCCGAGAGTGACCGCCTTGGGTGCAAAGGACCAAGGGGGCAGAGGCCCACAGTTCACCAGAGTCCAGAGGTCCGACTCGGGGTCGTAGCACTGCATGACCATGGACTCCTTGCCGGCCAGGGAGCCGGTGGCGTAGAGCTTCCCGCGGTAGGTGGTGGTGGAGCAGTCGTCCATGGGGTAGAGCATGGGCTGCAAGACCTCCCAGCTGTCCAGCGCGTGGTCGTAACGCTCGGTGCTGTCGGCCGCCACGATGTAGAGCAGGCCATCCAAGACGGCCGAGCTGTGGTACTCGCGGGCTTTCAGCATGGGGGACACCTCCGTCCACTCGTTCACACTGGAGTTGTAGCGCCAGACGCCGTCGTAGAGCCGCGAGCCGTCGGAGCCGCCTGCAGAGAAGAGCGGCCCAGTGGAGAGGTCGGAAGGGGTGGCTGAGAGCCAGCTTTGGGCTAGTGGCGAAGGCACCAGGCTCAGAAACCAGGAAAGAGTGAGTTCTAGTCCCGCCTTACGCATGAAAGATGACTGGTAGATGGGGAATTTCTAGTTCCACCTTAGGCGGGAAAGCCAGCCAGGAGTCAGGGAGTTCTAGTCCCATCTTAGATATCTTTCCTGCTGAAGATGGGAGTAGAACTCACTGACTCCTGGTGATGGGTTCAAAGTCACCCAGCTGGCTTTCCTGCCTAAGGTGGGACTAGAACTCCCTGTCTCCCAGCAACTGGCCCAAAGTCACCCACCTGGCTTTGCTGCCTATCACTGAACTACAACCCCCTGTCTCCTGGTTTCCTGTTCTGGGTTCAAGAAAAGCCTGCCCTGTCCCCCCCCCTCCCTCCAAGCTATCCCCAGCGCAGGTGCGATCCTAACCGGGTGTCTCCCAGCAAGGGGGGTGACGGGGGCAAGAGGGGGGCAAGAGGGGGGTTCGGGATAGGTGGGGGTCTACTCACCTGTGACGTAGACGTCGTTGCCCAGGGCAACCGCGCTGTACCCGCCCCCCAGGTGCTCGGGGAACTCGGCCAGGTAGCGCCAGTGGCCCGTGCGCGGGTTGAAGCCGTCCACCGTCACCAGCTCGTCGCAGTCCCGGTCGCATCCGCCCAGCACCACCAGCAGCTCGGCCAGCCCGGTGGAAGGGCGAGGGCGCAGCCGGGCGCAGGGCGACCTCTCGTGGCGATCCAAGCGGCCGGCCTGGAAGAGCCGGGCCTCGGCCACCAGGCGCAGGCAAGCCGAGGATCGGGCCACCAGCGGCTCGCCCTCCACCTGCGCCAGCAGGGCGAAGCGCCGCACGAAGGGGAGCCGCACGTGGGCCAGCAGCTGGGGCAGGAAGCCCGCGCGCGGTCCGGGCTCGGCGCGCACCCAGCGCAGGGCCAGGGCGAAGGCGGCCTCCTCCTTGGGCACGCGCAGCGCGTCCTCGCGCAGGTAGGAGACCAGCCTGGCCAAGGGCACGCGCTCCAGCTGCGCGCCCAGCTCCCCGTCCGGCTCGGCGGCGTGGCGCAGGACGCACCTGCGGGCGGCCTCGGCCAGCGGGGCGCAGGCGAAGGTCTCGCCGAAGTCCTGCAGGTCCAGGGCGGCGGCGGGCTCCAGGCGGGCGGCCAGCCAGGCTCCGCAGGCGGCTTTGACGGCGGGGAACTGGAGGAGGTCGGCGGCGCTCAGGAGGCGCTGGGCCAAGTGCGGCTCCAGGCTGCGGGCGCCCAGCTGGCCGCTGTAGGCGAAGTCCAGCAGCAGCGCCAGGCAGTCGGGCTCCACGCCGTGCAGCCGCACCCGCGACGCCCGGGCTTCCCGCAAGCCGCCCGCGAACATGGCGCGGAAGTAGCCCGAGGCCGCCGCCAGCACCGCCCGGTGCGCCCCGAACTCCTCGCCCGTGCCGGCCAGCAGGGTGACGTCCAGCAGCGCCCGCTCCGAGCGCAGCGCCGCCAGGCCCCGCAGGAGAGCCGAGGCGTGCGCCGCTTCCGCCTCCATGCCTGGGAAGGGCCCGGACTGAAGGCGGCTGGGGAGGGGGCGCCGCCCGCCCGAGCTCCCCGCCCCCTGGGCGGACCTGGGAAGAGGAGGAGGGGAGGGAGGGAGGGGGCGGGGGAGGGTCGGCTGCCCTGCAAGCGTTTCCCACCCAGCCGACGGGCTCCTGGCCGAGGGGAGAGCGCTTGCGGGCGCCCGCTTGGGGATGTGAAAACACATCGGCATTTTTGCAAACTTTGTTCTCCTTTTGGTCCTTCGAAAGAAATGAAAAGGTTCTCTTAAGGCTAAACCAGGGAAAGTGGGCAGGGCCACTCACAGCCCGTCCTCGGATTGCAACCGTTCGTTTAGTGGCCTAGCTAGGTCCCTTTTTCACACACACTTACAACCGTCGGTCACCTGAGCCAAATCCTGCCGCTTGGCAAATGGCTCGCATTTATGACGGTGAAGGTGAAGTGATCTACCCCCACCCCCCCACTTTTTGCGATCTTCTGAAAAGCGGAGACCAAGGGAAAGCTGGATTCACTCAACGGCCGTTGCAATAAGTGCAACAAACAAAAGAAAAAAAATTAAAATTAAACGTGATTTTTCCCATCCTTTTGTGACCTTCTGACAAGCAAAGGGGAAGCCGAGGGGGCTGCCTGCCCCCGGGGAAACTTCTTGTTTCAAATTGAAGTGGCTTCGTGGGTGCCGCCTGGTGACCCGTTGCAGGGTTTGGGGTGGGGGGGCTACCCTGCGCTGGTCCCCCCCTCCAGGGCTTATTCAGAGCCAAAAGCGGCCAGTTTTATCTGGAAAGTTTCATGGGCACCTGGTTGGGTAGGGGGCTTGCCTATGTGCTGAGCACGGGGGGGGGGGGGGGGACTACCCTGCAAGGACCTCAAGAGCCAGCACAGCCCAAGGCAAGCAGTGCTGCCCACCCCTCGCTTTTAAATCCTTGCAAATCAAAGCAGCCTCGGGGGCGCCTGGTTGGGGAACGAGGCCTTGGATTCCCCCCCCCCCCCGTGACTTCATCCCGGTGCCAACGTGGCACTTGGCAAGGAGACAATCTGAGGTATCAACACCCTCCTGAGATGGCAGGGGAGGGAAGCAGCGTGTGCCCGCTTGGTACCAACTGCCAAGAAAAACTTCTATTGCTAAGTGAAACTGGCGTTTAGTGGGGTTTGCCCCCGTTTTACGCCCTTTCTTGCCGCCGTTGTCAAGGGAATCACTGCGGTCGTTAAGTTAGGGACACAGTCGTTAAGTGAACCCAGCTTCCCCCTTGAGTTGGCTTTGCCAGAAGGGGATCAGGCATGACTCTGGACACTGTGACTGTCATAAGCACGAGTAATTGCCAAACGTCGGAATTGCAACCATGGGGGATGCTGGACGGTCGTAAGTCCCTGTGGGGAGAGGGGGCGACTAATAAGTTCAAGTAATAAATAAATAAATAAATAATAAATAAATAAATAATAATAAGTGTGGAAAAACATCCTAAGTCTAATTTCAAACGGTCACTACACGAATCGATAGAAGCCGAGGACTTCTCCTATGAAGCTTTTCCTGCATCAATTCAATCCCCCCCCCCAAATTATTTTTCAAGCCCCTTTTAGAGGCTCCCGTTAAAAGCTGCAGCGAACTGGAACTCAAGACTGTCCTCGTTTTCTTTTTTGTAGATTATTATTATTTGTTTATTGCTGTTGCTAGTGTTAAAAAATGGTCAGGCGTCAGTAAGTGAATGGTTGTAAGTCGAGGACTGGCTGTATTAAGCTTCCTCTGCATTAATTCAACTTTCCTTTATTTTTTTTTAATTTTGTTTGGTTTTCTGCTGTCTGTTTTACCTTTTAGTATAAAACAATAAAGAATAAGAATAAGGGGAAGGAGGGGGTTAGGAGGGGAGGAGGAAGAGAAGAAAGAAAAAGAGAAGAGAGAAGAAGAATAAAAGGGAGAAGAGGAGGAGAAGTAAAAGGAGAGGAGAAGAAGAGGAAGAGGAGGAGAAAAAGAAAAAGAAGAGAACGTGAAGAAGAGAAGAAAGAATAGGAGAGAGAAAAGAAGAAAAGGAGAAGGAGGAAGAGATAAAGAAAAAGGAGAGGAGGAGGAGGAGGAGGAAGAAAAGAGAGGAGACAAGAGAGAAGAAGAAAAGAGGAGGAGAAGAGGAAGAGAAGAAGAAAATGAGGAGATGGAGGAGGAGGAGAAAAAGGAAAATGAGGGGGAGGAGGAAAAGAGGAGGAAGAAAAGAAAGAAGAGATGGAGGGAGAAGAAAGAAGAGAAGAGAGAAAAGAAGAGAAGGAGGAAGAGAAAAAGAAAAAGGAGAAGAGAAGAAAGAAGAGATGGAGGAAGAAAAAGAAGGGAAGAGAAAAAGGAGAAGAAAAGGAGGAGGAAGAGAAAAAGAAAAAGGAGAGGAGGAGGAGAGGAGAAGAAAGAAGAGAAGAGGAAGAAAAGAGAAAATGAGAGAAGAAAGAACAGAAAAAGAGGAGAAGAGAAGAAGAAGAAAAAGAGGAGGAGATGGAGGAGAAAAAGAAAAAGTAGAGGACTGTCTCTAGAAGAGGATCTGGGGACCCCCCCCCCGGGGGTGGGAGGTGGGAGGGGGACCTTGTTCAAGGAGGGAAGCAGGGCTGTTATTTTGGGTGGTCCCTGACATTTCCGAATCTGGAGGTTGCCTCTGGGGGGGTCTCCTTTCCCGGCTTCACCTGTTGGTGTCTTTCTCAAGTTGTTTACACCCAACGTTATAAAGCATCAAAGCCAGAACGGAAATTTAATACAGGGAAGCCCACGGCTTACAAGCAGCCCATTTAGTGACCGTTTGAGTTTACAACAGCACTGGGGGGAAAAGAACAACAACTTAAGACCGTTTTTCACACTTATGACCGTTGGCGGCATCCCCGTGGATCACGAGAGCAGAATTCAGAGGCTTGGCAACTGGCGTGTACTTATGACGGTTGCAGTGATTTCAGGGGGGTTTCACTTGATTTCGCTCCTTTTGCAACCTTCGTTGTGACACTCAACAATGGCAGGGATTCGCTCAACGACCGTGGCAAGAAAAGTCATAAAAGTGGAGCGGATGTCTGGCTTAGGGATGGAAATTCGGGGCTCGGTGGTGGTCGTAAGTCGAGGACCGGCTGCAAAATATCTCCTTGCTTCGGAATCTACTGGAGAGGAGCTCACGCAAAGCCAGGGCTGTTGACCCCACAGTTGTGAGTTGGTTTGTGCGTTTGGAAGAGACAGAAATACGGATGGACCAGGTTCTTTTTCTGATCCCCCCCCCCACCAAGGTGATGCACTGGAGCCAACCCCCTCCAACTTCAGACACACAAACACACACACACAGACACACAATAGTGCTCAATCCTTCCACTCTCCTCTTTGGGGGGAAATCAGCTCTTTTCTCCCAGCGATGGCCCATCATCTCTCTTTTCTTTGCCGTTGAGCACCCGGCCTTGAAATGCAAATGAGCGTCATTCAATTTAAGAGGAGGGTGCCAAGAAGACAAGTTTCTAGTCCTCATGGGGCGGCGTGAGGTGGGGGGGAGGAACACTCGCCCTTCCCAACCCATCGCATCCCCTCGGCTTCTTCGGCTGCAGGATCCTAATGGACGAAGAAACTCCACGTCGGCCAAGGGGGAAATTGAATGAAATAAAATAAAATAGTAAAAATCCTTGCTCCATTTTTAGCAAGGGAAGGAATGGCTGGTAAAGTCCAGTGGAGGCTTCGGACTACATTCTCCGGCGTGCCCTGCGCGTCGACCACGCCTTTCCGGCAGTGCGCATGCGTCCTCTGAGAGTTAAGCTGGCTGACTCCGAACGTGAACTACGATTCCCGGCAAGCCTGGCGCGCTGCGCAGGCGTACCAGCTGCGAGTAGAGGCGGAGCCCAGGATGGGGGGAGGGCAATTCTCCCCTTAGCCTGGCAGGGCGGGGCTCCCCCACTCCCCGCCCACCCCAGACCCCGCTGCCGGTACCGGGCGACGCCGCCGGAGGAGACCCCCGCCATGGACTCGGACTCCTGTGCTTCCCCGCCGCCCCACGAAGTGAGTCTTGCCTCCCTCCCCACCGGGGCATCCCCTCCCCGGGGGCTGACACTGGACACCCCTGGCCACGCCCACGGAGATGGGGGAGTGGGAGAAACCAGCCCCCCTCTGCTGCAAAAGGACCCCCCCGGGGAACAGATTTGCTCGGATGCAACGGGGGGGGTCGTTCGAAAGAGAAAGGGGGGAGGGGGCGCGGAAGGGGGACCGCTCCCCCTTTTATCTTTCTGCGCCCCACACCCACTCCTGCCTCTTTGATTGCAGCTTTGAGAAGAGGGGGTGGAGGGGGGCGGTGGAGACCTTCTCCCCTCCAACCTTGATCGGTGGGGGGGGGGGGGCTGGCGGGGTAGGATTGCCTCCTCCCTTTGCGAGGGGGGGATGCCGGGTGAGCCTCCCGCCCCGATTCCTTCCCCGTGGGTGGCGAGCAGCGGAAGCCTATTGAGTGGGGGGTGGGGGTGGCTGCTGCTTGCAGATCGCCCCCTCCCCACCCGCGGTCGTTGCAAAGCGGCCCCCCTCCCTTCGGGGAAAGGATCCCCCCACGCACACACTCCGCCGCCGCCCCCTCCTCCCTCCCTCCCCTGCGCCTTCCTCGCCGCCGCCGCGCACTGATCCCCCCTCCTCAACATCATCACCACCCCCTCCCCTCCTCTCTTCGCAGGATTTCCCCCCGGGCTCCAAGCGCTGCCGGACGGTGGAGGATTTCAACAACTTTTGCACCTTTGTCCTGGCCTACGCGGGTTACATCCCGTACCCGCACGAGGTGGGGGGGCTTTTTTTCGGGGAGGGCGGGCGCTGGGAAAAGAGTCTTGCAAAGTCTGGCAGGGCAGAGCCGGCTGCGGGAGGGGGAAGCTGCCCTGGGCATTTGGACGGGCAAAGAGTGTCTTGTCTTTGAACAGCTGAGTGGGAGAAAGGAAGGGGTTGGAGGGGCGGGGCTAGAGGAGAATTTGGGGTGGGGTGGGGGTTGAAGCCCCGGCTTTGGAGGCTTTGTCTAGGACTGCAAAGGGACAAAGATCGCTTCCCATACCTGGAAAACCAGCGGTGGGGGGGCATAAAGATTAGGAAGCCTTCTTGGGAAGGGGGGGGGGGATGTGAGGCATGGTTGGAACTCTTTAAAGCAGCCACATCTTTTTCTGCTGTTGTGTATTTTGTGCCACTGCACAGCCGCAGAGAGGGGCTGTCTCCCTCTCCCACTCTTGTAGCGGATGAGGAAAGGCTCAGAAGGGTGGGCAGGAACTTGGGGCATGGCTGGCACTCCTGAAAGCAGCTGCATCTTTTGTGAAAGCAGCTGCATCTTGCTTGCCAAGGGCACTGCCATTAAGAGTGGCTCTTTGCCAGGACCCTTGTAGGGATTGAGAAAAGATGCAGAAATGGGGAGGGGGGGGGCAATGTGAGCCACAGCCAGACTCATTAATGCTGCCACATCTTTTGTGCAATTGGACTGCCCCTAAGAGTGACTGTTCCACCCACCCACCCTGGTCTCTTGTGGTATATGAGAAAAGATGCAGAAGTTTGAGAATTTGGGGCATATGGCTGGCCCTCCTGAAAGCAGCTGCATCTTTTGTGAAATCAGCTGCATCTTGCTTGCAAAGGCACTGCCATTAAGAGTGGCTGTTTTGCCAGGACCCTCCTTAGGGATTTGAGAAAACATGCAGAAATAGGATGGGAGTGGATGTGGGTCACAGCTGGACTCATTAAAGCTGCCACAACTTTTCTGCAGTTGGACAGCCACAGAGAGTGGCTGTTCCCCCCACCCCCACCCCGGACCCTTGTGGTATATGAGAAAAGATGCAAAAATGGATGGGGGTAAGGAAACTGGGCCATGGCTGGCACTCTTTAAAGCTGCTGTGTCTTTTTGCCATTGCATCCTGTCTGCAAATGTTCCCCAGGACCCTTGTAGGGCTTTGGAAAAGGTGCAGAAATAGGGTGGGGTGAAAGGAAGGGAAATGTGGGACACAATTGGAACTGTTTAAAGCAGCCACATCTCTTCTGTGATTGCTTCCTTCAATTGCACAGCCACTAAGGAACCTTTTCTCTGGATCCCTTAGGGTGCTTGAGAAAAGATCCAGAAATGGGCTGGGGGATGGGGAAAATGTGGACCAAGTCTGGAACTCATTGAAGTTGCTGCATCTTTTCTGCAACTGCTGCCGAGAGGATCCTTGTGGTATTGGAGAAAATATCCAGAAATAGGGCAGAAGGGGGAAGGAAGCAGCCACGGTTGGAGCTTTTTAAAGCCACTGCGTCTTTCCTGCAATCACACAGCCATCCTTGATGACTCCTCCCACATCCTTGGAAATGTTCTGGCAGCTTTAAAGAGCTGCCAAAAGGAGGTGCTTTTCTCCCCCCCTCCCCCCAAGTCTCGAAGTTCCATAGCATTTTCTAAAAAAAGAAAACTTGATGCGGCTGTTTTAAAGAGTTTTCCCGTGCTTGCAGGATACATCCGGCTGGAGCAGCGCCAGTTCCCCCAACAGTACCCGGGAGGCTATTGACAGCGATGGAGGGGACCCCCCTTTGGGACACCTCTCAAAAGCCAGAAAGACCTTCAGCCAACTCAAACACGGCAAGGCTTATTCCTCACTCTACCAGTGGACAAAGCCCAATGGATTTTTGGTGGACCGGAAAAAAATGGAGAAGTTCCGGAAGAAACGGCGGATTGTGAGGAAGGACGCGGTGCTGACGGACGTCAAATATTCCGAAGGAGACGAAGAAGAGGAAGGTCTGAGGGAAAGAGGAGGAGAAGAGCCGTACACCGAGACCCCGCTGAGCCCGTCCTCCGAAGGGGATGCCCAGTCTTCCACAGGCCGCTGCTCAGCCTGGGATTCAGACACCCCGTCGAATCCCCCCTACCCTGTCGCCGCGCCGGAGGAACAGAGCTTCGTCCAAACGGTGGGCAAGAGGACCATCATACGGCAAGGGAAACAGGTGGTCTTCCGGGACGAGGACGGCAGCGGAGACGATGAGGACATCATGGTCGATTCAGGTAAGGCTTGTGGGAACCTCTCGCCCTCGGAGCCCCGTGTGAAGATGGCGGGGAGCGGGACAGAGAGGGGGGTCAGTGGGGTTACAGGCCCTTGGAAGAGTATCTCCTCGGCAGCGTTTCTCAACCTTGGTGGTTTTTAAGATGGGTAGATTTCAATTTTCCAGAATTCCCCAGCCGCTACCCGTGGACTTCGACTCTCAGAATTCCCCAGGCTGCCTGAGGGATTCTGGGAGTTGAAGTCCAGGCATGTCGAAGGTTAAGAAATGCTGCTGTACAGGAGAAGGGAGCTGGGTGATGCCGAGAAGGAAGTGGAAGTGGTGTCATTTGGAACCAGGCTAGAAACCAGGAGACGGGGAGTTCTAGTCCCGCCTTAGCAATAAAAGCCGGGTGGGTGACCTTGGGCCAGTCCCTCTCTCTCAACTTAACCTACCTCACAGGGTTGTTGTTGGGAGGAAAATAGGAAGAGGGAGGACTATTGGGTATGTCTGCCATCCTGGAACAGTTATAGAAACAACGAACGCAGGATAATAAATGAATTAATTAATATACCAAAGGCAGAGAAACAGATGCCAGTCGGGCGCACTGAACCCTGCTTGCCTTAGAGCTGAAGAACAATTTAATCCCAAAACGTTCCCGTTTTTGTGACCCTCCTGGAAATTCTCCTCCACTGAAGACCCCCCCCCTTTTTTTTTTCTGGACGTTGGCAGATGACGACTCGTGGGACTTGGTCACCTGCTTCTGTATGAAACCCTTCGCCGGGCGGCCCATGATCGAATGCAAAGAATGCCACACCTGGATCCACCTCTCCTGTGCCAAAATCCGCAAATCCAACGTTCCCGAGGTTTACGTCTGCCAGAAATGCCGCGATTCCAAATTCGACATCCGGCGGTCCAGCCGTTCCCGGATGGGTTCCCGCCGGCACTTCCTGGAGTAAGCCAGCTGGAGAGCTGGCGGTGCCAAACCTCGAAATTTGGGAGTTTCAGAGTCGGTAGGCCCGGGGGTGGAGCAGCAAGCGAGACCCAAGGCCCGCCGATCTTCTGGATTGCCGGATTTCCCGTCGGGAGTTGGAACGGATTCCCGGCTGCAAAAGTTGGGGCGAAGGGAGGGGGGGCTGGGAGGGTTTCCCTGGTTTCCTTGTCTCGGGAGCACAAAGGGAAATAAATAACTGGGAGCTGACCAGTCACCCCATTCGCGGAGGGATTGAGGTGCAAAACAGACCGCCCAAAGGATCTCGCTACGGGAGACGAGAAAAAATACATACAATTTCTCGTTATTTGAAGCACAGAGTTGGAGATCGGGACAGTTCGTAGAATTTGACTCTCTTTCCCCGCACAGGTTAGTCCAAAGAGTCCCTCAATCCCACCAGCTGAGCTTGGAAGGATGAGAACGATGCAAATATCTATCTATCTATCTATCTATTATTTGGACCGCAGGTGCATTGGGAAGTGGGAAACCTTCCCCGCTAACCGATCCTCTCCAGACGAGAGACGAGATTCAGCTGATTTCAGACTAAAAAGGCCTTTTTTTCCCCCTCCTGGTGCTTCGAGAACGAGCCGAGGGTCTGAAAAGCTGGACATCCCAGTGGGATGAGGGACGAGGGAGGGGTGGACTTTGGTTCGGCTGTCTGTCGGTGCTGCCTTTGGACTTTCAGAGACTGCCTTTGTCTCCTCCGATGGCTTGGGAGGGGGAAAAAGTGTGGGGAAGACACACACACACACACCCTCCCGGCTTCCCATAATCTTTGATCGATTAAGTCTGACATTCCTGGTCCGTTTCTGGTGTTGTGGTGTGAAGCCTTTGGTGGATTCCTGGATCCTGCGAGATCCACTCCGGTCTCTCTCTTAACGTGGGAATCATCCAGCCATCCCACTGGGAAGCCTCTGCCTGGCGTGGGGACTTTACGCCAGGACTAATTTTTCATTCCTTCCCTTCTTTGGTTCCCCGCGTTGGTTGGGCGTGGAGGGGGTCCCCACAGCCAAAAGCGCTGGGTCTTCAGCGCCCAAAGCAGCCGTGTGTCAAAGGGTTTCATCTGTGTACAATCTCAGTTCAAGAGCTTTAATTTTTTAAAACGATAATTAAAATGATTTGTTTTATGGAATGCGTTCTCTTGAGTTCGAATCCCTCGCTCGGCTGCAAGCCAGCTGCCTTCTTTCTCCCCCCACCCCTCCCCAAAAGGCTTAAAAAGAATACAAAGAAATCAGGTGACATAATAATTTCGGGGTATAATTGCAGCTCCCCATCAATAAACCGACATTAGATTGCAGGTAGTCCTCGACTTACGACCACAATGGAGCCCAAAATGTTTGTTGCTAAGTGAAACGATCATTGCGTGAGCCTTGCTCCGTTTTACGAGATTTCTCACCACAGTTGTTAGGATGAGTAATGCGGGGATGTTAAATGAATCCCCATCAACTTTGCCCGTCAGAAGGAAACACGCAAAAGGAGAACATGTGACACCTCCCTCCCCCCACCCCCCCCCCGGAAACTACGTCGTAATTATGAGACAGTTGCCAAACACCTGAATTTTGGCAAGGGAGAGACAGACAGACAGGCCCAAAATCACCCAGGCGGCCTTCATGCCTAAGGCAGGACTAGAACTCGCCGTCTCCTGGGGATTGGGCCATAGTCATCCATCCAGCTTTCATGCCCCAGGCAGGACTACAACTCTCTCTCTCCCAGTTTCTAGCTTGGTGCCTTTAACTACTAGACCCCACCACCACCTAATTTCAACAGTCCCTTCAAATGTTGGTAAAATTAAAAAAAAAAAAACCCTTCTTCATAAGCGCTTTGGGGTGAGATGAAAGAAGAAGTTCAGATATCAACCCGTTAACCCAACCCAGGTGCTTTACAAAAGACCGGACAGCCATTTGACATCTGGATGGCGTCAGGTCTCCTGCTGGAGCGGGGTTGTTGGACTGGATGACCTCTGGAGGCCCCTTCCAGCTTCTTGCGATGCTACGTCCCAAACCGCAAAACTTAGCGATAAATCCATGCGGAGATTTTGACACCCCCACCCCCTCCTCTTCTGGCGGTGCCAACTCCAACCCCACCCGTCTCACGCAGACGCCGTCCGTCACAAAACGGGGTTGCTTTTATTGTCCTTGGATCTTACAGGAAAAAAATACAGGCAACCCTCCCTCCTCACACCCCAGGGAGCTCATTGGTGGGGAGGGGAGGAAGGGGAGGGCCGCAACATTGCTGTTTGTAACCCCCCAAAACCCCCGGGGGGCCCTCCTGGTGCTAGCTGTGGATCTCGATCGGTGGCCAAGATCTGGGGGAAGGGGAATAAAACCGCAGCGGGTGGAATAACAAGCACCACAAAGGGCTGCTACGATGATGATGATGATTATTATCCCAACCTCTGGAACTTGAAAAATTAGGGGAGCAGCGCAAGGAAAAAAAGGGGCGATTTGGGAAGCGTGTGAGAACCAACACCCCAATTGTTTTCTTGCCTGAGGGGCATTTGCTTAAAATCCGAGAGAAATACCTTGTTTGTAACACGGCCGACCACACGGCCTTTGCGGCGTTGAGGAGAAGCCGGCGAGTTTTCCAACGTTGGAGCATCCGGGATGGTTTTTCGGAAGGAGAAGGGGCCGCGATTCGGAAACTTGGGGGGGGGGGTGCTTGATCTTTCCCCAAAGAGCCCATCCGCTGAGGAAGGGGACGATGGTCGCGGTCTTGCATCTGGTTTATCGTCCACGCCAGCCCTTGTGGGGTCGAAGGGGTGGGAGTCTTAAATAGCTTTGGTTCTTGGTGGGTGAGGACGGCTGATCCCGAAGGCGGAGTTCACTTCCTTCGGCTTCCAACCGAGAAGATCCTGGTTTGGATTGAGAAAGGCGGCTAGCAGGATCCCGTCGGGTCAACGACGCACGGAGAGGGTCACGCTGCCTGTCTCTGGTCCCTAATTGGGTGGACGGCTGATTTCTCCCCCCCCCCCACCTTCTTTTTCATGTTTTTTACGATGCTTGGTTAGAGAGGGAGAGGGAGAGACGAGATCGGCGAGCTTTACACGCTGGAGATGGGAGGAATCCGAAAAATACAGAGGTCGAAAGAAACGCCAGGTGTCGGAAGTGTTGGGACGATTGAGTGGTTAAAACTGACCTTGCCCCTTTGACAAGGGGGCTGCGGGGGAGCGGAGGACGTTGATCCTGGACACCTCCTGCCCCACAGCGTGCCTGGGGTGATGGGAGGGTGGGGAGAAAGCACTCTGGGGCACCTGTAAAAATAAGTTTGCTGTGGGTCCTTCTCAACCTCAGGGTCACGGGTGCGAAAGCCACTTCATTTCCCGCCCCCCCTCTCTCTCTCTTCTCCAAAGGGTGTGGAAGCTGTTTCGAATCCAGGAAGGGAAGCGGGAAGCGGGGGTGGGGTGTTCTGTTGAGCCCAGGGGAGAAGGTAGCCCCCCCCCCCCCCCGCTCCACTGTTGCATTAACTGTCCATATCGATCCGGTGGGCTGTTGGCGGAAGAAGAGAAAAATGAAAGAGAAATTAAAGTAGGCCGGACGGTTATGGGGGGAAGGAGTGCATAGGGGTCAGAAGATCGACCTGCCCCCCCAAATGGAGAAAATCTCCACCCACCAAACAGGGATTTCTCCCCTCTTAAGGAGGATCAGGAAGAAGGGACTTCTCCATTCTAGTCCCGCCTTAAGCATGAAAACCAGCTTTCATGCTTAAGGTGGGACTAGAACTCCCAGGCTCTTATCAATTGGCCTAAAGTTATGGTTTTCATGCTTAAGGCGGGACTAGAACTCCCAGGCTCTTAGCGATTGGCCTAAAGTTATGGCCAGATCGAACTGCTGGCAGTGGGCAGAATCAGCCTGCAATACTGCATTCTAACCATTGTAACACCCAGGAAGGAAGGAAGGAAGGAAGGAAGGAAGGAAGGAAGGAAGGAAGGAAGGAAGGAAGGAAGGAAGGAAGGAAGGAAGGAAGGAAGGAAGGAAGGAAAGAATAGAAAGAGGGAGTGAGGGGGGAAAGGAAGGAGAAAAGGAAGGAATAGAAAGAGGGAGTGAGGGGGGAAAGGAAGGAAGGAAGGAATAGAAAGAGGGAGTGAGGGGGGAAAGGAAGGAGAAAAGGAAGGAATAGAAAGAGGGAGTGAGGGGGGAAAGGAAGGAAGGAAGGAATAGAAAGAGGGAGTGAGGGGGGAAAGGAAGGAGAAAAGGAAGGAATAGAAAGAGGGAGTGAGGGGGGAAAGGAAGGAGAAAAGGAAGGAATAGAAAGAGGGAGTGAGGGGGGAAAGGAAGGAGAAAAGGAAGGAATAGAAAGAGGGAGTGAGGGGGGAAAGGAAGGAGAAAAGGAAGGAATAGAAAGAGGGAGTGAGGGGGGAAAGGAAGGAGAAAAGGAAGGAATAGAAAGAGGGAGTGAGGGGGGAAAGGAAGGAAGGAAGGAATAGAAAGAGGGAGTGAGGGGGGAAAGGAAGGAAGGAAGGAATAGAAAGAGGGAGTGAGGGGGGAAAGGAAGGAGAAAAGGAAGGAATAGAAAGAGGGAGTGAGGGGGGAAAGGAAGGAAGGAAGGAATAGAAAGAGGGAGTGAGGGGGGAAAGGAAGGAGAAAAGGAAGGAATAGAAAGAGGGAGTGAGGGGGGAAAGGAAGGAGAAAAGGAAGGAATAGAAAGAGGGAGTGAGGGGGGAAAGGAAGGAGAAAAGGAAGGAATAGAAAGAGGGAGTGAGGGGGGAAAGGAAGGAGAAAAGGAAGGAATAGAAAGAGGGAGTGAGGGGGGAAAGGAAGGAAGGAAGGAATAGAAAGAGGGAGTGAGGGGGGAAAGGAAGGAGAAAAGGAAGGAATAGAAAGAGGGAGTGAGGGGGGAAAGGAAGGAGAAAAGGAAGGAATAGAAAGAGGGAGTGAGGGGGGAAAGGAAGGAAGGAAGGAATAGAAAGAGGGAGTGAGGGGGGAAAGGAAGGAAGGAATAGAAAGAGGGAGTGAGGGGGGAAAGGAAGGAGAAAAGGAAGGAATAGAAAGAGGGAGTGAGGGGGGAAAGGAAGGAAGGAAGGAATAGAAAGAGGGAGTGAGGGGGGAAAGGAAGGAGAAAAGGAAGGAATAGAAAGAGGGAGTGAGGGGGGAAAGGAAGGAGAAAAGGAAGGAATAGAAAGAGGGAGTGAGGGGGGAAAGGAAGGAAGGAAGGAATAGAAAGAGGGAGTGAGGGGGGAAAGGAAGGAGAAAAGGAAGGAATAGAAAGAGGGAGTGAGGGGGGAAAGGAAGGAAGGAAGGAATAGAAAGAGGGAGTGAGGGGGGAAAGGAAGGAGAAAAGGAAGGAATAGAAAGAGGGAGTGAGGGGGGAAAGGAAGGAGAAAAGGAAGGAATAGAAAGAGGGAGTGAGGGGGGAAAGGAAGGAGAAAAGGAAGGAATAGAAAGAGGGAGTGAGGGGGGAAAGGAAGGAGAAAAGGAAGGAATAGAAAGAGGGAGTGAGGGGGGAAAGGAAGGAAGGAAGGAATAGAAAGAGGGAGTGAGGGGGGAAAGGAAGGAGAAAAGGAAGGAATAGAAAGAGGGAGTGAGGGGGGAAAGGAAGGAGAAAAGGAAGGAATAGAAAGAGGGAGTGAGGGGGGAAAGGAAGGAAGGAAGGAATAGAAAGAGGGAGTGAGGGGGGAAAGGAAGGAAGGAATAGAAAGAGGGAGTGAGGGGGGAAAGGAAGGAGAAAAGGAAGGAATAGAAAGAGGGAGTGAGGGGGGAAAGGAAGGAAGGAAGGAATAGAAAGAGGGAGTGAGGGGGGAAAGGAAGGAGAAAAGGAAGGAATAGAAAGAGGGAGTGAGGGGGGAAAGGAAGGAGAAAAGGAAGGAATAGAAAGAGGGAGTGAGGGGGGAAAGGAAGGAGAAAAGGAAGGAATAGAAAGAGGGAGTGAGGGGGGAAAGGAAGGAGAAAAGGAAGGAATAGAAAGAGGGAGTGAGGGGGGAAAGGAAGGAAGGAAGGAATAGAAAGAGGGAGTGAGGGGGGAAAGGAAGGAGAAAAGGAAGGAATAGAAAGAGGGAGTGAGGGGGGAAAGGAAGGAGAAAAGGAAGGAATAGAAAGAGGGAGTGAGGGGGGAAAGGAAGGAAGGAAGGAATAGAAAGAGGGAGTGAGGGGGGAAAGGAAGGAAGGAATAGAAAGAGGGAGTGAGGGGGGAAAGGAAGGAGAAAAGGAAGGAATAGAAAGAGGGAGTGAGGGGGGAAAGGAAGGAAGGAAGGAATAGAAAGAGGGAGTGAGGGGGGAAAGGAAGGAGAAAAGGAAGGAATAGAAAGAGGGAGTGAGGGGGGAAAGGAAGGAGAAAAGGAAGGAATAGAAAGAGGGAGTGAGGGGGGAAAGAATAGCACTTAGACTTATATACCTCTTCAAAGTGCTTTTACAGCCCTCTCTAAGCGGTTTACAGAGTCAGCCTCTTGCCCCCCCAACAATCCGGGTCCTCCTTTGACCCACCTCGGAAGGACGGGAGGCTGAGTCAATCTTCCAACTAATTGAAGGGATGGCTTAAAGGACTGGAAAGGACTTACACTGCTTTGGTATCCGAAGGGCCTCGTTATCCGCCGACATCACTTGGTGCAGAACGCCACGAAACTGGTAGAGCACTTTCAGGTTTTTGTCTTCGCCAACGCAGGGGTCATAAAATCCAGGCAGGCCAGCCTGTGGGAGCAAAAAAGGAGGCTCCTGGAACCGGCTCCCCCGTGGGAGAACAGAGCTCCTGAGCTCGTGCAGAGCGGCAACCCAGAGTAGAGTAGAATGGGAAAGGAACAGAGTTGGAAGGGACCTTGGAGGTCTTCTAGTCCAACCCTCTGCTCAAGCAGGAGACCTAAGACTGTTTCAGATAAATGGCTGTCCAATCTCTTCACTGGTTATTAGTCCTCACTGTCAGGAAGTTTCTCCTTAGTTCCAGGTTGCTTCTCTCCTTGATTAGTTTCCATCCGTTGCTTCTTCTCCTGCCCTCGGGTGCTTTGAACAGTAAATGGACCCCCTTCTTCTTTGGGGCAGCCCCTCAAACATTGGATGACTGCTATCATCTCCCCTCTAAACTTCCTCTTTGTCTGGCATGGAGCCCACGCACAACTTCATACAATAACAAGAGTTGGAAGGGACCTTGGAGGTCTTCTAGTCCAACCCCCCGCCTAGGCAGGAAACCCTATACCGTTTCAGACAAATGGCTATCCAGCATCTTCTTAAAGACTTCCAGTGTTGGGACATTCACAACTTCTGGAGGCAAATTCTGTTCCACTGATTAATTGTTCTCACTGTCAGGAAGTTTCTCCTTAGTTCTAAGTTGCTTCTCTCCTTGATTAGTTTCCACCCGTTGCTTCTTGTTCTGTCCTCAGGTGCCTTGGAGAATAGCTTGACTCCCTCTTCTTTGTGGCAACCCCTGAGATGTTGGAAGACTGCTATCCTGTCTCCCCTCGTCCTTCTTTTCATCAGACTAGACATCCCCAGTTCCTGCAACCGTTCCTCATATGTCTTAGCCTCCAGTCCCTGAATCCTCTTTGAATCCTTCGCCCTGAGCGGAAAAGAGCCAAGGAAACCTGTCTGTCTGCCTCATTCCATCCTGGCACCGTCCTTACCTTGGAGGCTTCAGTGAGAATGAGTTTCGAATCCTTGACCAGGCACTGTAAAGGCACAGTCACGTCGATGACCTTGGCTTTCTCGTCCCGCCTGCTGTGGTCATTGACAAACTTCCCGTACCAGGCGTTGACGATAATCAGGCCTTTTGAGGAACGAGAAGGGAAACGGGGTCAAATTTGGGGGGGGAGGCTTGTCCCCCAGACTCCCCAAAGCAAGGAAGTAACCCCCCCCGAGAGAAATTACCCCCTCCCACCCCACCCATCTATCTAATCTTTCATTATCTAACATCTATCTCTCTATCTTTCATTATCTATCTTTCTATCTATCATTCATTATCTATCATTCATTATCTTTCATCTATCTTTTTCATTCATTCATTATCTATCATTCATTATCTTTCATCTATCTTTTTCATTCATTCATTATCTATCATTTATCTGCCTTTCATTATCTATCTTTCATTCATTATCTATCTTTCATTCATTATCATCTATCTTTCATTATCTATTTATCTATCATTCATTATCTTTCATCTATCTATCTCTATCTTTCATTATCTATTTATCTATGTTTCATTCTCTATCTCTATCATTCATTATCTATCTATCTATCATCTATCTATCATCTATCTATCTATCTATCTATCTATCTATCTATCCATCCATCCATCCATCCATCCATCTTTCATTCATTATTTTTCATTCTCTATCTCATTCATTATATATTTATCATCTCTGTCTTTCATTCATTATCTATTTATCTGTCATTCATTATCTTTCATCTATCTCTCTATCTTTCATTCATTCATTATCTATCTTTCTCTATCTTTATCATTATCTATCTATCATCTATCTATCATCTATCTATCTATCTATCTATCTATCTATCATCTATCTATCTCCTATCTATCATCTATCTATCATCTATCTATCTATCATCTATCTATCTATCTATCATCTATCTATCTATCTATCTATCTATCTATCTATCTATCTATCTATCTATCATCTATCTATCTATCTATCTATCTATCTATCTCCTATCTATCTATCTATCTATCATCTATCTATCTATCTATCTATCTATCATCTATCTATCTATCTATCTATCTATCATCTATCTATCATCTATCTATCTATCTATCTATCTATCTATCTATCTATCAATCATCTATCTATCATCTATCATCTATCTAATCTATCTATCTATCTATCTATCTATCATCTATCTATCTATCTATCTATCTATCTATCTATCATCTATCTATCTATCTATCTATCTATCTATCATCTATCTATCTATCTATCTATCTATCTATCTATCTATCTATCTATCTATCTATCTATCTCCTATCTATCACCTATCTTTCTGATATCTATCTATATTACTTGACAAGCGGGGAGGAAGGAAGAGCAAAGTGTCAGACCAGCTCTACGCACCCATCCTGGCTTCCTCTGCTTCGATGATCCGTCGGACAGACTCTTGCATAAGCCGCACCTGCATAGCAAGGTTAAGCATTTCAGGCCTTGGATTGGGACGTTATCCTCCAGCCACGATTGGGCCTCTTTGTGGCTTGTGGGCTTGGCAGGCTGGGGAGGGACTCCAGAAGCCTTGATACCGAAAGCCGGGTGCGCTTCCTCTGACTCGGGAGGACGCGAGATCTCTTCTGGAAATGGGAGTTTCTCAACTTTTTTAAGACCTGCGGACTTCCGCTCCCAGAATTCTCCAGCCAGCCACAGGGAATTCTGGGAGCTGAAGTCCACAAGGTCTTAAAAGTTGCCGCGGTTTGAGAAACGCTGCTGCAAATATTCCTGGTGAGGATTCAAAGGGAGGCAGAGACTTACGGCAGCTTCGGCTTCCTGTTTCTTCTGGAAGGTGTCACTGGCGCAGCTCTCCCGCTGCTTCTCCAGGTCCCTAAGGCCAGAAAGGGGGGGATTTTGTGGGGTCCAGATTGGCTCCTCCCTCCCTCTCTCTGCCAAGTCCCTGGAGGGGAGGCCCAGCAGGAACACAGGGACCCCGGCAATGTGTGTGTGTCTGTCTATCTTTCATCTCTCTCTCTTTCATCTATCTGTCTGTCTGCATCTATTTATCTATCTATCTATCATTCATTCATTCATTATCTATTTATCTATCATTCATTCATTCATTATCCATCCATCCTTCCATCTATCTATCTTTCATTCATTATCTATCATTTATCTATCTTTTTCATTATCTATCATTCATTATCTATTTATCTATCATTCATTCATTCATTATCTATCCATCCATCCATCTATCATTCATCCACTATCTATCTATCTATCATCTATCTTTCATTCATTATCTATCATCTATCTATCTATCTATCTATCTATCTTTCTTTCTTTCTTTCTTTCATTCATTATCTATATTTATCTATCATCTATCCTTCATTCATTCATTCATTCATTATCTATCTATCTATCTACCTACCTACCTATCTATCTATCTATCTATCTATCTATCTATCTATCTATGTATCTATCATTCATCTATCTATCTATCTATCTATCTATCTATCTATCTATCATCTATATCTTCTATTTATCTATCATCTATCTATCTATCTATCTATCTCATCTATATCTTCTATCTATCTATCTATCTATCTATCTATCTATCTATGTATCTATCATTCATCTATCTATCTATCTATCTATCTATCTATCTATCTATCTATCATCTATATCTTCTATTTATCTATCATCTATCTATCTATCTATCTATCTATCTATCTCATCTATATCTTCTATCTATCTATCTATCTATCTATCTATCTATCTATCTATCTATGTATCTATCATCTATCTATCTATCTATCTATCTATCTATCTATCTATCTATCTATCATCTATTATCTATCTATCATTCATTCATTCTCCATCCATCCATCCATCTAATCTATCATTGACAAAGCTGCAAAGGCCACAGCCCTCAGATCAACCTCCATCACAGCTAGGCGAGAGACTCCTCCCCCCCCCCTTCCCACAGCTCTGGGCCACTCACTTCTCCTTCTGCGCCCGCAGGTAAGGTTGGATGATCAGCCGGTCCATGGCGAAGTAGAAGATGAGAGGCCCAGCCGTGGCATAGAAAACGGCGCTGGGCAGGAGTTGGTCGGTCAGGTGAATGGGGAAGAAATAGGTCTGGCTGGCTCTGTTCAGCCTAGAAGGCAGGAGGAGAAGGAAGAAGACGACGAAGAAGAAGGAAGAAATACATTAACACGCACAAATTGTTATTTCTTTGGTTGCTGCATATATTTTTTAAATTTTGGGGCAGGCAGTTTCCAAACCAAGCTTTTTCTGCCCACTGCAATGGTGGTTTCCCCTTGAAAGCAGCTGGGGATTTGCCCCCCACTGGCATCCGGGGGTCTATGAATGAATTCCCCCCTGAGGAAATGGATGCTCTCTTGCCACTCCAGCCCCTGTGCGCCAACTAGGCACCGTCCGTCAGGGGTAGAAAGAGACTTTAGACTGAGGCGATGCCTGTCTATGCCAACCCTCCTGGCACATGCACAAGGGTGAGGCCTCTGCCCCTCCATCCTGCTGGTTCTGGCCAGAAGGAGCAGGAATTCAGTGACCGAGGGCAGCGGTGGGCAGCTGACTTACTTGATCTTCAAAGAGACGCCTTGGGGCACCCCGACGCTGACCGTGGCCCCCAGGACGCTGTGTTTGGAGATCTTCCGCTCCGCTCCGTACTCCACGATGGTGCCGAAAAAGCCAGCCCTGGAAGGAACCAAAATTGAGATGCCGTAAAGGAAGCCAGAATAGCGGCGTTGGAAGGGACCTCGGAGGTCTTCTAGTCCAGCCCCAGACCATTTCAGACAGGTGGCTGTCCAGTCTCTTCCTAAAAGCCTCCACAACTTCTGAAGGCCAGCTGTTACGTCCATTCATCCACCCCTCCTCTGTCAGTCTGATCTATTTCAGAATCATGAAACCATAGGACTGGAAAGGGACCTTGGAGGTCTTCTAGTCCAGCCCCCTGCTCAAGCGGAAGCCCCTCTATCATTCTGGACCAATGGTTATCTAATCATCCTCATTTAATGACCACCTAATCCCTTGCGTGGTGGAGTTTGGGGCAACTGAATGGGGCTGAATGCTTACTGGCCGGATGCCTTTCCTGTCCCCAGGGGGGAGTTTTGTTCAGCAGATTTATTCTCATTGTGCCCAGAGAAAGAGAAATATCTGCCTCCACCTAGGATCGAACTCACGGCCTCTTGATTGTGAGGCCAGAGCCCCACCCCTTAGGCCACTCCTTAAGACAAATGGCTGTTTCATCTCTCCTTATCAGCCTGCAATGATGGAGCGCCCACAACTTCTGGAGGCAAGTCCTTCCGTCCGTTCTTCCTTCCTTCCTTCCCTCCCTCCTCGTCATGTGTCTTGCCCATCTATCTCAGAATCATAGAATTACAGGGGTTGGAAGGGACTTTGGAGGTCATCTACTCCAACCCCCTACTCGAGCAGGAGATCTGCCATCATTCCAGACATTTCTCTTGCGGGGGTTTCTTGGTGCTACATCCCTCCCTAAATCCAGCCCCACACCTCGGAAGGATTTAAAAAACAACAATCAATAATAAAGATTAATGTATTTTTCGGAGTATAAGACGCAACAAGATTTTGAAGGAGCAAAAAATTTTTAAAAAACGTTTTGCACTCTGCAGACCTCCCCAAAACAGGCCGTTTTTCGCAAAAGCAACCCTGTTTTTTTGTCAAAAAAAGGACATGCATAGCCTTTAGGAGGCTTATAGTGTCCTCCTGAGGGCCTGGGGGGGGGGCAAAACTGAGCATAAAATGGCCAGTTTTTCATGAAAGCGGCCCCATATTTTGTCAAAAAAAGGGGCATGCATAGGCTTTAGGAGGCTTATAGTGTGCTCCTGTGGGCAAAACTGAGTATAAAATGGCCCATTTATTGCTCATTTCTGCCCTCCCAGCCCGCAGGAGTACTCTGGGAGCTTCCTAAAGGCTCTGCACGGCCATTTTGGTGAAGGTGGGGGTGGGGTTTCGGGAGGTCAAAAATGCTGTATTCAGTGTATAAGACACACCCAGATTTTCAGCCTCTTTTTTGAGGGAAAAAGGTGCGTCTTATATTCCGAAAAATACGGTATGTCAGTGTTTGCCAGCCTTCGGAAGTGGGGAATTCTGGGAGCTGCTGGGGAATTCTGGGAGTTGAAGTTCACACCTCTTAAAAGTTGCCAAGGTAGGAGAAGAGAGAAGGACACCGGTGCCCCACTTCTTCCTCCGAAGATTAACCGCTCTAAGGGCTTCCCTGTCCTAATTTCACACACACACACACACACACACACACACACACACACACACACACACACCAAGGGCCCATCCAGCGCCCAGCCACCGGTTCCGACATACTTCAGGGATCCTTTGACCCGCATCTGATCTTCGTCCTGAAACTTGTGCTGGTAGCTGACCATGACGAAGGAGTGGGGGATGCCCAGCTGCAAGATTGCAAAGAAAAAATAAATACATTAAATCAAATCAAACATGGCCAACGTCAAAGTCCAGGTTCAAAGTCACCTAATTGGCTTTCATGCCTCAGGCGGGACTAGAACTCCCAGTCTCCTGATGCTTGGCCTAAAGTCACCCAGGCGGCTTTCATGCCAAAAATGCAACTAGAATTCCCAGTCTCCTGGTGATTGCTTCAAAGTCCTCCTACTGGCTTTCATGCCTAAGGCAAGACTAGAACTCACCATCTCCTGGCGACTGGCCCAAAGTCACCCAGGCGTCTTTCATGCCTAAAACTAGACTAGAACTCACAGGCTCCTGGTGATTGGTTCGAAGTCACCTAGTTGGCTTTCATGCCTAAGGCAAGACTAGAACTCACCATCTCCTGGTGACTGGCCCAAAGTCACCCAGGCGGCTTTCATGCCGAAAATGCAACTAGAATTCCCAGTCTCCTGGTGATTGCTTCAAAGTCCTCCTACTGGCTTTCATGCCTAAGGCAAGACTAGAACTCACCATCTCCTGGCGACTGGCCCAAAGTCACCCAGGCGGCTTTCATGCCGAAAATGCAACTAGAATTCCCAGTCTCCTGGTGATTGGTTCGAAGTCACCTAGTTGGCTTTCATGCCTCAGGCGGGACTAGAACTCACCATCTCCTGGCGACTGGCCCAAAGTCACCCAGCCAGCTTTCATGGGTAAGGTGAGACTAGAACCCATGGTCTCCTAGAGTAATTGGCCCAAAGTCACGCTTCCGACAAGCAAAATCAATGGGGGAAAAGCCAGATTCATTCAACGGCCATGCGACTCGCTTAATGACCGCACCGATACGCTACCGCTGCCTGAAAAGGAGCAAAGCGGGAATCCTCTCACCTGGAAGGCCATGGTGAAGTGGCTGGTTTTGGTGTCCCGGACGACACTGGTGTTCATGGCGGACTGGATGCCCCAGCGCCACTGGAGGTAGCCCATGGTGTTCTTGTCCAGATTTCGTGCCAGGACCGTCGTAAAGCCGGGACGGATGCCACGCGAGGAGAACTGGAGGGCACAGTTAGTGGTGACGAAGCTGCCCGGCGTGCCAAGACAGAAAGAAATGGAGAACAGGTGAGAACTAAGCCCTAAAAATATCCACCACGCCTAGTCTTCGACTTACGACCAGAAATGGAGCCCGACATTTCTGTCGCTAAGTTGTCAAGTGAGCTTTGCCCCATTTCACGGCCTTCCTGGCCTCGGTTGTTAAGTGAATCCCCGCAGTTAAGTTAGTTGCAATGGTTGCGAAGGGAATCCGGCTTCCCCCCCTTGACTCCACCTGCTGGGACGGTCGCAAAAAGGGGAGGAAAGTCGCACAAAACCTTTTCTGGGGAGTATTTTGTGGTTCCTTCGCACAAATCTTACCATCGTTGCGTGAGATTGCGAAACATCTTCAGGCCAAAAACGGGACCCTGAAGGTCTCCGGCTCCGAATTCTAGCTGTGGAAACAGAAGGGAAGAAAGAGGAGTTCCAGGCAGTCCTCGTCTTATGGCCGTTTTCTTCTATAGTCTGTCTTCTATAGTCTGTCTTCTATAGTCTGTCTTCTATTGTCTGTCTTCTATTCTGATCTGTATTCTATATTCTGTTCTGTTCTTTATTTGTTATTCTGTTCTGCCCTGCATTCCATATTCTATTCTGATTTGTATTCTATATTCTGTTCTGTTTTTTATTCTATATTCTGTTCTGTTCTGTATTCTATATTCTGTTCTGTTTTGTATTCTATATTCTTTTCTGTTCTGTCCTGTATTCTATATTCTATTCTGATTTGTATTCTATATTCTGTTCTGTTCTTTATTCTATATTCTGTTCTGTTTTGTATTCTATATTCTTTTCTGTTCTGTCCTGTATTCTATATTCTATTCTGATTTGTATTCTATATTCTGTTCTGTTCTTTATTCTATACTGTCCTGTCTTATGTTCTATGTTCTGTTCTGTTCTAATCTACTCTTTGTCCTTCTTCTTCTCCTTCTTTCTCCACTCTTTCTCCTTCCTTCTCCCTCCTCCCCTTCTCCTCCTCCTTTTGCAAACCACACCCGGTTCCAGAACTGATGAGGTTACCTAGTTGGGTCATGAGACGTCTGCAAGGAAACTCCCAAGCTCTGAGACCACCAAGGACCCCATGGTCCAACCCAATTTCCTCCACTTTTGAAGCAAATCCAATCAGCCTCAAAACCTGCTCCTCCCCCCCCCCGCTCTCCCTTTTACCTCTCCCCATCCTTTGGCTGAGGTCACCCGTCGGAGACCCAGGCTGACGGAGCCGCCGCCGTTGCCATTCTGCGTTGAGAGGTTTCCCGAGAGGATGGCGGTGTCCGTGGTCGTGAGCGGGGCCTGTGCAAGATCGAGCAAGTGAGCCAAGTTAGAGAGGAGTCAGAAGAGGTGCTTTAAGAGTGTGAGGCACCCTCTGGGGGACACAACTGGGAAAACAAGATACACACACACACACACACACACACACACGATGGACTTACCTCGATGGACTGTGATATGTGCATCCGGTTGATTTCGATGTGGGGGAAAGGGCTGCCTGACACATCTTCGAACTCCTCGTCGTAGCGGTCAAACAGGTCGGTCGCGTCCACTCCGACGCTAATCGTGCCCTGCGGAATTGGGACAGATCCTTGCGGTTAACGGACGCTTGCGAGCCTTTCGCGCCCGAATCGCAGGCAGACCTCTCACCACCATCGAGCCCAACAGTGGACAGACGCGACTTCTCGGAGGATTCCGACGACTTCAGAGTCTTACTTTGGGGTTTGTCCGCTGCTGAAGCCGCCTCTCCTCCCTCTCGCGCTGCAATTGTTCAAACTCCTCCCGGATTTCGGCCGGGCTCCTCCTCCTTTCGACCACCTAAAACCGGGACAGAAATTATTATTTTTTCCCCCCCCAAGAATGTTTTTATTTTTTTATTCTCTTACATACCATTTTAAGCATGCATTCACCTAATTGTTGTTCTTCTTTACCTTTGTCATTCTTATACATTTATTATTCCATTTAATAGGTTATAATGTACAGTTTGGGTTGCTTTATTTCCCATCCCTTCCTTCTTTTGTAACACCAACTTATTTTCCCTTTCTTTTCTCCCTCCCTCCCTTCTCTACTTCCTTCCTTCCTTTCTCCTCTCCTTCCCCTTCCTTCTTCCCTTCCCTTTCTCCTACTCCTGCTCTTCCTCTTCCCCTTCCTACCCTCTCTCCTTCTCTTCCTCTCCCTTCCATCCTCCTCTCCTTCCCTCTTTCTTCTTTCCTCCGTCTTCCTTTCTTTCTCCCCTCCTCTCTCCCTTTCTTTTCTCCCTCCCTCCCTTCTCTACTTTCCTCCTTCCTCCTCTCCTTCCCCTTCCTTCTTCCCTTCCCTTTCTCCTACTGCTTCCTCTTCCTCTTCCTACCCTCTCTCCTTCTCTTCCTCTTCTTTCCATCCTCCTCTCCTTCCCTCTTTCTTCTTTCCCCCGTCTTCCTTTCTTTCTCTCCTCCTCTCTCCCTTTCTTTTTCGATTATTGTTGGTGTATATTTCAAATCTCAGATTACGTTTCGTTGGGATGGTATTTCCGTCAGCCCAAATATAATTTAGTATCATTCCTTATTCCTTTCCCTTCGCTAGTCTACTCTAGTTATGTCCCCCCCCTTTATATCTCGCTCTTGAATATAGACTTATATATTTAATATTTCTTTTCTGTTTTCCCCTTCTCCCCCCTCCCCTTCCCATTTAATAGGGCTTTATCGGGGTTCTGTATCTTCTTACTTTCTTTTCTAGCTTGCTTTGTCTAGCCAATCATAAAATCTTCCCCATGTCTTGAAGTCCACCGATTCCTCTTTATCCTTAATTTTCACTGTCCACCTATTCATCTCTGCACAATCTAACAGAAATTCCTTTTTTAAGGGAGTCATTCGTTAGCAAAGTGGAAAGGCTGAACCCGGGTTTCCATTCAGAAGACCATCCGACCTGCATCTCCCTCCCGCTCGACCGTTATAGGTAGTCCTCGACTTACAACAGTTCATTTAGTGACCGTTTGAAATTAGAACACCACTGAAAAAAAAGGGACTTAGGACCATTTTCCACACTTATGACCACTGCAGCATCCCCCCAGTCACGTGATCAAAATTCAGGCGCGTGGCCACTGACTCGTGTTTATGACGGCCACAGTGTCCTGGACTCCTTGCATTAATAACGGTGACAGCATCTCCGGGTTCACCTGATCAAAATTCGGACTCTTGGCCACTGACTTGTATTTATGACGGTTGCAGCATCCCGGGGTGACGAGGCCCCCATTTTGTGACCTTCTGACAAGCAAAGGAGGCCATCTGGGGAAACCAGATTCATTTCCCAACTCACTTAACAAGGGCAGCGATTCGCTTAACAACGGTGGCAAGAAAGGGCACAAAGTGGGCCAAAAGCCCCTTTTAAAAACCATCTCGCTTAGGAGCGGCACCGTTGGGCTCGATTGCAGTCGTAAGTCGAGGACTACCTAAACCAAACACGTTTTCCCCAAATCAAGGGAAGCTTCTAGGTTTTATCAAGAAGAGGCCGTATGTTTTGGCCCGCCAGCGGCCTGCAGAGCTGGCGGAAGATTCGGACAGTGAGGAGGTTGGGGAGGAACCTGGCCCAGTCCTGGAGTCTGGGGAAGGCTCTGATGAGGGCTCTGTGTCGGAGGCAGAGATGGGGCCAGGGCCGTCTTGACAGTTATCAGCTGCCTTCGGAGTCAGATATCAATGGGGCAGAAGAACAGCTGGAGCCTGTTCCCAGTGTGCGCATGCGCAGAGCTGCCAGACGAAGGGAAGAGCTAAAGAACAGGGGTCGACTTGGGAGTAAGGCCACAGGGGGACGATGAATGGCCCCTCCCAGAGGAAATAAAAGAGGAGCGAAAGGGGAGTGGAGTTTGCAGGAGACCATTAGTTCGCCTTTATTGGTTTGTGACTCTCCGAGGCTCCTGGCCAAGTTCTGCAGAGATCGGCCTGGCAGCTCTCCAAGCCAGAGAAGGTCTGTGACCGTAAATCTTCCCTTGAAAGACTTTGCTGGAGGTGAAGGAGCAGAATTCACAGGAAATTAACAAAAGCGTTTTTTGTCGGGACCAGGAGTTGACTTCAGGCTCTTGGGAAGCCTCGGTCAGGACACCGTCCTTCAGCAGAGATTTGGGGAAGAAATCCCACCCCCACCCCCACGTCCCCCGGCTCAAGCTCTTAAACCCAGGGGATTAAATTATCCGATGGACCAAGAAAGGTGACATTGATGGCGAAAAACCTGCAGCAGAGCAAGGAATGAATTTATAGTAAATGACTTTTTCTCCGGGTCTCCTTTGGGGGCAGATGGAAAGGAAAGGAAAATAATCGCTCCCAGGACTTGGATATGAAATTTGTGTGGCCACAAAAAAAAAAAGCACCCTTTAGAGAGTCCGGGCACATCTGCAGGGACTGACCCCGAGGTTAAAAACACCTGGCCCCCAGGGTAATCTCATTGAGGGCGCTTTCCTTGGGAAAATGGATGGGTCAGGGGGTGAGAGAGATTTGTTCTGCAGCTGAGCAGAAGGAAGTCGGCCTTATTTCGCCAGGGGAAGGGGAAAGAAAATAAGGCTGGGGTGGGAGAAAAGCCAGCCCAACTAAAATCCCCCTTCCCAGCTGTCTTTCCTCCCCAGCTCCGACCTCTAGACAGCCGAAATAGACTCCATGTTGCATGGTATATAGGTGGGCATGTGCGTAATTTTGTATTATTTATTTTGTCGTGTTTATGTACGTAATGTACATCGGAGAAGGAGACCCTTGGAGAGCCATAGACAATGACATTTCTTTTTAATGTATGCTGATTAGTCTCTGTTTAAAGTGACAGTAAAGTTTCTATTCTGTTGTCTATTTATTATAAATTCATTATTCTATTCTATATTATTCTATTTTATTCTATATATTCTATATTATTCTATATATTCTATATTATTCTACATTCATCTATTCTATTCTACTCTGCATTCTATTCTATTCTATATTTTATTCTATTCTATTATAAATTATTCATTATTCTATTCCATATTCTATATTAGTCTATTCTATTCCATTCTGCGTTCTATATTAGTCTATTTTATTGTATATATTCTATAATCCTACATTTATCTATTCTATATTATTCTGTTCTAGTCTATATTGTTATCCTATTCTATTTCTATTCTATTCCATTCTAAATTATTCATTATTCTATTCTATTCCATATTCTATATTATTCTATTCCATTATGCATACTATTCTACATTTATCTATTCTATATTATTATTGTATTCTATTCTACTGTATTCTAAGTCTAGTCTAGTCTATATTATTATTCTTTTCCTATTCCATTCCATTCTATTCTATTCTAATTGGAAATATGAAGCTCAATTGTGGTCTTAAGTCGTGTCTACTCTTTCAACAGACTCTTTGATTATTATTTTTTCTTCCTTCCCATCTCATCCCTCAACTCACAAAAACAGCACGATTTCAATTTCCACTTTTGGCCAAAAAGAAGATCAATTGAAAAAAGAGAGATGGCACAGATACTGTTTTTTTAAAAAATGTCACCGCTGTTTCCCGAGCGCCGTTGCTCTTCGCAAACATCTTGACACTCTGCGGCATCCGAATTTCCTGCTCTTTAAACCATCCGCACTCTCTTTTTTTAAGTCTCTCTCTCTCTCTCGTCTCTCTCTCTCTCCTCTTTCTCTCTCTCCTCCCTCTCTTTCCATCAGCACTTTGATGGGCATTTCCTACGGCGGTGCATTATTTTATTCGATTCTATTTTATGTTTTAAAATCAGCTCCTCCTTCTGTTTATTTTTCATAAATTCACAGCCATGATTAGACCTCGGAGGGCAGTGCTTCAAATTATAGAATTCTCTCTGGTTTTTTCTTCTTTCTTTCTTTCCATTGGAAGGGTCCGACACCACAGCCATAACTAATTATGGCTTGTTTTTTTTAATGCTCCACCCATCCAATCCATCACTATATCGGTTAAGACAGGAATGAAGTCTGAGCAAAGACGCTCGGACGGTCCCAAGGGACCCTGAATGTCCTTCAAAAATCAAAGCTTTGGTTTCTCTTTTTCAGCAAACCCCGGTGGGAGTTAGGTTTTCCTAGCATCAGACTGCTCGAATGGCAGAGTGTCGGAAGGGAACCTAGAGGTCATCTAGCCCAACCCTCTGCTCGAGCAGGAGACTCGAGCAGAGGGTTGTGTCGGAGGCAGAGAGGGGGCCAGGGCCATATGACAGTTATCAGCTGCCTTCAGAGTCAGACATCAGTGAGGCAGAGGAACAGCTGGAGCCTGTTCCCAGTGTGCGCATGCGCAGAGCCGCCAGAAGAAAAGAACAGCTGAGAAATCAGGGTCGACTTGGGAGTAAGGCCACAGGTGGACGATGAACAGCCCCTCCCAGAGGAAATCAAAGAGGGGCAAAAGGGGAGGGGAGTTTGCAGGAGACAATTCATTTGTTCAGTCATTAGATTCGTTTCAGGAGTGTGAAGATCTGTCCGTGAATCTCAGAGACTCTGTGCCCAGAATCTTTCCTTTCACAGCGCCTCATTTGGGAAATATCTACATGGCAGCTTTCCAAGCCTAGATAAGCTCCGTGGTCCTAAATATTCCTTTGAAAGACGGCGTGCCAGGCCTTGGCTGAATGGGAATGGGAGGAATTCACATTTGTTTAATCAAAGGGGTTTTGTCGGGACCAGGACTCTGCCTCCTGCTTTTTGGGGAAGCCCAGGTCAAAACAGAGAGGTCGTAAAACGGGGGGTAAAAAATGACCAACGGTCTCACTTAGCAACATAAATTTTGGACACAATTGTGGTCATAAGTCGAGGCCTCCATGTATTCTATGTTTCCGGGATAGGAACAAAATTTGCCCCTTTGAGTCTCCCCCCCACCCCCTCCCCCTGCCCTGCCAATTTTTCCCGTCACAGATGCGTCGATCACTTGGCCATAAAAAGCGAAATACACACGGAGTTATTTTTAACAGAAAGACCTTTAAAAACCCTTTAAAGGTCTTTCTAAAAATCTCTTGAGCTAAATGCCAATATCTCCACTATTTTATTACTGCAAGATAAATCACCTAAGAGAGGTGGGGGGGGGGTGAGGGGGAGAAAGAAAGAAAAGGAACTCAAAATATTGTTGGGTAAATATTGAGTTTCTCAATTAGGCCATTCCCTGTCGCAGAATATCGGCAAATATTAAACGCGTCCAGACTTCAGTTAAGACATTTCCATATGCCTCTATCATCAGGTAGTCTTGGACTTACAACCGTTTGCTTAGTGACCGTTCAAAGTTGAAACAGCCCTGGGAAAAAAGACTTACGACCGCGTTTCACACTTACGACCTTTGCATCTTCTCCGTCGTCACCTAGTCAAAATTAGGACGCTTGGCACCCGACTCAAATTTACGACGGTCACTTGATCCCCTTTTGCGACCGTCTGACAAGCAAAGTCAAGGGGGAAGACTGATTCGTTTAACGACCGTGTGACTCACTTAACAAATGCAGGGATTCACTTAACTACGGTGCCAGGGAAGGACGTAAAATGGGGCAACGCTCACTTAGCAACTGTCTCACTTAGCGGTGGGAATTTTGGGGGCCGAATGTGGTCGTACGTCGAGGATTACCGGGTGTTACACGTTAAAAAAAGCCATCATGGAAATTTCTCCCCCCACTCTTTTCAAGAGATCCCTTCAATTCCTTATTTTAAGGAAAAATAATAATTAAACAGCAAGCAGATTACGGGTCAACAGACCAGCTGATCATTTTTGCAGTGTTTATAATGAGTGCATTTCTTCCGTTTCTTAAAAAAAATAATCTTTTTTTTTTAATGCCCTCCTGGCCCAATTTTTCTGTAGTTACTGACACATCCTCCACTTGACAGATTTTTCGCTGTCTGTCAACCAGGTGCAAGACCAGCCAGAGCGACCGTCCCATCGCTGGTATTTTTAGCTGCACAGAAGGGCAGAACCTCCGCTTAAAAAGTGGAGCTTTCCAGAGTCAAGACGTTGTAAGAAGCACAGAGAAGAGCAACAAAGAGGACTAGAAGACTAGAGGCTAAAACATATGAAGAACGGTTGCAGGAACTGGGGATGTTTAGCTTAAGAGAAAGAAGGACTAGGGGAGACATGATAGCAGTGTTCTGATATCTCAGGGGTTGCCACAAAGAAGAGGGAGTCAAGCTATTCTACAAAGGACCTGAGGGCAGAACAAGAAGCAATGGGTGGAAACTAATCAAGGAGAGAAGCAACTTAGAACTGAGGAGAAATTTCCTGACAGTGAGAACAATTAATCAGTGGAACAGAAGTTGCCTCCAGAAGTTGTGAATGCCCCAACACTGGAAGTCTTTAAGAAGATGCTGGATAGCCATTTGTCTGAAACGGTGTATAGAGCCTAAGTAGGGGGTTGGGCTAGAAGACCTCCAAGGTCCCTTCCCCTCCAAGATCCCCAACTCTGTTATTCTGTTAATGAAAGAACATGCCAGCAGTCTTCCAATATTTAAGGGGCTGCCCCAAAGAAGAGGGGGTCAACCTGTTCTCCAAGGCACCTGAACGCAGGACAAGAAGCAATGGATGGAAACTAATCCAGGAGAGAAGCAACCTGGAATTAAGAAGAAATTTCTTGTGAGGAAATCCAGTGAGGACAATTAACCAGTGGAACAGCTTGCCACCAGAAGTCGTGGCTACTCCATCACTGGAGGCTTTTAAGAAGAGACTGGACAGCCATTTATCTGAAATAGTCTTAGATCTCCTGCTTGAGTAGGGGGTGGACTAGAAGACCTCCAAGGTCCCTTCCAACTGTGTTATTCTCTTACTCTGTTAATGCAGGGAAACTAATGTTAATGGGTAACTCTGTTAATGGAGAGAAGGAACCTGGAACTAAGGAGAAACTTCCTGACAGTGAGAACAATTAGCCAGAGGAACAGCTTGCCACCAGGAATTCTATGGGTACTCCATCACTGGAGGTTTTTAAAGAAGAGACGTGACAGCCACTTGTCTGAAATGGTCTATAGAGTCTCCTGCTTGATTAGGGGGGTTGGACTAGAAGACCTCCAAGGTCCCTTCCAACTCTGTTACTCTGTTAGACTCGGCCGTTTCTCCTTCCCCGCCCCAAACAGACAACCAACCCAAAGCCAAGATGGTGACCAGAGGATGGTGGATGGTAGCATCTCTCCCTCCCTCCCTCCCTCCCTCCCTCTTCTACTTACCTCCCATCCTTCCATCTCAAGGCCTCGCTTTCCATAAATGTCATAGATGGCTCGGGTCTGGGGATCACTGAGCACTGGAAATTAAAATCGAGACATGATTACGCGGAGCTGCCACTTTGGAGGCCAAGTTCACAGCCAGGCCTCCTCACCCGGCCCATGCAAACACATTTCCTGCGCCTTTTCGCCATTGTTTTTAGAAGAGGGGAAGAGGGGGGGGGGGGAAGCAGGCCACCCAATTCACACACGGTGATAGGACTGTCGATCTCTGGAAAGATATTTTTAAGCCTATTTCTTAAAATAAATTCCGCCTAACCTTAAATCCCAGCACCTTTCCAAAAACTGAATTTCAAACTGGGGCACTGGGGAAGGGAAGGTTTTAAGGGGCAGAGACGTCACTCCTCTCCAGCTCCTGTGGGGCTCCCATGTGCCCCAAAACTACGATTAAGGATGTTGTAGAACCTTGGCAATTTGAAGATGAGTGGACTTCGACTCCCAGAGTTCCTCAGCCAACCATGCCTGCTTTTTCTCGCCCACCCCGTTCTCCAGAGAGGAGAGAATGCAGAGGAAGGGATTGCAAGAGAGTAAGTGGGACACAGTGAGGATATACATTGGAAAGGAGGGAGGGAGGGAGGAAAAAAGAAAGAAAGAAGAGGGAGGAAGGAAGGAAGAAAAAGAAAGAAGAGGGAGGGAGGGAGGAAAGAAGGAAAAAGAAAAAAAGATGGTGAAAGTAAGGAGGGAAGGGAGGAGAGAGAAGGAGGAAGGAAGGAAAAAGAAAGAAAGAATATATATGGAGGAAGGGAGGGAGGCAGGTGAAGGAAGATAATGGAGGGAAGAGGGGAGGAAGAAATGGAGGGAGGGAAGGAGGGAGAAAAAAGAAAGAAAGAATAGGGTGGAAGGGTGAGTAGGAGGGAGGAAGGAAGGAAAAAGAAAAAAGAAAGGAAGAATACAGAGGGAGGGAAGAGGGGAGGAAGAAATGGAGGGCGGGAGAGGATGCCTGGAGAATTCTGGGAGTTGAAGTCCCCCTCACCCATCATTGGTATGTGTGAGAGAGAGAGAGGGAGGGAAGGAGGGAGGGAGGGAGAGAAAGAGAGAGAGAGAGGGAGACTGCAGCCTATCATTCTGCTCACGTCCAGAGGAATCAGAGTGCAGAAATGTTGGCCCTTCCAAAAAACTCCAGAGCCAAATTTCTCCGGCTAATCTCTGGGATTTAATAAGAAATCATTTATTTACTATTTCCCTCTGGGCCCCCAAAACTGCTGGCCTTGCAGCTTTGCTGGAGGGAGGGCTGGAGGGGGGGGGGGGAGCCAAATTGGGCCAGCTCCTTCAGCTTTGGTGGCTTCTCCTTCCCTCTCTGCCGCTCGCCCCGGATCTCCCCCCAAATTGCTGCAAGCTATCAATCATTGAGAGGCGCCGAGGATTCCTTCGACCCAACCGGGATCAGGGAAGCGCCAGCTTTTCATGGAAAGCATGGCCGGAATGGCTTTTGCACGGCTGAAAGAAAAATAAAAATAAGAAATAAAAACCCTGCCTCTCTCACATCATCGCAAACCGTCTGAATCCATTATGTTTTGCACAGGCTGTTCAATCCCCCCCCTCCCTCTCCCCTCTTGGGTTCTGTTTCATTGGCAAGCTTCCCTCTGAAAGACTTAAAAGCTTTTCTTAGAGGATTGGCAAAGTCTTTTCTTTTTTAAAAAAATATCTCTCTCTTCTTTCTCTTCCTCCCTCCCTCTCTCTCTCTCTCCTTCTCACCTCTCTCTCTCTCTCTCCTCTCTTTCTTTCTCTTCCTGTCTTTCTCTCATCCCCCCTCTCTTTCTCTCTCTTTTTTCTCTCCCTCTCGCCCCACTCTCGGTCTCTCTCTCTTTCTCCCTCTCGGTTTCTTTCTTTCTTTCTTTCTTTCTTTCTTTCTTTCTTTCTTTCTTTCTTTCTCTCTCTCTCTCTCTCTCTCCTTCTCACCTCTCTCTGTCTCTTCTCTCTTTCTCTCCTCCCCCACTCTCTCTCTCCTCTCTTTCTCTCTCTCTTCTTTCTCTCCCTCTCGCCCACTCTCTGTCTCTTTCTTTCTCTCACCTCTCTCTGTCTCTCTCTCCTCTTTTTCCCTCTCTGTCTCTCCTCTCTCTCTTCTTTCTCTCTGCCTCTGTCCTCTCTCTCTGTAGAGGGAAGGAAATGCCGTTGGGAATTGGGAGAGGAGGGAGAAAAACGAGCCCTTTGCCAAGTTTTTCCCCCAGCCTGGGTAACCTTGGAGACCTCACCCCCAGTCCCTCCTCGCGTCTGTCCGAGGGAAAGAGCAGACGCATTAACTGGGAAGGAGCTCTGTGGTTAAGCCCTTGCGGAGAACGCCCGCCGTCTGCTGATGGGCCAGACCAGAAGTGCGAGCGGGTGAAGCTCTTATGGGAAAGGCAAATGAGAGAGCCTCACGTGGGTAGCTGAGAAACTCAGGGGGGGGGGGGGTTCTTCACGGAGAGCACCGTTCCGGCATCTTACATATAGGTAGCAACGCTTAACGTAAGAACGGTTGGCTTTAAAGGGAGGGAGGAGGAGGAGGAGGATTATTGTGGGTCTACATGGTCTCTGAACTTGGTTGTTTTCGGCAGACGTTACATTACCAAACTAGGTAACATCATTAATGCTGGAAAGGAGGAGGACGAGAACCCTTTGTGCTCTCTGAGCTGGCTTATCTCTTGCAGATGTTTCACGACCCTGCTAGGTAACATCACCAGTGCTGGAAGGGGGTGGGATTTGAGAGTTGGAGGAAAAGGAGGAGGAAGATTGTGGGCTCCTTAATGCTCTCTGAGATGGTTTTCTTGCAGACTTTTCATCACCAAACTAGGTAACATCATTAATGCTGGAAGGGGGTAGGAGGAGGAGGAGGAGTGTTGTATCCTTAGTGCTCTCTGATCTTAGTGATGTTCTTGTAGAGGTTTCATGGCTCAAATAAGTAACATCATCAATGCCCCACAGAACATACAGTCAGCGGTAGGCAGCCCTGATGATGTTCCCTAGTTGGGTCATGAAACGTCTGCAAGAAACCCACCAAGCTCAGAGAGTACCAAGGACCCCACAGTATTCCTCCTCCTCCTCCTCCTCCTCCTCCTCCTCCTCTCTGCAAACCCCGCTCCCTTCCAGCACCCATGACGTTAGCCACCGTATTTTTCGGACTGTAAGACGCACTGGTGTGTAAGACGCACCAAGATTTCGAAGAGGTAAGTAAGAAAAAAACGTTTTTGTCCTCCCCGGCCCCCAGGAGCACTCTGCAGGCTTCAGCAGGGCTGGGGGAAGGGGAAAATGCCCCCGTTTTTCACATACATGGGGGCATTTTCCTCTTCCCCTAGCCCTGCTGAAGCCTGCAGAGTGCTCCTGGGGGCTGGAGGAAGGGAAAAACGCTTCCATTTTGGGCTTCAGGGGGCCAAAAATGGCTGTAGTTGCTGTATAAGACACACCAACATTTCCACGCTCTTTTAGGGAAAAGGGTGTGTCTTATACTCCGAAAAATACAGTACTTTGGGTCACGAAACGTCTGCAAGAAAACCAACCCAGCTCAGAATATAGAAGGGAGACCTTCGCCTCTCACCTTCATAAGCCTGATGGAGGAGGTTGAAGAGCTGCTCCGCCTGGATCTTGAGTTCGGGGTCTCTGTGCTTGTCGGGATGGTACAACATACACAGTCGGCGGTAGGCGGCTTTTAACTCCTCTTGAGAGGCCTGGAAGGGAGCAGGGAGAAAAAAAAAAAGACCAGAAATCCCCATTAAGCCAGCAATCGAGGCTCCTGAAATCTGCTGGATAAGGAAAGCCGAGCTTTTTGAAGGTCGCAACAGAGGATCACGTGACCCACCCGGGACGTTGCAACCGTCGTAAATTCGAGTTGGTGGGCCGAGCGTCTGAATTTCGATCAGGGGGACCACAGGGGATGCTACGACGGTTGTGAGTGTGAAAAACGGTCATTTTTGAACCTCAAGCGAATGGTTGTTAAGTCAAGAACGTCCTGTATGGGGAAGCCACCATTAAACCACCATGCAAATACAGGGATATCTCTAAGGTTTGGCATCTGAAGACTTTATTTAAACCAGGGGGGGTGGGGGGGAATTGTCTAGCTTTTAACTTGGAAGATTAAGGTCAGGCTGCAGGAATAGGAAGCTAAAAATTTTGCTAGAACACGTTAAGCCAGTGGAACGGCTTGCCACCAGAAGTTGTGAATGCTCCAACTCTGGAGGTTTTCAAGAAGAGATTGGTCTAGGGTTTCCTGCCTGAGCAGGGGGTTGGACTAGAAGACCTCCAAGGTCCCTTCCAGCTCTGTTCTGATTGATTGATTGATATAGTATCTCCTGCCTGAGCAGGGGGTTGGACTTGAAGACCCCCAAGGTCCCTTCCACCTCTCTTTTAATAGATAGATAGATAGATAGATAGATAGATAGATAGATAGATAGATAGATAGATAGATAGATAGATAGATAGATGATAGATGAATGTAGATAGATAGATGGGTGGGTGCGTGCGTGGATGGATAGATGAATAGGTAGATAGAGAGACAGACAGATAAATAATGGTCTAGAGTTTCCTGCCTGAGCAGGGGGTTGGACTAGAAGACCTCCAAGGTCCCTTCCAGCTCTGTTCTGATTGATTGATTGATATAGTATCTCCTGCCTGAGCAGGGGGTTGGACTTGAAGACCCCCAAGGTCCCTTCCACCTCTCTTTTAATAGATAGATAGATAGATAGATAGATAGATAGATAGATAGATAGATAGATAGATACATAGATAGATAGATACATAGACAGATGATAGATGAATGTAGATAGATAGATGGGTGGGTGCGTGCGTGAATGGATAGATGGATAGGTAGATAGACAGACAGACAGATAAATAATGGTCTAGAGTTTCTTGCTTGAGCAGGGGGTTGGACTAGAAGACCTCTGAGGTCCCTTCCAACTCTATTCTGATTAATTCATTCATTCATTGAAATGGCCTAGGGTCTCCTGCTTGAGCAGGGGGTTGGACTAGAAGACCTCCAAGGTCCCTTCCAGCTCTAATCTTAATGGATTGATCTTGGCATCATCTCCTGGCCTTCACAAATTGAAGACCTCAGCCTCTGTTCTTAAAGCATACAGAAAACCACACTGTTTTTAAATATAAGTAGAATATATATATATATAAATTCTTAGCTCATGTCCAAGCAAAGTGGACAAAACCTGCCAGCTTCTGAAAATGCATCTCACTGACTCTCTCTTTTATACTTGAGAGAATTAACGCGCATGAGGCAGGAGTAGAAGGAGTGGGCTTGGGCCAGGACTTTAATCAAACCGGTGATAAATGGCTTAATGTGCTATTGATTAAGTCATAGAAATGAGCCGTTCAATTTTTTTTCAACCCCCCCCCCTCCCCGCGAATATCATGTTCAATAAAATGCAAAATTGGGCTTTTCATCACTGGCTGGAGAGTGGGGGGGGGGGGAGAGAATCTCTAAGGTCACCGGCTCAATATCGCATGAGTGAGCACGTCTCTCCGAGGCATTTCAAGTCGTAAGGAGAGCCTTTTATGTGGATATGGGTAGTCCTCGTGTTACGGCCATGACGCGAGCCCAAAATGTACAGTTCGCAAAATGGGGGCAAAATGAGCTTAACGACGGTGTCTCACGGCAAAGGAAACCTGGAGCTCAGTTGTCGTCGTAAAATCATTTTATTGTCGTTGCCAGAACTATTGGCAAGAGCCAGATTCCCCCACCCCCACCCCCCAATCTCATCTCATCCTGGTTCGCTTAACTCTGGTCTCCTTGGATCAGACTAACCAGGACAAGAGAGGCGGAAGGGAAGGACACAGGATCGGAGGAGATGGGGCTGCGAATTTTAATTAAATCATGGTGGTGGGATTTTTTTTATTTTTTATTAAATAGGTCAGGGACGCGAGAAGCCATCACTGGAGACGCCTGCCCCGAAAGCCAGCATTCAAAGCTTGAACGTGCCTGGAAGCTCTAGCTTGGTTCAATCTTGATTTATAAGTTCCTCAATTAAACGGTCTGTCATAACAGCCTTATATTTTGAAGGGAGGCTGACAGGTTCCATGGCTCCGTTCACCTGGGATTCGTATTTTCTCAATCCCTCCTGGCAAATCATCGGATCACGGGAAACAGCCCAGCCATCTTTCCTATTTAATAAACATAGTTCTGTGGTTGTTCCTGTTCTGAATGCAGCCTAAGATTAATAACTATAAAGAAGTGTCACCTTGACAAAATGTTTGCCCTGAACAGATTTGGTCCTCTGGGAAATAAATGGCTTTTTCTTCCCCCTATTTATTTGTTTAGTGTTAGTTTAGTTAAAGGGTTTTCTCGCCCACTTTTCAAGCATAGCCTGGGAAAAGAATGCCATCTTATGAAAGTTATAAAACCACAAATATTACAACCTGGGTACTTATTAAGGGGAACTTAACAAAGGACATGAAGCATAGCCTCCAACTGTTTTTAAAATCTACTTGGTTCTTTTTTTAAAAATAAAATAAAATAAAATAGATGAAATTGTGCCTGCTTCCAAGGGGAAGAAATTCACATAAACGTGAAGACATTCAAAATAAAATTTTGCAAAATGAAACTACGGAGTCCATAGTGCTCTCTGAGCTTGGCTGTTTCCTTGCAAACGTTTCACAACCTGACTAGGAAACATCATCAGTGTCGGAAGGGAGTGGGGTTTGTGGAGAGGAGGAAAGAGAGGAGGAGGAGGAGGAGGAAGAGGAGGAGAAAGGGAAGAGAAGGGAAAAAGGAGAGGTTAGAGGAGTAAAAGAAGGAGAGAAGGAAAAAAGGAGAGGAGGCGAGGAGGAGAAGGAGGGGAAGAAAAAACAGAGACGAGGAGGAGAAGAGAAGGAGGAGGAGGGGAAGAGAAGGAAAAGAGAGGAGAAGGAGAGAAGAAAAACAGAGAGAAGGATGAGGAGGGGGAAAGAAGGAAAAAAGAAGAGGAGAGGAGAAGAAAAACGGAGAGGAGAGAAGGATGAGAAGGAGGGGGAGAGAAGGAAAAAAGGAGAGGAGAGGAGAAGGAGAGAAGAAAAACGGAGAGGAGAGAAGGATGAGAAGGAGGGGGAGAGAAGGAAAAAAGGAGAGGAGAGGAGAAGGAGAGAAAGAAAAACGGAGTGGAGAGAAGGAGAAG